>NC_090933.1:194222317-194532513 GCF_040938575.1 Ambystoma mexicanum | reverse complement strand
GCATTTTTGTGAAGGAATAACATTTGCAAACATAATTAGTCTGTCCCGTTTAAGTAACTGTTTTAAACAATTGGTAGCAGTTGGAATAGAATATTGATTGGTACATTTGCATAGCAATTTACACAAGCTGTATTGGAAAATTTGAATGGACCAGACAGTTCTGTGTCTGAGTCATTTGATGGAAGTGCACGTTTTTTCTTTGAAGAGGTAGTTGGTTTTGTTTGTGCAGTTTGGTATGCATTTTTATTTTCAGTAGATCCTTCTTTGGTTGTGGTAATTGATGAAGTATCAGCTGCTTTTAATTTCTTTAGAGGTATTGTTGTGAAATTCTGTATAAGTTGAGTCTGCACTAGTTTTCTTTTGCAAAGTTTTACTTTTTGAGGAACAGGGTAGGTTTTGAGATGGGGTGAGTAGAGTGCACGTGGTCTATTGTACTCTATAATGCAATAAATATCAGCGTTTACTTTACTTGCATCAAAATTGACTAGACATAGTCCTTCAAGTTTACGTAGGCATGACAGTGCTACGTAGCTCATGCCTTCTTTAAACACTGTGCTGCCAATATCTATCAATGCTTGATTTAGGGTAAGACCTTGTGATTTATGAATGGTGACTGCGTATGCTAGAGATAGAGAAAATTGTTCTCTGTGTACATACATGTCTTTGAAGAGAAGGAATTGAGCTGTTGAGCATCATATCCTTTTAACTTCTGAAAGTTTGTCAAAGTGAATATTGACAAACTGAATGTTGTTCTCATGTGGGAATGTTTGAAATCCAACAACTGTACCGAGTGCTCCATTAACTAGTCCTTGCTCCACATCAAGGTTACGCTTTAGCATCACTCTACAGTTTAAAGACAATGTTAATATTTCTCTAAACCAGCTGTGTTAGAGATAGAGTTTTCTAAGGAATTTAGTCATGTTGGGGCTTGTTCACACATGGGTAGTGTCATACCATGCACGTCCAGTTTGTCTGTGGAGTAAATTTGAACTATTGGTTGCATTTCTTTTTTCAGCATTGTTTCATTGAATTGTGCACAGCTTGCAAGAGTTGGCATCACTGACATACAGTTTACATTTTTGTGTACTAATTGTTCGATGACATCGGTAGCACATGACTAATGCCAATATAGTGCATGGATGTGTCTGGTATTTAATATAGATTGTGCTTCTTTGGATAGTACACCAACTCTAATACTTTTCAAAATGTTGGCCTAGGTGAGGTCTGCAGACTGACACATGTTTTCAGTTAGTTCTTTGTATTAGAACTGTTGCCAAAGATTTACATTCCCTATGCTGCCAAGAGTTTTACGGCATAGTTTGTGCCCTAAGGTTTTAAAAATAGTTTCCCCTTTCACAGGTGTCAATTAAAGTATCCGAAACAATAATGTGTTTTCCTCCAAAGAATTCTTCATAGTCCATTTTGAGGACCTCTTGTAATCTGGGGTGAATCAAAGCCAACATTAGTTTGGAGACAATGCTCACCTCATCTATTATGAGCATTTTCATTTGTTTCAAAACTCTGCATAGTTCCATCGCAGCTTCTGCTGAAAGTTTGTAGTAGTCTAATTTGTTTTGGTGTTCTACTGGAAGGCGTAGCAATCAGTGTAAAGTGACACCGCCTATGTTGTAGGCAGCTAAACCTGTGGGAGCAGTTACAACAGCTGATAATTTGTTGTTTGTCAATTGTTGGAGGAACTTGCTGATGATTTTTATTAAGAAGGTTTTCCCTGAACCAGCTTGACCACTCACAAATAGCTTTATAGGTTTGTCATCTTAACAGGTACAAGTTTTAGTTTTGTGCTGCATACCATGTTCAATTTGTTTAGTTACTTCTAGGAAAATGCTATGCTGTTCATTGTTTAATTGTGGTTTGAGTATAGCAAAGTCTTCTGTAGATCCTTCATACTGGCATATGGTGTTTTCTACTTCAGTCATGGATAATTGTGCCTCATTTGCTATTAGTGGCTGTCCAAGTGGTTCTTGGCTTCCTGTTAGAGAAGGTTGACTGCTGTCAGGAGTGTCTCTATTTAGTTGTACCTGGAGTTCTTCCTCTTGTTGCTGTTCATTGTCTAACATGGTTTTGTACTGGTAAAATGTATATCTGTTATAGTGCTTTCATTTGCTGTGTAAGCATCTTCATATGAGACATGGGTATCTAATAAATCTTCTTCTTGTCTTCACGGTTTAAAAAGTTGCAGTAAGGCCCTGTAATAGAGTTCTTTATGTTGAGGAGTTTTTAATGATAGTTTCATATGGTTAATGAGACTGCGTTTGGTAAGTTTAACTAGGCTGCCCTCGCAACCTTTGGCTATATATGTTTTTTTTCTCACCTGGTTTAATATTATTTTTGAATGAGATGTTTTGGGCTATGTGATGTAGACACATGTTTTCCAAAGCAGTACTGTTGTTTGGGTAGAATGTGTCCAGTAAGTTGTTTTTCAAAATGTCCTTGCTGTTGTGATTATTTTTGCCTATTGTTTGTATGTCTCCATATGATTTGAGAACTCTTTTTCTGGATTTAGCAGGGGGAAGGCTTAGCCATACTATGTTTTCATATTTCCCAAAGAAGGCAGTGCCGGTTAAACAGTCTGCAGATTTATAGTAGCCACATTCTCTATGGGAGGGCATTTTTATGCCAAAGCTGTACAATTTCTGTGACAGTGTTTTGTCAGATGATATGTCATCCCAGAAGTCTTTCAGCTCTGTTTTCTCTGCTTTGGTTAAGTAGGCTGTGACATATTGTGCAACTGCAGTGAAATTGTCTGAAATGTACTGCACATCCATACTTGCATTAAAAAGAAGGGCAAGGATTGTATTGTAATCATTGATGTACTTTGAACCTTCTGTTATTTTTATGCAGTATGTGTTCTTAGGTGATTTGCCTTTGACACTATGGGCCTCATTACACGGAAGGCGGTAATCCAGGGTGCTATTAGCACCCTGGACCATGCCGGTAAATTACCGGCACCGCCTTGGCGGAAAGGGGATTTACCGCCCCATTCCAAGGTTGGAGGGGCGGTAAATCCCCCTTCCGCCATTGCCCTTCCCCATTCCCATTTCTGCCCCATAGGGCTCTATGGGAATGGGGAAGGCGCTAATTACGGCACCGCAATTTTGCGGTGCCGTAATTAGCTCCGAGGTCCCTTAGCGGGTTGGTACTTAACGCCTGCAAGAAGCAGGCGTTGATTCCTCCAACCCGCAAAGGGACCTCGTAGTACGGCGGTAAGGGTTAACGGTCACCGTTGCCATTAACGGTGACCGTTAACCCTTACCGCCGTCCGTGTAATGAGGCCCTATGTCTAACTGAAGACATGAAGTTGTTCACTTGTCCTGTTGCTGAAACTGGTCTAGGGAAACCAAAGCAGCATTTGGTGTAGTATTTCCCTTTGTTTTTATATTTCCACCATTAATACTTGCCACACTTGTGTCTTTGAAATTGTAAAATGTGTGCATGTACGTCACTATGTGTAGTTTGTGAAGGGATTTCACAAGTGACATATTTGTGAATGAACTGCAAAACAGTGGCATCACTGTCCTGACAAAATATAGGAGCATCTTTAATCCACAAAAACATGTGGCTGTTTGGTGCTCATCTGGCTTGGTATTCTTTTCTCCAAAAGAAGTGTTGCACTTCTGAGGGGAGGAACTGTTTTATTGCAAATTAAGTGCAGCATGGCAATAACACGATGATGGAAGTATGTGATACATTTACAGGATCAAGAGAGCAGAGTTCTCCTGGTGTTTTTATGTCTATATTTGTTTTGTTTTTGTTTGCTCTGCGTAGGAAATCATACAAGTCTTCCCATGCATACTCTGTACAACTAAATGTCACAAACCATGTGGGTTGGCCAAGGTTTTTTATCATACAGTGTACTTCTGCCTGTCGTCAGAACTAGTATTCTTTCTTACCATGCATGTTTGCTAAAAGATTTGCAATACTTGACTGTAAAACTTAATCTTTTACTTTCACCTTTTGTAGTAATTGCGTAGCAGATATATTTTGAAAATTGGTACGTGTTTTCAATGTGTGTGCAACTCCGTAGCATAGAGTTGCTAGTTCACTTTCAAAGAGAAGGTGGAATATGTATTCAATGTTTTGTCTGAATCTGGGGTATTCAGAATACATTGGTAAAGCCTTTTCAAGTAGGAAAAAGTAGAGGAAAGGCTTGTGCTTCTACACTTTTTTCCTATATGCTGATTTGAGATCCTTTGGCTTGCCGCATTTGGTAAGTTTCCAGTGCATCATGTATGGTGTCTTTGGAGTGCAATGGGTGAATTGTATAATGATATAAAATATTGGATGCTGTAGTAGGATCTAGAAGTTGAAATTGGCCAGTTCCTGGTGAGACTTGAATTATTTTGGTGGTTTCCCTCAGGTTTTCTTCAATGTTTATTTCTTTGTAGTAAACAGTGTTGTCTTTTCAGGGCTTCTCTAACTGTATGTAAGTCCACTAGTTGCTGCCAAATTTTTGTGTCTTTTGCAGGTACGCCATTCACAAGGATAATCAAAGATTGATATATTGCCGTTGTACTCCCAGAGTGTCACATTTTCTTTGAGATCTAATGGCAAATAAACTACTTTGCCATGAATGCCTTTCAGTAATTCAGAGGGAGGTAGTTTTGCTGTTTTTGGTCGAAGGCATATTATTGCTTGAAATGGGTGCACTGTTGAAGTGTTTTGGCAATTGGAATATTTCCCAGTTATTCGTTATAGCGCGTAAAGGTATTTGGTTGTTGTCAAGTTTTGCAGTGCAGTATCTGCTAAGTATTGATGGGTTAGTAATTTCGTATTTGTTTTCTGCTAACCACTTGGATTCCTCATTGTCTTCTATTTTGTACATTATGTCTACAGTTTTTGTGCTATTTTTATAAAATGTTCTCCGGCAACACACACGCAAAGACACACATGGTTTGGTAATTTACCATATGTGCTTCTAAACTTTTGTATGTGTGTAATAGAAGGTTGACATCTGTAAGGTTGTTGCTACCCTGTTCTAAAGATATTGAATTTTGTAAGTGGGTTTCACTTCCAAAATATTTGCTTTGGATGTGCTCTATTTCTTCGAGTAGTTCTTTGGCTGTACCATGTAGAAGAATGCTATTTAAATGGTCCAGTGCTAAAGCCGGACTTTTTGCAAAGTACAGTTTATGAATGAGATTTCTTAGAGTTGAATGGTGTGTTGCTAACATTTTGAAATGGTGGAAGGTGCTTTTGCAGTAGGTCCAGAAATTCAGGCTAATGGATGTGCTCGTAGTCTTGTGTATTTGCGCACTGGACAGGACTCCATAGTTTGTAATAATTTTATTTTTAATTTGTCTTTGCCTTTCACATACTGAGTGCGGAACTGGTCTAAAGATGTAAAAAATGTTTGCGTAAGTTACAATTGATGTGCACGGCCATTTGTAGACTGGACGCATTGGTTTGGTGGAATGGAGACTTGATGCTAAGTTTGCTGGGGATATTTTTGTGAGCAGTGTTTCTTGTTCCATGATGGTATTGTTAACCTTTTCATACCCTCATCCACTGCTATGTATGGCAATTGGGTTTGTTTGCTTTTGTTTGTATGCTTCTTCATTGAAATATGGCTCTGTGCTGGTGGTGCGTCTCCACTCACTTGCACATATGTTTGCAAAGGTATCTTTGTTGACATTCTGTCTGTTGTGAAGTCCTTGTTGTAGTTTAGTAATTAGTTTGTTAGTGGTTTCATTCTGTTTAAAACTAATATAAATAATTTCCTTTTGAGAAGGATTGCACTGTCTATGAGAGCTTCCAGGATTAGTTTTCTGCAGTAGGTTTTAGGGATTGAGCATTATTTGTCCCCTGTTTTTATAAGGTTCTGAAGAACTCTGTGGTGGAACATTATTTGTAAAATATTTTTCTGATATGCTTACTTGGGGCTACATCAAGATTTATAGGTGCAGTGTTAGCACTAATGGTAGTTGCAGTCTTCTTAATACTTTTCTGTTTAGTTTTACATTTCGAAAGAGGAGTCAAAGATTCTTTCCAGCAAGCTGCTTTAGTTTGTCTTAGTGACTGTATTAGCTGTTTTGTTTGAACTTTTTGTATACATTCTGCTAGTGGTGGATCCTTATTTTGTACGCTTTTAGTTTGATTTGCTCTATTTGTGCGTTGCTTTTTACGGAGTTGCTTTTTGGTAGGCATTCTTTGGCGTCTGCCACCACTTCCTCCCAGTGAAGAGTGCAATGTTTTTGATAGTGCACCACCTCAAAAATGTTGAAAGTCCACAGACTGTCTGCAGACTTTTCAGAATGCCTATGGCCCTGCACCATTTCATTGCCACTTCTACTTTTAAACTGTGAAAGGTGGCTCTGAAAAGAGCCTTTTTGGGGTGGGCGGTTTTGTTGTTTTGTATTTTTTGGGGGTTTTCAGACATGACACATAAGGAAAGGAAGGGAAGTTAGGGGAGGGGCACCGACCACAGGGATAAGAAAGGACAAGTGGAGAGAAGAAGATGTTGGGTGGGCCTTACTTGGGTAGGTGGCACTCTTTCGAATGCTCCCAGACTAAAGTCTCCAAAGCACTCTGAAATTGTTCACCCCTGCAGAGTACAGCATCATAGTACATACACAATATAATGACCCTCGAAAGGTAAGGGTCTACTGGTCGCGTAAGGCCTGTGAGGCTGGTTCAGGGATGCGCTGCCCCACAGGAGTGTCTCTTGTGGTGGCAGGAGCAGATCTGGAGGATTTTGTACAGGAACTCAACCTACTATTTTGTTAGAAGGGGACAACCCTCTGAACTGCCGCCTCATGGTACGACCTCAGATGTCGCCACATGGAAGTGGTACCGTAGCTGTACAAACCTGGTACGCCACCAATGAGCTCCATGTAGCACTAAGTTCAGCGCACCTTGTTTGCACGTGCATTGGGTACCTTTATAACTGTGGTAAAGAGCCTCCACACCCAAGACTCGCGCTGGCCAGTAGTAGAGGGGACTTCCACTATCTCATCCTCGCCTTCCTCTTCATCCCTCTCTACATCTCCATGCATGTTCCCCTCTCCAGGCCCTTGGGAAGGTGGTGGTGGAGGGGATAGTGATGGTGCTGAGGCAGAAGTAACACCAGTAGCAGGCGTACTGGTGGTGGCCCCCATTGTTCGCACATGTTCACTGTACCCCGACTGTACATCCTTCCTCGGCTGCATGTAGGTTGTGCGCAGCACATACTGTGTGTACGCACACTGCCAATATTTTTGGATTGCCAGTGGCACTGAAAAGGAGACCTGGGCTGCGACGCTGAGGAAACACTTGGTTCCACCAGGCAGGCAAGCACTTCAGAGCGGAGGTAAGCAGAGTGTGTGTGGCACCCTGACCCACTACTCGCATATGGGCCCCGGAAAGAATGTCAACAGCCTGTAAGGATGACCCAGGAGTGACGCTTCCTTCTAGTATTTCAACACAACCAACAACTTAGAAATGTAATCAGTGGCATTAAAAAGAATTCACTAAAGGTGTTCATATTTCCTGAAAAATACATGTTGGACATAATGAGGCAGGCGCAGGATTTACAGAAAAGCAATCTGCTATTACGGTTTGCCTTACACAGCCTAATGGACATTAATGAAATAACATTAACAGCTTTGAAGAAGTAGCTTAGAGCAGTTCTTTTAATATTGTATGCATAGCAATTTGTCAAAGTCATTTTAATGCTTCTGTACGCTGCTAAATGCCTTCAGAATGGGAATCTTTGAATTTATGGCTATCAGGCGAGGTGCCTCTTGAGTGTGCATGTGAAATGTGGCTCCCGTCGAAATGACTAGGGCATTTAAAATAATTTTTGCAGCTGGCCTGTAGGAGTTCATTTTTTTAAATATTAAGGACCCTTACATGAGAGACCTGAAGAGGTAGAAAGCATCAAACCTGTTACTATTTTCTAACAGATTTGCAATTCTTAGTCTTTGATGCATGTTGACAGTGATAAAAAAATAATGCCATGGGAACCTAAAAAAAAAAAAGTGCACCACATTTGTCGACGACAGTTTGGGCCTTTTTTGCAACCATCTGTTAGATGCGTAATAGAGGACAGATGCTAGCGGTCAGTGGTCAAAGTGTAACAAAAGAAGAAGTGGTTCCCTGCTGGGCTGCCCCCGCTGCCCTCAAACCCCATTGCCACGCCTCCTCCCTCAATCCAAACCCCCTAACAAATGCCCCTACTTTTTAAGGGAATGTTCAGTGCTTGTGCACTGAAGTGCAAGATTCAACTTCTTCCTATACTTTTATTTTAAAAAGAAATCATCCCACAACGATTACTTTTTAAATGAAAAGAATAGGAACCGTAAAACACTGCTCCCCACAGCTCCTGCCACTTTGACCACTGGTATGGGTTTACTGGAGTACATTTTGGCTTCTACTGGGAACTTCTTATTGTTTGACTACTATTTTCAATGCTCATGTATTATCTTTGCATGAGAAGAAATTCTCTAGGTGTTCTTGTGTTTTATGAGCACTACAGCACTGCAAGCATAAATGCTTGTTGTTTTAGTAGGAAAGGTGTATTGTTGGACATTTCATTACTTTTA
The DNA here is from genome assembly GCF_040938575.1 of Ambystoma mexicanum. Lineage (NCBI taxonomy): Eukaryota > Metazoa > Chordata > Amphibia > Caudata > Ambystomatidae > Ambystoma > Ambystoma mexicanum. The sequence continues at coordinate 194,523,973 of NC_090933.1, read as the reverse complement.
ATGTTGGTCATTCACACGAGTAATACGTTGTTGGGCCTACCACCACAACCCTGGATAGTAAATCTGCTGAGTGCTCAAGAGTAGAAGGAGAGGAGAGGATTAGAACTACTCACTGACACAAAACCTGCCACAGCCCAATGCAAGCCTTTTCAACTGCCTCTGGCTAGGAGGTTAGGCTCCGGCAGAGAAGGGTATGATGAAAATCGTGTCAAAATGTTATTTGTGTCGTAGTGAGACACATTTCAAAGAAAACTAGTGAATGCAAGTTTAAACAGCATTTTGGAGTTTGGAACTGATCCACGTTATTGCTACACCTAAGATTAGTAACTGTAGCTATGTCATTATGCAGACAATGAAGGGAAAGTCCACAGAAATCTTTTCCTTTTTTAAGACAAGTAGCAGTGGAGATGCAGTGAGCATGAATGCTAGTGAGGATTCAGTGGAAGAGAAAGATGACATAACCAAGCAAGCTAATGAACAGACAGAGCCAGAAGCAGAACATGACAGCGACAGATAGGCAGAATCAGCGTCAGGGACAGAGCACAGGGAAGAAGCAGCATGGCATGAAAGTGAGGAACAGGCAGCAGCAACAACAGTCAAAGAGAGGGCGAGGCAGGACTCAGCTAGAGCTATTCAAGCTGTTTCTGGACTAAAAGGTGAAATTATGACAGTGTAGCAGTGTGACCAAGATAATAAAGTAGATTACTGGCCAAAGATTAACTCCTGTTTAATGCTTCTCCATATATCTCAGTCAAGAGGAGGAAGTCCAAGGGAACAGACAAGTGGGTGTCATGGGAATGTAGGGCCGACAGACAAGAAGAAGGAGGTGTAGGTTCAGAAGGGCTAGCACAGGAGTCGAACGATATATGTACCAAACACCATACATATGTTAACAGACAAAGGGATCTCCCAGGATGAAGGGGGGAGGAAACAGCGATAGCTTGCTCTAGAAGGCGACTGTCTAGAGCTTATAACAAAAGCAAACAAGTGCCCACATTGGAACCAGCAGACGCATGCACAGACATTTAGGATGATAGAGGGCCTCAACAAATTAGACTATACAGACGGACACCAGATGAAAGGGCAGCATACTCACTGATGCCTCTATTAGAAAGGGGATGGATGAGACAACAGTATGTGCCTTGGAAGCACACGGTTAAGGAGAATGTTAAGTGCAGGTTACCATCATTTAGTGGGGGTGCGTGAAATGGATTTATGAGAGAGAGAAACTGACAGCGGGTCACAATTTCGCACTGGGTGACGTAAAGGGACTATTGGTATCGATACTAGGTGACACGGCTGATGACTTATGGAAGAGGGTGGCGTTACAAGGGTTGACGACACGGAACATGGCCCATGAGGGAGCGCCATTTGCAAATTGCAGAACATGCCTTTGCTTCCATCCCCACCAATTTCTTCAAGCTCTTCTGTACTGGCTCTGCAAGTCCCTTCACTAAGGTGTAATAAAATATTGATATTGTTTTATCCCAAGGCTCTCGAGTTTCAAGGAGCCATAGCTCTTGAATCTCCTGAATATACTGAACAGGGTGTTCCTCTTCTCTCATTATGCCTGATGTGATGGCCCCAATGTCTGACGTGTCTGGGTATTGTGTTCGTAATGCCTGACACAATGCTGTTCTGCAATTTGCAAATGGACTGTGGCCTTCTTTGCTCCCCCCTCTCGTCCCCACTGGGTTTGTCATTATTGTCAGATCCTGTGTCCATGTTGCTACAAAAATCATTGGCGAAACTTTCATCTCCTCAATGTCACGTCTGTGTTAGCTGTCATGCTGAGATCGATGTCAACCAAAGTATACCTACTGCCTCCTGTGCAGTTTGCTAGATCTGTTCTACTTCCTTCTGCCATGCTCCTGCACTGTGAATTTGTGCTATCTGGCTCTATCCTTCCATTCTCCTTGGTCGTAGTCTTTTCCCTATCCCGCGCTGCCTGCATCCTTACCGCCCTTATTGCTCCTTCATCATCCTCCTTACGTGTTTGTTCCCTCACCAATCTATCCAACTGCAATTTCCTCTGTTCCCTCTCTGCTAACTTGAGTTTTTCTTGATCTGCTATCTCTCTCAGCCTCTCTGCCTTCTCCAGCTCTCTCTTCCTTTTCTCCCTCATCTCCCATTCCACTCTCTTCCTTTCCTTGAGATCCCTCTCTATTCTCTCTTCTCGTTCCTTTTCCAAGAGTTATCTCTCTTCTTCCCTTCTTTGCACCCAGTCTTCCTAGTCCAGTTTCTCCTCTCTCCTTCTCTATATGTCCTTGTGCTCTAACCTCATTTCCCTATCCTTCTCCCTTCTGTCCTCCTTGCCCAATCCGTTGTGTCAATGTCTCTCTTCAGACTTTCTATGCCCTCAGTCATCCCTTCTGCCCTTCCAGTTGTCTTCCCCTTAAGTTTTAGGAGCACCTACGCTGCTATCCACTCATTAGTACTTATACCATCAAATTCCTCCTTTTTGCCTTGTAGCCCCTCGTTGCTTGCCCCTGCACCACTCGCTGGGTGTCCTGCGCCTTTCAACTTATCCTCCTTAGCGTATGGTGGTGGCTTATATGTTGGATTTTAATAACTCTCTGCTGCCCTTAATTTCCTGATTGGATACATTCCCTGCTCATCGTCTGTGTCATCAGATACTACACTTTGAGGGGCAAGGGGAGGTGCAGAGGGCTGGGTCCCCTCTTCCTTCACCTCATGCTGGCTTATCATCCACTGACGTCTCACTGTTTCCCTCTCTCCCTCCTGAAACATGTGCCACAACTCAAATATGGCCATGCGTTTAGACAATTTCTTCCCATTGTAAGCACCCTGTATGTGTGTCAATAGCAATTGCTGCACGTTCTTGGAGAAACTGCCACAAGGTGGCCATGTCTTTGTTAATTTACCTTCTGTACTTTTGGACCATTCAATGCTATATTTACAGATCTTCTCCTGATAAGGTGTTAACGTTTTAAACAAATGTTGAAGGGGAGTAACTCCCCCACCAGTACCCTGGTACATTTCAATACCTTTTTACCTGACCTGAATTTGAGGCGTTTGATAATCTGCTGTTCAGGGATAAAAGGTCACAATGCAATGATAATACATTCCAATTTGTACGAGCCTCGCTGGCTCTGCACCTTACCAGGCGTGCTCTGTGCACAGTCCCTCCTTCACAATTGCTGCCTCCTCAAGCACACAAAACCACAATCCTGCCCATGCACCTTCCACGCACTGCCACTGGTTCACCTTGACTGCCAATCCCAAGTTCATAATACTCGTCCTATGTGCAAAACCTAAGGGTATTAAACACACAGGGATTCGACTAAAATACACATTACCTCAACCACTGGGTATGTGTCCTTTCTGTTATCAGATAGACTGTAGCACACAAAACAGAATGAGGAACAAAAGCTTCACTGGAGCTGATTACTTTATTGGGCCGTTAATGCAGCCTTAACACTCTCCCTACAAGGGACACACTAACCTAGCCCTTCATGATGTTCCTTACCCTAGCAAGCGCTGATGCACCGACTATGGGAAATGAGCACATGGGGGCAATTCTCACCCTATATCAGCTTACAATGCGACGATTTACACAATGTTAATCATTTTTCTTTTTTCACGATATTTTTATACAGCCATAGATAGTTGGCCCAAACATATTAAAACAGAGGCAGTTACGGAAAAGACCATTTCCCGACTGCACGTTTTGGGTCAAACTGGCAGATCACGTGGGACTCAACGTCAGAAAAAACTGACAATTGAATTGCCCTCCGTGAGGCAATGGCCCAATGCTAAATTCTAAAACATCTTTAAGACTATCAACATCACAAACCACTCTCATCGCATAATAATGCACCAGATGTTAAACTCGTTCTCTAAGGTGCATGAACAAATGAATTGTGCGGGAGTGCGTAACACATCTAAAACAAAGAATCACAGTATCTATAACATTGATTCAAAACAGTTATTTCTAAAAGTGCATCAGTCCACTTGTGTCACTCTGAATATAGTGACATCTGTTTTGTCTGGTCGACCGGTTTCAATGATGTCTTTCGTGTATCATATTTCTTCCCTAGACCCAATCTGCAAGCCCTACAGAGATGAAGTTGCGACATGTTCTGTGAAACAGAATAAGAGAAAGTCAGTTTGGCTTCTCTCATATGCGGGAAAAAAGGTGTATGGCATTTCTTAGTTATTCTTATGTATAGAGTGGAATAATTTATTTTCCAATAAACTGAACAGGTCAACTAGTGACATTACAAAGAGGCTATTTTCACCACACCCCACCACCATTGAGTGTGTGACATCATATCTAGTGTTACAAAGTCCTACCTGTCTGTCTGTTGTATGTGCGAAGGTATGGCACAGTCACTTTCAACAGTGTTGGCACATTCAAATGGTTGGATAAAGGCACCAAACTTGGCGCTTAATCTGCAACACAGGGGGTCTCATGTTATATATAAGCTGTTCGCATACTCACAAGACAATGAATGGCCTTATCCAGAAGTGTGCTATCTCCATATTTTAATATGGAATCCAATTACCTCACCACTCATCAGTCTCCCTTCAAAAAAGGTGAACCTCTTGCGATATACCGATCTTATGGGTAGTGCCTTTTGGGATGGTCCTGCAAGGAAAAGAATATAGAGCCCAAGTTGCATCAGTAGTCCCGGACCATAATACTATGTTATACAATACCTTCAATTGGTACATTGGGTCTGCACCGAGGATGCATCCACAGAATGCTAATTGGTAAAAATGGTAAAGTTGCTTCCCCACAATGTCCATCCCCTCCAAAAAGGGGAAATGCCTATTGCGACCCTCTCGTGCGGTAGCTCAGTCTGACATCAAATGTACCAACGGGGCTTTTTTTGTGGGCTGCTCCATTGACAAACGAACCGTTTCCAAATATATTGTAACATTAAAGCACACGCTTGTACCCTTCCGCGTATACCGCTCATGCTTACTTGTAACTTCCGAATTATCCCCGTCTGGACTTCTCAACTTCTGTTCGCGGTGGCAACTTCATCGCAGTGAACGCCGCTCTGCGCTTCCGCATATTGTATAGTGTATAAACAATGGTGGTGTCGTCAGCCAATGGACGCCCAAGGCCTAGTCACGTGCTTCAGCGGCCATTTTGGATTGGGCACATCCGTGTGTCAGAGAATGCGATGCTAAAGAGGGAACCTGTCTTTATCGAATCTCTCACATGGGCCATAGGAATGACATCTACTGAAGCGGCCATCATGGGCAGGGCAATTCGCTCTAATATGTCCTGGGGCAGAAGACTTTTTCAATTATTTTACGGCTTCCGCATATTGTATAGTGTATCAACAATGGCGATGTCATCAGCCAATGGACGCCCGAAGCCTGGTCACGTGCTTCGGTGGCCATTTTGGATTGGGTACATGGTGTGTCAGAAAATATGATACTAGAGAGGGAACCTGTCTTTGTCGAATCTCTCACATGGGCCAAAGGTATGACATATACTGGGGCGGCCATCATGGCAATTCTCTCTAATACGTCCTGGGGGAAAAAACTTTTTCAATTATTTACGGCCATTAACATGATCCTGAATCGTCCTGGAGCAGAGGTTGCTATTATTTTTTCATTTTATGAGTTCACGTTTACCTGCTTGCTAAACGTGGAGCCACACGTTTTTTACAGTTATTTACACAATGAGGGCCTCTGTGAAAAGCCAGAGGGGGAGAGACCAAAAGAAAGGAAGGGAACCCTTGGATATAGGGGGACCCTTAGATTGGATTTACTTTATCAAGGCTAGTGTGTTCCACTGAATTTCCTCATTCAACCCATGTCTGACTGTATCCAGATGGAAAATCCACTGTTGTTCTTTTTTGAGGAGTATGTCATGGAAATTGCCTCCTCTACGAGGTGGCCATACTTTTTCAAGGATGGTCCATTTGAAATCATCCTCTGTGTGATGTTCCAAATTGAAGTGGACAACGAGTGGTGCAGTCATTTTTTTGGTCCTTATACACGATTTATGTTCAATCAAACGTGTTTTAATTGGGCGAGTTGTCATCCCAATATATTTCTGATCACACGGGCAACTAATCAAGTATATGACCCCTCGGCTGTTACAGTTCATTAGATGCCTCTGCACCCACGGTGTCTTCCACCCTATGTCAATGGACAGGCTTCTTGCGGTCTGTCTGCACATACTACCCATTCCACATGGGGTATGACCAACAGCAGTGGGTACATCCCAAAGGGTGTTAACATTTGTGGCGTGTTTAGGTTCTATTAGAGTATGGACCAGGCTGTCCCGAATATTCCTTCTCAGTTTGATGGCAAAAGTTGGCACCGCCAATTCTGATTTGCCGGTATTTAGAATGGGCCATAGCCTCCTGATTTCTCTTTTCAAAGTGTTGAAGATGGGGGAATAACTTAAGACTGCCGTGATCATCGACCCTTGGGTGTTTTTTTCATGTTGTTGTAGGGTAGTGGCACGTGGAATATTTCTGGCCCATTTCTGGGTTTCTTTAACAATTTTTGTTGGGGTACCCTCTCCGCAGTAATTGTGATTTTAGCTCTCCCGATTGTTGTTGGTAATCGGCAACTTTCTTGCAGGTACACCTGTAGCGTAAAAATTGCCCAAATGGCAGATTGTCTCGTAAGGCACGTGCATGGTAACTCCCATAACTGAGTAGTGCATTGCGGTCAGTAGATTTTTTATAGACCTTAGACATTAAACCTCCATCTTCTGCTACCACATGGAGATCCAGAAAATGTGTTTCTGTTTTGCTACATTCCAACGTGAACTTCAGGAAAGAATTTTGTTCATTAATCCATTGGTGGAACCCGTGTAGTGTTGTCTCATTGTCCTCAAAAATAATGAAAATATCATCAATATACCTCCGCCACACCTTGATGTTATTCGAAGATGGATTGGTGGCGGAGTAAATATGTTCTTTTTCAAAATGATCTACATAGAGATTCACCAGGCTGGGGGCAAAGGTGGCCCCCATGGCTGTCCCAGAGATTTGTTGTTAGAATTGTTCATTACATAAAAAGAAACTTTTCGTTAGTGCTATTTCTGTAAGGGCTGTGATGAATTCAACATGGCCCCTCCCGAGATCAGCTTTTCGTGAGAGGTGTCGTCTTACCATTTCTGTGGTCTCCAATTGAGGTATACTTGTATGCAACGATTCCACATCCATGGTTACTAACCACTGCTCGGTACTGTTGAAAGGCAAATTATCAATAAGGACAAGCATTGCCGTTGAATCCTTGACATACAAGGTCATCTTCGGTATGTCATCCCGCAAAAACCAATCCACGTGTTGTGACAGGGGTTCCAAGATTGATAAAATTCCCGACACAATAGGTCTCCCAGGAATTGGGAAGACACCCTTATGAACCTTGGGCAATGCATAGAAAGCCAGAATTCTTGGGTGTGGCTGTGTGAGGAAAGCGGCTTCTTTGCTGGTAACTAGTTCCTCTACTAATGCTTCTTCAACCAATGGTGTCACAACCTGGGCCCCTCTCCAGCAAACCTAACACACCACTTGATTGGCTACAGAGTAATAGTCCATCTATAGTGGACCCTATACATGTTAGTTTATTGGCTCTCCCATGGCCTGGGATCATCAGGCCTGGCCCATCCCAAAATTGCTATCACTAAACAATGTTGCAGTGTGAGGGTCTTACCTTGGGTTCTTGCCCGTTGCTACTCACCCCTAAGATGCTGAACTCTGGTTGGCTAGAGTTGACGTCCCCAGGCCTGGGATCCGAAATGATTCTCAGCTCGAGGTGTACCTTCATAAGGTAAAAAAAACAATTATGCTTCTGCATTGTAACTTGTGTGTACCACCATAGTCTATGAGAGTGCCCGTTCACATTGTGCACCACTTGTCTTCTCTGTGTACCTTCTTTGTTGCAAGCCTCTGTCTGCGGCGTGAGATCGCTCCTCTTTCCCAGCGCCGGTTTCGATTCATCATCCGAGTTGGCCAAGACACGTGGTCAGACACCGTGATTTGGTATCCTGTAAGTCTGAATTATTCCAAATTATGAGTATTTAATCGCCTTTACTGCAGCTGGTGTTACTGCCGTTCAGGGAATGGAATGTCACTCGTATCTGGTGGCCTTGACAGCAGGCCCTGTCCCACATGTTTGCGCTTCTGTCCAGCCTGAATTCACTTCAGCTCCGCTCCTGCCGAGGGTCTGTGGCCTGCTGTGATTTTCTTAACCCACAACATGGCTTCTACATGGTTGTACTATTGCATATGTTAGTCATAGATGGCTCTGTCAGGTCCCATAGGTGCCCCTACAGATCCATAGGGTTAATTGCATATAAGGATTTGCAAGCTTGTTCTGGATCTCTTGCTTCTTGCAGTTTCTGCGTTGCTGCGTTAGCTAATGACAAAAACAAAGCAAAGACAGTATGTATATGTGTGTGTCCTCTAACTTTTATAAATGTTACGCTTGTGTTCTTCATGTATTCAGGTTTGTGTCCTGATGTGCAGCTGGCACGTGTGCTTCATGTCGAACGCTGCTATGTCATGGTGTCTCTACCGACATCAGTGGCTTTGGCTTCTTGGTGCTTTAGTACACACTGTCAATTGAAGTCTCCTTAGTTGCCGCTTGAGGCTCCTCATCCACTCCAGGTAATGTTTGGACTGCTCCTGGACTGTAGTGTTGGCTGAGTGGGTATCTCTCGACATACTAGGAGCACTAGGAATAGGTCCAAAATAGTATGGGCGATTGTGGTATCCCTGTTCTTCTTCCGGGCCATGTATTTTATGGGGGGGAGCAGGCAATGGATTTGTCCATCCATCTTAAACCTGTTATTATTTGAGAGTAAAGTGTGAAAAAACGTCAGTCAAACCTGCAACCTCCTGCCGAGATGGGAGTTATTTTAATGAGTCTGACATAATTAGCTGAATATATTACATGGCCAGGGCAGTGGCCATGTAGTTATGGTTGAGTTGCTGTTTCCATAGGAAGAGCACTTTTTGGGAGTCTTATAACTTCGCTCCCCCGGACGAATCCTCACCAAACTTTGCAAAAAAGTATATGGCCCACTCCGAATTTGTTCGCAAAGTTTGGTGAGGTTTGGTCCAGGGGGGGCAAAGTTATAGGGGGGTCCCAAAACTTTTTTTTTCCCATAGACATAATGGGAAAAAACTTTGCTCACGCCTACAGCCCAAACCGCTGGATGGATTTACACCAAATTTGCAGCAGGAGCAGCGGCTTGGTCCCGAATGCGTGCTTTTTTAAAATGTGGTGTAAATCTGTCCAGTAGTTTTTTAAAAAAAGACAAAAATGTAAGTGAAAAAAATGAGTGATATCTGTGTCCGCTTCGCAGACACACTTCCCTGTTCGCTCCGCGGACAGGACAGGGATTGGGCAAGCGATTTACGTGATGTCCGCGGACATCTGACGTGCTCTCCCATTGGCTGCAGTAAACCGTGCAGTGCGTCTTATTTTCAGAGATGCCCGCCATCTTAGTTTATTGTTGGTATATTGGCATCTGTGGCAAGCTCTGCAGTGACTTCAGACTTCACAAGTGATTATCACAACGTAACAAGCAAAAATTCTGATACGATAAGAACAGAGGTCAGCGGGGCCTCCAATGGGGCTGTGTGAGGCTCATGTGGATTACACTTCCTGAACGTCCCAGGCTACTGCAGACTTGCAGGAGACATGCCATTGGTACACAGTGGCCTGCGGAGGACCAAGGAGTGGATATCCCGTGCCCCCCACCCCCGCTCAATACCCATGTCTCCCTCCTGTACCCCCACTCCCCGCTCATGCCCGTGTCTCTCTCTTGTTTCCCCCCTGCTCATGCCCCGTGTCTCCCTCCTGTATCCCCCCACCCCCTGCTCATGCCCCGTGTCTCCCCTGTTCCCCCACCCCCTGCTCACGCCCTGTGTCTCTCTCCTGTATCCCCCACCCCTGCTCATTACCCGTGTCTCCCTCCTGTATCCCCCCACCCCCCGCTCGTGCCCCATGCCTCCCTTGTTCACCCCACCCCCGTTCATGCCCCGTGTCTCCCTCCTGTTACCCCCCACCCCGCTCATGCCCCGTGTCTACCTCTTGTTGCCCCCCACCCCCCGCTCATGCCCCGTGTCTCCCTCGTGTTCCCCCCAACCCCCGCTCATGCCCCGTGTCTCCCTCCTGTATCCCTCCACCCCCCGCTCATTACCCGTGTCTCCCTCCTGTACACCCCCACCCCCCGCTCATGCCCGTGTCTCTCTCTTGTTTCCCCCCACCCCCTGCTCATGCCCCGTGTCTCCCCTGTTCCCTCTCACCCCCCCGCTCATGCCCCGTGTCTCCCTCCTGTTCCCCCACCCCCCGCTCATGCCCCGTGTCGCCCTTGTGTTCCCTCCCACCCCCCGCTCATGCCCCGTGTCTCCCCTGTTCCCCCACCCCCTGTTCATGCCCCGTGTTTCCCTCCTGTTCCCCCACCCCTCGCTCATGCCCTGTGTCTCCCTCCTGTTATCCCCCACCCCCTGCTCATGTGCCGTGTCTCCCTCCTGTTGCCCCCACCCCTGCTCATGCCTGTGTCTCCCTCGTGTTCACCCCACCCCCCGCTCATGCCCCGTGTCTCCCTCCTGTTGCCCCCATCCCCCACTCATGCCCCGTGTCTCTCTCCTGTTACCCCCACCCCCCGCTCATGCCCCATGTCTCCCTCTTGTTGCCCCCCACCCCCTGCTCATGCCCCGTGTCTCCCTCGATTTCCCCCCAAGCCCTGCTCATGCCCCGTGTCTCCCTCTTGTTCTCCCCACTCCCCGCTCATGCCCCGTGTCTCCCTGCTGTTGCCCCCCACCCCCTGCTCATGCCTCGTGTCTCTCTCCTGTTGCCCCCCAACCCTCGGTCATGCCCCGTGTCTCCCTGCTGTTGCCCTCCACCCCCCGGTCATGCCCCGTGTCTCCCTGCTGTTGCCCCCCACCCCCTGCCCTGTGTCTCTCTCCTGTTACCCCCAGCCCCCTCTCATGCCCCGTGTCTCCCTCGTGTTCCCTCCACCCCCCGCTCATGCCCCATGTCTCCCTGCTGTTGCCCCCCATGCCCCGTGTCTCCCTCCTGTTGCCCCCCACCCCCCATTCATGCCCTCTGTCTCTCTCCTGTTACCTCCCACTGCCCGCGTCTCCCTCGTGTTCCCCCACCCCCGCTCATGCCCCGTGTCTCCCTGCTGTTGCCCCCCACCCGCCCCTCATGCCCCCTGCCTCCCTTGTGTTCCCCCCACCCCCTCTCATGCCCCCTGTCTCCCTCCTGTTGCCCCCTGCTCATGCCCCGTGTCTCTCCTCTGTTACCCCACCCCCTGCTCATGCCCCGTGTCTCCCTCTTGTTGCCCCCCATCCCCCACTCATGCCCCGTGTCTCCCTCGTGTTCCCCCCACTGCCAGCTCATGCCCCGTGTCTCCCTCTTGTTCCCGCCACCCCCCGCTCATGCCCCGTGTCTCCCTGCTGTTGCCCCCCACCCCGTTCATTCCCCGTGTCTCTCTCCTGTTACCCCCCACCCCACGCTCATGCCCCGTGTCTCTCTCCTGTTACCCCCCACCCCCCTCTCATGCCCCTTGTCTCTCTCCTGTTGCCCCCCACCCCCCGGTCATGCCCCGTGTCTCCCTGCTGTTGCCCCCTACCCCCGCTCATGCCCTGTGTTTCTCTCCTGTTACCCCCCCACTCCCCGCTCATGCCCTGTGTCTCTCTCCTGTTACCCCCCACCCCCCTCTCATGCCCCGTGTCTCTCTCCTGTTGCCCCCCACCCCCCGGTCATGCCCCGTGCCTCCCTTCTGTTTCCCCCACCCCCCAGTGATGCCCTGTGTCTCCCTTCTGTTGCCCCCCACCCCCCGCTCATGCCCCGTGTCTCTCTCCTGTTACCCTCCACCCCCGCTCATGCCCCGTGTCTCCTTGCTGATGCTCCCCGCTCATGCCCCATGTCTCCCTGCTGTTGCCCCCCACTGCCTGCTCATGCCCCGTGTCTCTCTCCTGTTACCCCCACCCCCCGCTCATGCCCCGTGTCTCCCTCGTGTTCCCCAACACCCCCCGCTCATGCCCAGTGTCTCCCTCCCGTTGCCCCCATCCCCCGCTCATGCCCCGTGTCTCTCTCCTGTTACCTCCACCCCCCGCTCATGCCCCATGTCTCCCTCTTGTTGCCCCCACCCACCGCTCATGCCCCGTGTCTCCCTCGTGTTCCCCCCACCCCCCGCTCATGCCCTGTGTCTCCCTCGTGTTCCCCCCACTCCCCGCTCATGCCCCGTGTCTCCCTGCTGTTGCCCCACCTCCTGTCCCGTGTCTCTCTCCTGTTGCCCCCACCCCCCACTCATGCCCTGTGTCTCTCTCCTGTTACCCCCACCCCCTGCTCATGCCCCGTGTCTCCCTCATGTTCCCGCACCCCCCGCTCATGCCCTGGTCTCCCTGCTGTTGCCCCCCACCCCCCGCTCATGCCCCCTGTCTCCCTCCTATTGCCCCCCACTCATGCCCCTTGTCTCTCTCCTGTTACCCCCACCCCCTGCTCATGCCCCGTGTCTCCCTCTTGTTGCCCCCCGCTCATGCCCCGTGTCTCCCTCGTGTTCCCCCTACCCCCCACTCATGCCCCGTGTCTCCCTCTTGTTCCCGCCACCCCCCGCTCACGCCCCGTGTCTCCCTGCTATTGCCCCCATTCCCCGTTCATGCCCCGTGTCTCTCTCCTGTTACCCCCACCCACCGCTCATGCCCCGTGTCTCTCTCCTATTACCCCCACCCCCCTCTCATACCCTGTGTTTCTCTCCTGTTGCCCCCCACCTCCGGTCATGCACTGTGTCTCCCTACTGTTGCCCCCTACCCCCCGCTCATGCCCTGTGTATCTCTCCTGTTACTCCCCACCCCCCTTTCATGCCCTGTGTCTCTCTCCTGTTACCCCACCCCCCTCTCATGCCCTGTGTCTCTCTCCTGTTGCCCCCCACCCCCCGGTCATGCCCCGTGTCTCCCTTCTGTTGCCCCCCACCCCCGGTCATGCCCCGTGTCTCCCTCGTGTTCCCCCCACCCCCCTGCTCATGCCCCGTGTCTCTCTCCTGTTACCTCCACACCCCACTCATGGCCCGTGTCTCCCTCATGTTCCCCCCAACCCCTGCTCATGCCCCATGTCTCCCTGCTGTTTCCCCCACCCCCAGTCATGCCCCGTGTCTACCTGCTGTTGCCCCCCACCACCCGCTCATGCCCTGTGTCTCCCTTGTGTTCCACCCACCCCCTGCTCATGCCCCGTGTCTCTCTCGTGTTCCCCCCACCTCCCTCTCATGCCCCATGTCTCTCTCCTGTTACCCCCCACCCCCCTCTCATGGCCCGTGTCTCTCTCCTGTTGCCCCCTACCCCCCGGTCATGCCCTGTGTCTCCCTGCTGTTGACCCCCACCCCCGTTCATGCCCCGTGTCTCTCTCCTGTTACCCCCACCCCCTCTCATGCCCCGTGTCTCTCTCCTGTTGCCCCCCACCCCTCGGTCATACCCGTGTCTCCCTGCTGTTGCACCCCAACACCCGCTCATGCCCTGTGTCTCTCTCCTGTTACCCCCGGTCATGCCCTGTGTCTCCCTGCTGTTGCCCCCCACCCCCCGCTCATGCCCCGTGTCTCTCTCCTGTTGCCCCTCACCCCCCGGTCATGCCCCCTGTCTCCCTGCTGTTGCCTCCCACTCCCCGCTCATGCCCCCTGTCTCTCTCCTGTTGCCCCCATCCCCCAGTCATGCCCCATGTCTCCCTGATGTTGCCCCCCACCCCCTGCTCATGCCCCGTGTCTCTCCTGTTCCCCCACCCCCTGTCATGCCCCATGTCCCCTGCTGTTGCCCCTCACCCCCTGCTCATGCCCCGTGTCTCCCTGCTGTTGCTCCCCACCCCCCGCTCATGCCCCGTGTCTCTCTCCTGTTATCCCCCACCCCCGCTCATTCCCTGTGTCTCTCTCCTGTTACCCCCCACCCCCCGCTCATGCCCCATGTCTCTCTCCTGTAGCCCCCACCCCCGGCATGCCCCGTGTCTTTCTCCTGTTACCCCCCACCCCCTCTCATGCCCCATGTCTCCCTGCTGTTGCCCCCCACCATCCGCTCATGCCCTGTGTCTCCCTGATGTTGCCCCCTACCCCCCGCTCATGCCCCGTGTCTTTCTTCTGTTAACCACCCCACTCCCCTCTCATGCCCCCCGTGTCTCTCTCCTGTTACCCCCACCCTCCGCTCATGCCCTGTGTCTCTCCCCTGTTACCCCCCACCCCCATCTCATGCCCCGTGTCTCCCTGCTGTTGCCCCCCATCCCCCAGTCATGCCCGTGTCTCCCTGCTGTTGCCCTCCACCCCCCGCTCATGCCCCGTGTCTCCCTGCTGTTTCCCCCCACCCCCGCTCATGCCTCGTGTCTCTCTCCTGTTACCCCCCACCCCCCTCTCATGCCCCGTGTCTCCCTGCTGTTGCCCTCCACCCCCGCTCATGCCCCATGTCTCCCTGCTGTTGCCCCCCATCCCCGTCCCTTGCGCTGTGTCTCTCTCCTGATACCCCCCACCCCCCTCTCATGCCCCGTGTCTCTCTCCTGTTGCCCCCAGCCCCCGCTCATGCCCCGTGTCTCCCTGCTGTTGCCCCCCACCCCCGCTCATGCCCTGTGTCTCCCTGCTGTTGCCCCCCACCCCCCGCTCATGCCCCGTGTCTCTCTCCTGTTACCCCCCTCATCCCTCTCATGGCCCGTGTCTCTGCCCCCCACCCCCCCGGTCCTGCCCCGTGTCTCCCTGCTGTTGCCCCCCACCTCCCGCTCATGCCCCGTGTCTCTTTCCTGTTACCCCCCACACCCCGGTCATGCCCCCAGTCCCCCGTCATGCCCCATGTCCCCCTGCTGTTGCCCCCTACCCCCGCTCATGCCCTGTGTCTCTCTCCTGTTCCCCCTTCCCCCTGCTCATGCCTCGTGTCTCCCCTGTTCCCCCCAACCCCCTCTCATGCCCCGTGTCTCTCTCCTGTTGCCCCCACCCACTGCTTATGCCCCGTGTCTGCCTCCTGTTGCCCCCACCCCCCACTCATGCCCTGTGTCTCTCTCCTGTTACCCCCCACCCCCGGTCATGCCCCGTGTCTCCCTGCTGTTGCCCCCCAACCCCCGCTCATGCCCTGTGTCTCCCTGCTGTTGCCCCCCACACCCCGCTCATTCTCTGTGTCTCTCTCCTTCTGCCTCCTACCCCCCCGGTCATGCCCCGTGTCTCCCTGCTGTTGCCCCACCCCCTCTCATGCTCTGTGTCTCTCTCCTGTTCCCCCACCCTCCGCATATGGCCATGCTCCCAAGACTCTATGCCCTGGCCACAACCACCGCAGCATATCACACCCATAGTGGTTTCTAACTTTGGGATCCAAGAACAAATTTATAAACAACAAAGTTATAAGCCACTATGTGTGTGATATGCTGTGGTGGTTGTGGGCAGGGCCTATAGTCTTGGGTGCATGGACAAGACCAAATTTATAAGCAGCAAAGTTTTAAGTCACCATGGGTGTGATTTGCTGTGATGGTTGTACTTAAGATAATATACTTACTGTTTGGTTTAGTAACTGGAGTACATGTATTTCTTGTTTATTTCTTTGATAAAAGAAAAGATCATGTTAGTATTGGTATTTTGTAACAACTTATATCATTGAATAATCAATATATTTTTTTTTACCCTCATATTTAGTAGATTACAAACGAGTGTACTGTGCAATTTGCTCAGTTTCTGTGTTTGTTGCTAAAATCATTGGGTCTGTGGGAGAAAAAAGAATCCATGTTGGATTAAAAAAAAAAACTTTTTTTGTTATGCTACAGTCTATTTGTTTATTTGTTTTCAGTGTTCACTTGTTGTTTCTGGCTAATGCTCTATATATTGGCTTGTTGCAGATTTTTGGAGCAGTTAAATACCTGTTGACATATTCTAACACTCTATTTTTTGTTATAATGAAGTGGTATTGATATATCTGTTTGGATGCTGTAAAATGTTGGGGTAGTTAGATACCAGTTGGCGTATTCTAACTGTCTATTTTTTGTTATAATGTAGTGGTATTGATTTATCTGTTTGGTTTTTGAAAATATTGGGGTAGTTAGATACCAGTTGGCATATTCTAACTGTTTATTGTTTGATATGATTTAGTGGTATTCATTTATCTGTTTAGTTGTTGTAGAATCTTCGGGTAATTATATAGCTGCTGGCATATTGTAACAGTTTATAGTATTTTAATAGAAGTTTAGTTAATGTTTAAGTACAGTTTAGTTAATACATTTTGGTTTTAAGAACATTAAATAAGCGTTTGTAAGATTTGCAGGTAATCTCTGCTTTGGAGTAATGGTACTATCATTACATTCGAACCATCCACATTTTTTTTTATATATGCAGTATAGTGACCTGCATTGGTTGTGGCTCCTGTGTGGTAGATTATACCTATTGTTGTGAAGGTTTTCTTACCAAGTGATATTTGACCATGTGTGAATCCAGTCAGCTTGCAGTTGTTTTTGGTACCATCTGCATTGTAACGTAGAAGCATTAGTATTACGTATTTACTATTTGTTTGGATTAGTAAGGTGGAGCGATTATCGGAATTGCAGGTAGTACATAATCTGCCATGGTTTGCATTTTGTACAAGTTGCTGAAATGGAATGGATTCACAATTAGGTATTGATACATTCACAAAGCGCTCATTGGGGACGTGTTCTTGTGTCACATTGTTGCACAGAGTGCATGTATGTTTCCACATGTATGAAATCTGGAAGATTTCATTTATAGGCATGTTTTTGTTTTCCAGTACTTGTAATAAGTACATTAGAAATTCTTGTGGATCTTCCTGTGAGTTTATAGTAAATTTCACCATTCCAGCACAGTAGTCCAATTGTTGTCTTATTCCATAAACACTATACCTTGTTGCGTTTCTATGAAGTACTAACATTTGCAAACACAATTGGTCTGTAATGTGTAAGTAAATGTTGTCAACTATTGGTGGTAATTGAAATAGAATATTAATTGCTACATTTGCATAGCAACTTACACCAATTACATTTGAAAGTTTAAATGGACCAGGTAGTTCTGTATCTGAGTGCTTTTTTTGGAGCTTGTCTTCCTTCTTTGAAGGACCTGGTTTACTTTCCCTAATAGGTTATTTTTTGATTGTGGTACTTGATGAAGTATTAGTTTCTTTTAATCTCTTTGGAGGATTTGTAGTGACATCCTTTTGCATTTCTGTTAGATTTAGTTTTCTTTTAGAACATTTAACTTTTTGGGGAATAGGATATGTTTTTAGATGGGGATGTATAGTGAACGAAGTCTATTGTATTCTGAAATGCAAGGAATATCAGCGTTTACTTTACTTGCATCAAAGTTGATTAGAAATAGACCGTCAAGTGTACGTAAGCGTGATAGTGCTACGTAGCTAATGCCTTCTTTAAATACTGTGTTACCAATGTCTATCAATGCTTTGTCTAGGGTAAGACCTTGTGATTTATGAATGGTGACTGCATATGCAAGAGTTAGGGAAAAATGTTCTTTGCGTACATACGTGTCTATGAAGAGAAGGAATCGAGGTATCCTTTTCACTTCTGAAAGTTTGTCAAAGAGAATATTAACAAACTGAATGTTGTTGTCACGTAGGTATGTTTGGAAGCCAAAAACTGTACCCAGTGCTCCTTGATCCACGTCAACGTTACATTTAAGCATTACTCTGCAATTTAAGGATCATTTTAATATTTTTTCCAATCCAGCTGTGTTGGAGATTGAATTTTCTAAACGATTTAGTCTCGTTGTGGATTGTTCACACATGGGTAGTGTCATACCATATGTCTAATTTCAATTATTGGTTGCATTTCTTTTTTTAACATTGTTTCATTGAATTTGAAACAGCTTCCAAGAGTTGGCATTAAGGTCATACAATTGACATTTTTGTGGGCTAATTGTTCCATAACATCCATATCACATGAATTATCGCCATAAAGTGCATGAATGTGCCGGGTTTTCAATATTGCTTGTGCTTCTTGAGATAATATACCTAAACTCTAATACTTTTTAAGATATTGGCATAAGTGAGATCTGCAGATTGCCGCATGTTTTCTGATAATTATCTTTATTGGAAATGTTGCCAAAGGTTGACTTTTCCAATGCTGCCAACAGTTTTATGGCAGAGTTTGCGTCCTAAGGTTTTAAAAATAGGCTCACCTTTCACTGGTGTCAATTGAAGAAGATCTCCAAAAATAATAATGTGTTTTCCTCCAAAGAGCTCTTCGTAGTTTGTTTTGAGTACTTCTTGTAATCTGAGGTGAATCAAGGCCAACATTAGGTTGGAGACCATGCTCACTTCATCTATTAGTAGCATTTTCATTTGTTTTAATACTCTGTGTAGTTCCATTGCAGCTTCTTTAGAAAGTTTGGAATAGTCTAATTTGTTTTGGTTTTCTACTGGCAGGAGTAGTAATCAGTGTAAAGCGACACCACCTATGTTGTAGGCAGCTAAACCTGTGGGGGCACGGACAACAGCTGACAGTTTGTTATTTGTCAGTTGTTGAAGGAATTTACTGATGATTTTGATTAAGAATGTTTTGGCAGAACCAGCTTCACCACTGACGTACAGTAATAATAATAATAATAATAATAATTTGGCATTTATATAGCGCTCTGAACCCTCAGGTATCTGAGCGCTGCTTATTATTACCCACGGTGTGTGGTGCTCATGTATCGACCTCGGAAGGATGAAAGGCTGAGTTTGGCCCCGCCGGGATTCAAACCTGCGTTAGCAGACTCTGCACCGATGTCAAGGCGAGCGCTCTACTCGCTGTGCCACCTGCAGTAGTATAGGTTTGTAATTTTGACAGGTGCATTCTTTGTTTTCATGTTGTACACCATGCGCAATTTATTTTGTTACTTCTTCAAAAATGCTACGTTGCTCATTGTTTAGTTTTGATTGTAGTATAGTTAAGTCTTCTTTATCTTCATACTGACATATGGTGTTTTCTACTTCTGTCATAGCTAATTCTGCCTCATGTGTTATTAGTGGCTCTCCCAGTGGTTCTTGGCTTCCTGTTACAGAAGGTTGACTACTGTCAGGAGTGTCCTTATCTAGTTGGGCCTGGAGTTCTTCTTTGTGTTGCTGTTCATTGTGCAACATTGTTTTGTACTGTGTAAAGTTTATATCAGTTATAATGCTTTCATTTGCTTTGAAAGCGTCTTCATAGGAGTCATAGTTAATTAGTATTTCCTCTTCTTTTCTCCATGGTTTAAAGAGTTGTAGCAGGGACATGTAATATAGTTCTTTATGCTGAGGATTCTTTAATGACAATTTGATATGATTAATTAAATTTGGTTTGGTGAGTTTTACTGAGCTGCCTCCATAATTTGTCACTGTTTATTTACCTTTTATTTTCATCAGGTTTTATATTATTTTTGTATGTGAAGTTTTGGGCTATGTGGTATAGACACATGGTTTCCAAAGTGGTACTTCTGTTTGGGTATTATGTGTCCAGTAAATTGTTTTTTAAAATGTCTTGGCTGTTGGGATCATGTTTGGCTATTGTTTCTATATCTTCGTATGATTTTAGAACTCTTTTTCTAGATTTAGCAGGACCAAGACTTAGCCATACTATATTTTCAGATTTTCCATACAAAGCAGTACCAGTTAAACAATATGCTGCTTCATAGGAGCCACATTCTCTATGGGTGAGCATTTTTATGCCCAAGCTGTATAATTTCTGAGACAGTGTTTTGTCTGATGACAGGTCATTCCAGAGGTCTTGGAGCTCTGTTTTTTCTACTTTGGTTAAGTATGCTGTAACATATCATGCAACTGCAGTGGAATTGTCTGCAATGCACTGCACATCTATGTTTGCATTTCATAAGTGGGCAATGATTGCATTGTAATCATTGATATATTTTTCTTCTTCTGTTCTTTTTATGTAATATGTATTTTTAGGTGATTCTATCTGAAGACATGAAGTTGTTCACTTGACCTGTTTTTGTAACCGGTCTAGGGAAACCAAAGCGGCATTTGGTGTAGTATTTCCCTTTGTTTTTGTATTTGCAACAACAATATTTACCACATTTGTGTCTTTGAAATTATAAAATTTGTGCATGAAGATCACTATCTGTTGCTTCTGATGGAATTTCATAAGTGACATATTTTTCAATAAACTGTAACACAGTGGCGTCATTGTCTTGACCAAATTTAGGAGCATCTTTAATCCATAAAAGCATGTGGATATGTGGTGCTCCTCTGGCTTGGTATTCTTTTCTCCAAAAGAAGTGTTGCACTTCTCCGAGGGGAGGAGCAGTTTTATTACAAATAAAGTGTAGCATAGCAATGAAGCGATGGTGAAAATATCTTGAAACATTAACAGGATCTAGAGAACAAAGATCTCCAGGTGTTAGTATATCTATGTTTGTTTTGTTTTTGTTTGATATGCATAGGAAATCATGTAAATCTTCCCATGCATATTCTGCACAACTTAATGTAACAAACCAAGTGGGTGGGCCAACGTGTCTTATCATACAACGTACATCTCTATGACGTCGAAACCAGTACTCTTTTGTACCACGCATGTTTGCTAATAGATTTGTAATATTTGATTGTAAAACCTCACCTTTTTGTTGCACTTTTTGTAATAATTGTGTAGCTGACATATTTTGAAAGTGGGATCCTGATTTTAATGTGTGTGCAACTCCATAACATAAAGTTGCTAGTTCACTTTCAAAGAGTAGGTGGAATATGTATTCCACATTTTGTCTAAATCTGGGATCTTCAGAATACATCCGTAATGAGCGGTATTCTGATGCTGTTATTTGAATAGGTCTATCATCGTACCTTCCTCCTTTGCCAGTAGGAAAGAGTAGAGGAAAAGCACGTGCTTCTATACTTTTTACCCATATGCTGATTGGTGATCCTTTTGTTTGGTGCATTTGGTACGTTTCTAGTGCATCTTCTACGGTGTCATTAGAGTGCAATGGATGAATTGTATAATGGTCTAAAGTATTGGATATTGTAGTAGGATCTAGGAGCTCAAATTGACCAGATTCTTGTGTCTCTTAAATAATTTCAGTGGTATCCTTCAAGTTTTCTTCAAAATTAATTTCTTTGTATTATTCATTATTGTCTTTTAGATATTGCAAGGCTTGTCTAACTTTATGTAAATCTACCAGTTGTTGCCAAATTATTTTGTCTTTTGTAGGTACACCATTTACTAAGATAATTAAAGATTGCTCCATGGGACATTGCACTCCTAGAGTGTGCACATTTTGTTTTAGATCTAATGGTAAATACACTAATACACTACTTTTCCACGAATACCTTTCACTAATTCAGAGGGAGGTAATTTTGCTGTTTTTGGTTGAAGGCGTATTATTGCTTGAAAGGGGTACACTGCTTGAATTATGATACTCTCATATAAATTGAGTTGTTGTAGGGGGTTTTGGTAGTGGAAATAATTCCAAATTATTTGTGACAGCACGTGAAGGAGTTTGGTTGTTGTCAAGTGTTGTAGTGCAGTAACTGCAAAGAATTAAGGGGTCAGTTATTTTGTATTTGTTTTCTGCTATAAGGTAGAGAGCTAATTCAAACCATTTAGAATCTTCATTGTCTTCTATTTTGTATGTTAGGTCTACAGTTTTTGTGTTACTTTGTCATGCATGCTGGACATAGTACCCCTGGACCTGGAACAACATCTTCATGCAGAACGAGTTATGCTCATAGAACTGCTAGACCGTTCTATTCTAAATGGAGATTGTTTGATGCACTGCCGGGAAAACGACATCTGCATTATTCACGTCGTTAAATTCACGTGAATTAGGTTAGTCATGTGTGTTTTGGCAGTACGTTCATAAGCAGCATGAATACGTCGCTCGCTGCTTCTGATTGAACCATTATGGCGTTTTGTAGCTGAAACCCTTGATCTGCGTCCTCGCATTTTCTTCAGTTACAAGTCACAGGTTGGCTGCACTGTCTGCGTGCTCTTCAGTCGCGTGTATTCTGACACGCGGGTGCCTGATTTCTTCGCATGCTGCTTTCCTGACTACGTTAAGTTGGTCGCGTGAAAATCCCACGCGTACGCTGTTTCCAAGCGTGGCTGTCCTGGGCTGCGTGTACTTTGTTCGCGGGTAATACACACGCGGATTTTGGAACTCTCCAGGTACGGCTGCTCTGACTGCGTGCTCTTTTGTTTGCTTATCGCACGCGAGCTACTCTACTCTTTACATGCTGTGGTCCTAGTTGCGTGTCCTTGTGTTGCGTGAGCAATAGCTGGCAATAGTGGCTGTCACGGCTGCGTGAACTCTGTCGCGTGTAAACCTGCACGCAGGCTTTTCCTCACGCTTGCAAGAGCGGCTGCCCAGGCTGCGTGAACTCTGTCGCGTATAAACCTACACGCTGGCTTTTTCCTCACACTTGCAAGAGCGGCTGTCCCGGCCACGTAAACTCTGTCGCGTGTAATCATGCATGCAGACTTTTGATCTCTGTTTGAACGTATAATTCCACACGCTTTCTATTCTTTGCTTTGGTGTGAATCCCTGGCACCTGTGAGGAGATAACAGGTGGACTCAGTTCATCATATTTCTGTTTCTACGTGGGAAAGGAAGTTTTTCTTTTGAAGGTGATTATGCACAGTACTTTGGACGCTATCCTGTGGTGCACCAACCCGGTATCTAGCGTGAGCCTCGTGCCGTTCGGGATAAGTCTCCCTTACTAACCTTCCCTTCCTTTTCGTTGTTTCAACTCCTGGATTTCTTCAAGAGACTTGGTGAAGACTTCAGTTCTAAGCCCAGAGGTCAGTGTTGTTAACTAGTGATATTGCTGTTCTATAGTCAGTTGATTTGGGACAATTTCTTATGATACTTTATTTATCCTAGGCTGACTGCCTATAAAGGTCCCACGCCCTTTCCAGTGATCCCTCTCTCTGACTGTTTCATTGGTCAGATGTGGTATCATTTGGAAGGTCTAATTTGACTTCACTGCTATCAAGTCGTGTGAATAAGGATCCGGAATAGCCCTACCAATTGTATTCTTTTTGGTTACCGTATCCTTTTCAAAAGTTACCTTGGTGATTTATGACATACTTTTATAAAAAGTTCTATGGCACCATACACACACATGGTTTGGTACTTCAGTAGATGTACTTTTAAATTTCAGTATTTCTTTTTTGTATGTGTGTAGTAGAAGGTTGCCATGCATGGAATTGTTGCTAATTTGCTTTAAAGCTATTTCATTCTGTAAGTGGCTTTCACTTCCAAAATATTATTTTTGGATATAGTCAATTTCTTCAAGTAGGTCTTTTGCTGTACCATGTAGAAGAATGTTATTTAAATTGGTTAGTGCTAAAGCAGGGCTTTTAGCATAATACAGTTTATAGACTAGATGTCTTATAGTTGAATGATGTGTTGATATAATGGAAGGTGGTTTTGCAGGTAGGTCCTGAAATGCAGGTAATGAATGTCCTTGTAGTCCTGGGTACTTGCGCACTGGACAGGTATCCATATTTTGCAGTAGTTTAATTTTGATTTTGTCTTTGCCTTTCACATATTGATTGAGGAATTGGCGTAAAGACTTGAAAGATTTTTTGGGAATGTTACCCATTGATGTGCCAGGCCATTTGTATACTAGATGTTCTGATTCAGTTGAATGGAGAGGCAATTCTAAGTTTTCTGGGGATATTTTTGTAAGCAGTATTTCTTGTTCCATTATGGTATTATTAACTTTTTCATAACCTTGTCCACTGCTATATATGGCAATTGTATTTGTTTGCTTTTGTTTGGATGCTTTTTCATTAAAATATGGTTCTGTGCTTGTAGTGTGACTCAACTTACCTCCACAGATACTTAAGAAGTTATTTCTGGTGACATTTCGTTTATTGAGAAGTCTTTTTTGTAATTTAGTCATTAGTTGTGTTAGTGGTTTCATTTTGTTTAACACTAAAATAAATAATTTTCTTTCGAGAAGGATTGCACTGTCTATCAACGCTTCTAAGATTAATTTCCTTCGATAGGTTTTAGGGGTTGTGCCTGATTTCTCTCCTGTTTTTACAAGATTTTGAAGGACTCTGTGATGGAACATTTTTGCTAAAATGCTTTTTTTGGTATGCTTACTTTGCACTATATCAAGATTTATAGGAGCAGTTTTATCTGTAGTGGTAGCTCAATTTTTGTTAATTGTTTTCTGGTTCGGTTTACGTTTTGATTGAGGAGGAAAAGTTTCTGTACTGAAGCTTCTTTTGTTTCGCTAAATGACTATATTAGCTGTTTTGTTTCAACTTTCCTTTTACAAATTCTGCTAGAGATGGATGCTTATTTTGGACACTTCTATTTTCATTTGCTCTGCTTCTGCGTTGCTTTCTACAGACTTGATTTTTGGTAGGCATTCTTTAGGGTCTGTTGAAAAAAATAAAGAAGGTATGGGTTGGGGTATTCTGCAATGTATGCGTGCTGTGCACATGAGTGTCTGAGTAAGATGATAAAGATGTATGTGATGGTGTGTGATTATGCATTGGGCAACTACAACTCGTTGGGATGTGTATTCTTGTATTTATGTGCTACTAAACTGGGGTTCAGATGACAGTAGAAAGTAAGCTAGTGGTGTGGAGAAGTACAAATAGTAAATCTAATGATATACAATTAAAACAGTTGTTTGTTCTATAATATCAAAATTCTAGGGGCTGAGTTGGGTCATTTGTGTGCCGAAAAATAGGAATTTGTGCGCCATTCTGCTTGTAAATCTCTGTTTCAGAAATGGGGATTTGTGGACAGAATAGTGCACAATCTCTATTTTTAGGGGCAGAAATAGCATGAATTAACCTTACAGTGTGTTTGAGTAATAGTACAAATATTATGGTGGTATTCAACTTACTTTTTTTCTGGAATGAGCAGGTTTCTTCTTAGTTGTTCTTTGTACTTCAAATTCGGCTACCTCTTTTCAGGAGAATGGTCTTCACTGCAATTGAAAAGGAAACATATTAGTAATTTTGTTTGTATATAGCACTGTTTTTAATTTAGACATTGATTTTTTTAATTGACATTGACCCTCAGCGCCTTCTGCAAAACCATGAAAACTATCTTATTCACATAAGATGCGTCGCACCAGTTAAATACATATCATATGTTCCTAATGCATAAGCTGTATTGTAATGACTAACTGTACCAACCAAAGTATCAGTTCTATGCCTTGTGGAATTCATAATATACCACTGAATGCCACTATTCCTGTAACTAAGCTCTTGCAAGTAACAGCGCCTCAATGCCCATGGGCTGCTTGCACGTCATATAAATATAAATAAATAAATACATAAATAAATAAATAAATAAATTAATGTTCATGTTTTTGTACAAGTATTGTTGTTTGATATTTGAACATACTGTGCGTATGCAATTTTGTTAGAGTATGTCTTTATATTGTACTTTAAATATGTTAGTTCAACATGTTTTGCAAATGTGTGTGTAAAAAGAAATTAAATAGCAGATAGGTTTGGAAGTGATAGTTGATTATAGGAGATGGAAAAAATGACAGATTATACAAGCTAAAAGTCAGTTAATCTGTTTATATGAATCTATAAGTATTGTACATGTACTATACAGAAAATATGCATACCTGTAGTTTGTGTTCATGCATATGGATATGCATGCAGCTGCAAGTAGAAATCTTGGAGACTTGTACAGTATTTCTTGTAGAAGGTGCTTTCCAATGATATGACACTTGTACTAAGAGAGATTAACAGTAAATTTGAAGTGCTGATCTATGATGATGCAGTTAGATGAAGAGATCTTGGATGTGATTGGTGGATGGTCGTGTGACTTCTTAGCTATATCCAATGAGGGAATAGCACAGAAAGTGAAATGAAAATGGTAGAAGGACTGTCCATGTTACGATATGTCCGCGGACATGGTGGTAGTCCGCGGACATCGCGTGTTACATCTGGGGATTTTGTGGGGGGAGGCATGCAAATGAGAATGAGCAGACCAAGGGATTGGTCAGTAAAGTTTAGTGGGTGTGTTGTGCCTGGAGAGAGTTTCTCAGATACTCTTTTTGCTCAGAGAAGAACAGATAGCTATGGCTGTGTGTTTCAGAAAACAGATTGTTTGGATTTTGGGAGACTCGTGGATACATTGGTTGAAGGTGCATGCAGAAAGCTGTGGAGTAGCTGTAGATCTTGGATTCCCACATGTGGAAGTGCACTGGCATGGAGTACGTGGAATGAAGTGGTTGGACTTGCTACCTCTCTGTGCTACTTTGGAGACAGAGCAACATCCAGACATAATTGTAATTCATTGTGGAGGGAACAGTTTAGGACATGTGTCTGGAATTTCTTTGCAATTTGCAATGAATGAAGGACTTGGGAAGGTCATGGACATGTTTCCAAATTCTCAAGTAATTTTTTCACGGATTGCGCAGAGACAAATGTGGCTTCGTTCTTCTTCATTTGGTCCACAAATGGAGAAAGCAAGGCGCAATGTCAATAAGGCTGTTTGTGCCTTTCTAAGAGATTTTGGCATTTCCTC
This sequence comes from Ambystoma mexicanum, assembly GCF_040938575.1. Taxonomy (NCBI): domain Eukaryota; kingdom Metazoa; phylum Chordata; class Amphibia; order Caudata; family Ambystomatidae; genus Ambystoma; species Ambystoma mexicanum. The sequence continues at coordinate 194,497,563 of NC_090933.1, read as the reverse complement.
TTTTCACAATGAAAATATTATGTTTCGTAGCACATACATTTTTCGCAGAGATGGAGTCCATCTTACTTATCAGATTTTTCTGAGAAATGTACAAAATGCATTGCGACCTTTTTTGGCATTACAGCATCCATTTTGTAGTAGGTGTTGAGCATTTCAAATTTTTCACACACAAACAAACACCACCAAAAGGCTCTTTTCAGAGCCACCACTTCCTCTCAGACAAAACTGCAATGGTTATAATAGGGCAGCACCCCAAAATTTTAGATGTTCACGGACTGTCTGCAGACTTCTAAAAAATACACAGGGCCCTGCTTCATTTAATTTCACTTCTATTTTTAAACTGTGAAAGACGGCTCTGAAAAGAGCCTTTTTTTATTTTTGTTGTTTTATATATTTTTTTGTTTTTTATACGCAACACACTAGGAGAGGAGGGAAAAGAAGGGTAAGGGGGGGACACTTACCATGGGGATAAGAAAGGGCAGGTGGAAAGAGGAAGATGTAGAGTGGGTTTTACTTGTGTAGTGAGTAGATCTTCTCGTGCTCTGAGACCAGAGCCTCAAAAGCACTTCGAAGTCTCTCCTCCCTGCAGAGTACTGCGTCGCAGTACATACACACAAATGTGACCCTCGAAAGGTAAGGGTCATCAGTATTGCGTATGGCCTGTGAGGCAGTTTGAGGAATACGCTGTCTCACAGGAGTGTTCCTTGTGGTGACAGGATCGGAAACGGAGGATGAAGTAGAGGAAGTCAACCTACTATGCTCCTCGCAAGGTGCATCCTTGCGAATGGCCCCAGTGTGGAATGACTTTGGGTGTCGCTTCATGGTAGTTGTCCCAAAGCTGTATGAACCAGGCCTCCCGTGACTGAGTACCATTTTGCACTCTTTGCAGGTGACTCGGTTCGCATGCGCCTTTGGAACATTACCATGAATGGTAAATAACCGCCACACCCAAGATTCACGCCGAGTGCTGGTAGTAGAGAATTCCTCTACCTCATTCTCGTCATTCTCTTCATCCTCCTCTGCATCCTCATTCCTGTTCCCCTCTTCAGGCCCTTGGGGAGGTGGTGGTGGTGGAGGGGTTGGAGGTGGTGTTGAGGCAGATGTAGCACCAGGTGGCAGTACTGCAGCCATGGATGCCATCAGGTTTCCGATTAAAATCTGGAAAGTTGGCTGGAAAATGCACTGTGTTCTGTAAGATAGCCAGAAACACAATGAGAATGAACTCTAGGGTGTGGCCTTTTATAGGGGTGCTTGTGCGCGTTTCACGGACATGTGTGCTGTCCGCGGATAGATCGAACACCAAAAAAAGGTTTGAAAAGTCCCAAAAAGTATGTAGAAACTCAGGATTACTATGTGGGACTTGTGCTATAGTGAGTTATTATTGAAAAATATTGTGGATTGCTTGAAAAGGTAGTTTTAAATTGTTCGGGGGCACAAACAGTGTTCGCAGTCAGAACACACGCTCAGCGTGGGTGCGGTCATATGATAGCTTCGCAAAAATTTCTGCGAAGGGAGCGGGTGTCCACAGGACATCAAATGCACTGAAACTGTTTTGCGCATGCGCGTTGGTGTTCTACGGACACTGTTCGGCTCCTGAAACTAATTCAAAGTCTGTCACAAGTGAAACGAACAATTACGGACAGGCGTTTGCTCTTAGAACAGTTTTAACTCGCTTGCTAACAATACGGACAGGCATAGAATCCTCAGGACACCCCATTTTGTTTATTTGCGAACCTCCCGGGACACTTGATGTGTTCTGAGAACAGTTTGAACATGCTTACGAACAGCACAAACAGGTCTAGCGTCCTCAGGACACCCCGATTTTGTTTATTTACGAATATTTTAGGACACTGTGTGTGTTCTTATGACAGTTTCAGCTTGCCTCCGAACAATACGGACAGGTTTGCGTCCTTAGGACACCCCCATTTTGTTTATTTACGAACATTTCAGGATACTGCCTGTGTTCTTAGAACAGTTTCAACTCACCTGCGAAGAATACGGACAGATCTAGTGTCCTCAGGACACCCCCATTTTGTTTATTTACGAACATTTCAGGTCACAGCGTTTGTTCTTAGGACAGTTTCAGTTTGTCTCTGAACAATAAGGACAGGCATAGTGTCCTCAGGACACACCCATTTTGGTTATTTACGAACATTTCAGGACACCGCTTGTGTTCCTAGAACAGTTTCAACTCGCCTGCGAACAATATGGGCAGGTCTAGTGTCCTCAGGACACCCCCATTTTGTTTATTGACAGACGTTTCAGGACACCGTGTGTGTTCTTAGGACAGTTTCAGCTTGCCTCCGAACAATATGGACAAGTATACCGTCCTTAGGACACCCCTATTTAGTTTATTTACAAACATTTCAGGATACTTCCTGTGTTCTTAGAACAGTTTCAACTCGCCTGCGATCAATACGGACAGGTCTAGCGTCCTCAGGACACCTCCATTTTGTTTATTGACGAACATTTCAGGACAACGCATGTGGTAGTTTGACTCCGGACATTCCGAACACTAGCTCTGTTATTAGAACAGTTTCAACTTGCATGCGAACATTACGGACAGCTATAGTGTTCTTAGGACGCTCCCATTTTCATTTCTTTACAGACATTCCAGACACCTGCGCTGTCCGCGGACACCTGAACTGCTTTTTAAAAAAAGACAAGAAATGAATTAGGACACAATATAATAATGTTACTTTATTTTATATGGACGTTAAATTTATGACAGAGAAGGTGAGGCGGAAACTGAAACAGAAACAGGAGAATTGGGGGTTTCAATGGGATTTATATGAGGTGAAGAAGGGATGGAAGTCTCATCAAAACATTTTGGTTCATGGAGAGGGTTTGGGGATAATTGACTGGGATAGGTGAGGGGGTACAGGTACATGTGGGACAATGGTATTTAGTTGTTTGTTTCAAGTGATCCTCTACAAAGTTTTTTAAATTGTTAAAATTTGCCATGAGTAGGTCCATTTTTTCTTCTATGTGCTGAAGAGTCTTATCCAATACTTCTTTTTCTTCAGTATTTTTAATTTGTGTATGTTCTGTACAAAAAAAATGTATATGTTAAATGTATATAAAATAATATGTATTAATTGGTTTATATAGTAAAGTGTCTACCATTAGGTTCACTATCTTCAGACATTACCTCACGTGGGAAATGCTCCTCTAGCCACTCCAGAGTACTAGACATTTCTGTGAGAAAAAAAACATAATGGGCCTCATCACACGGTAGGCAGTTACCATGGCGCTGCTAGCGCCATGGTTGCCACTGGTATTTTACCATGTCCGCCTTGGTGGATGGCAGAATTTCCACCCTACTCCAAGGTGAGCGGGGGCAGTAATTCCCCATTCACCAAGGCATTTCCCCATTCCCATTTTTGCCCCCATAGGGCATAATGGGAATGGGGAAGGCGCTAATTACGGTACCGCAAATTGCGGTACCGTAATTAGCTCCAAGGTCCCATTTGCGGCACCCTACTTTAACGGCTGGTAAAACTAGCCGTTAAGGTCGGGTCCCACAAAGGGAACTCGAAGTAAGGCGGTAAGGGTTTACCGGTACCGGTGCCCTTACTGGTACTGGTAAACCCTTACCGCTTCCGTGTAATGAGGCCCAATATCACTTTTTTTGTATCTAATACAGAAAGTTTACAAATATATGAGTAAAATGCAGTACACTTACTAGCTGGTAAGGTGTGTTCTTACTGGTCTGTAGATCTGCTGTTGCTCTTAGTTGTGGAGTTTGTGTGAAGTAATCATGTTGGAAGACTATCTTTCTTCTTTTGGTATATTCCATTTTAGAACATATTGTATTTAAATGAATGGTTAATGGGTTATATATATGGGTTACACTTCTTATTTATTACTACATATAATGTGTATGTGTGCTGGTTTGTGAATTTGTAAACTGTTCATATGTTATGATATAACAATTAAACATACCCCCCAGACTTTTTGGGAAGTGATGCTGTTGTCTGCTTATGTCCGCGGACATTAGAAGAGTTCGTGGACATCACATTCAGTAAAGGGGGTTCAGTATGTTCTATGTTACTTGTACATAAAGTCAGAGATATTATTGTTAAGTTGTGCTACTAAGAAACTATGAACTAGTAAAAAACCTCACCAAACTTTCAGAGTGACCCATATACTTTTTTTGCAAAGTTTGGTGAGGATTTGTCCAGGGAGAGCGAAGTTATAAGCCACCCAAAAAGGGCTCTTCCTATGGAAACAGCAACTTAACCATAACTACACAGCCACTACTGTGGCTGTGTAATATCTATATATATATTCTATGAAATAACGTTGTTAAAGGGACGTTATGGGTAATTTGCGCAACTAAAAACCTATGAAATTCAGTAAAAAAAACTTTGTTAAAGCGACGTTGTGGTTCCAAGTAAAACCAAAAAACCCTTGAAATTCGCCAGTTATGGTAAGCTAAGCAACCATAACTTGCGCCACCACTGTGCACTGCTAAGACTAACACCCACAACATCAAAGATGACATCACAAATGTAATTGATGACACCACTGATGACATCACATGTCTGTCTCTCTCTTTTTTCCTTTACTGACATATCTAGGCCACATGGTTTTCTTCAGTAGCAGACAGGAACTAAAAATTGTAAACATACTATATTTGTAGACTTATCCTTCAAGTATGTTCTTATAGTAATTCCCTTAGTGTCCAGTCATATCATATGAAACATATACATAGGGGAAGACACAAGCTTGAAAGACAGCAATCCTTTCTGTGCATGAAGATAATCAGTAGAGTTATCAGCACTTTCTGATAGTTCTGTTGTTTTTTTTTATTACTGTATTTTCTCTGTACATGCTCATATTTGTATACATTGTACTCACACTACTTTCCTTAGGGTCCAGCCACATCGTGTGATACATATACATGGGGTAAATAGCAGCTTTCAAACAGAGCAATCATTTATTTGCATAAAGATAATCAGTTAGGTTATGAATTGTTTCTGCTACTACTTCTGCTTTTTTGCTTACTTCACTTTCCCTGTATATACGCATATTTGTATGTGTTCTTGTCTCTTTGTGTTTTGTTTGTAATAATGCAATTATGTAATACGTGGGTTTTATTGGCTACTTATTACATATTTCACCGTATGCAAAACTCTAATAAGAAAACAGTTACCATTTCATTATTCAACATATCAACATTATGAATATTGTACCTTCATCGTATATGCTGCACACAATGCCTATGTTTCTGCATGAGTAGCTTAGTATACTGGATAGAACTTCTAAATAGAATGCTATTTATATCAATGCATTGCGTAATGCACTAATTAGCTCATGATATTTATTCCAATGATCCTTGACAGTTTTTTCTCAACATTATAAGAATCCCTTGTACACACATTTCATGAAAAGTAAATTCACATGTGATGTCATCAGTGATGTCATCAATTACATTTTTGATGTAACCGTTGATGTTGTGGGTGTTAGTCTTAGCAATGCACGGTGGTAGCGCGAGTTATGGTTGCTTAGCTTACCATAACTGGCGACTTTCAATGGTTTTTCGGTTTTACTTGGAACCACAACGTTGCTTTGACAAAGTTTTTTTTACTGAATTTCATAGGTTTTTAGTAGTGCAACTTAACCATAACGTCCCTTTAACAAAGTTTTTTTTACTGAATATATATATATATATATATATATATATATATATATATATATATATATATTTATTTATTTATATATATATATATATATATAGTTAGGTTCATATGTTAAATAAAGTTGCCACTTCAAACTTTTTGAATGAAAAACTGATATGTAAAAACAATATAAATGGTGGTAGATGTGTTCATTATTCTCAGGATTTAAGTTCATCACTCCAGGGCCTATCCATATATGGGAGCTGGGCCTTGGGGTGGATGGTACCAAAAATATCAAATTTAAATTCTAAGCTAATAAGTTAAAATCTCCTGATTTCTATATTTCGGAGGTGTGGCTTTGATGTTAAAAGTGGCTGCACAAGTCAGATAGGGGAGGACTCCCTAACAATCGCCTAACTGAATACTGTAAGAAAGCTGCAGAATGTAACCTTGCTAGGACAGTTGCCTGAAGTCCTCTTGTGCAACTATTGAAAGCTGGATGGAGATTTAACACTGCCTGGGAGACAGAAATTGGGAAAGACTAAATAGGCTGGGATTTTCACAAGGAGTGCAAAAAAGAAGGATGAATGCTGGTGGCTATCCATGAATGAAGTACCTGACCAGATCCCTGTGCTTCCCCAAGAGAGGGTCCTGGGGTGCTGATGTCTTTCCTGCACACCAAAAACCCAGAAATCCAATGTAAGTAGTTTGTCCAACAGAATCAAGTGTAGGGATTTGTTTGAGGGAGGACCAAGGCCAAAGCATAACAATGCCTACCACGGCACCACTACGACCAGCGCCGGTAGTGCGACATAACAGTATGCCCCTCTCTCAGAGGCGGACATCCCGGCTTACCGGAATGAAGCCGATAGAAGCGACAAATTAGCCTCAGTGTGTGAACATCAGACGCAGCCTTCCACGACCTATCAGCCGGTGAGTAACATTTCCAGTCCACCAAGAACTTCAACCGGCCTCTAGAATACCAAGAGTCTCAAATGCCAGCAACTTCATGCTCAGCCCCCAAGGGAGTGGTGACAGGTGGAGGGTGAACAGAAGGCTACCTCTGAAAGCGATCCAGAACATTCTACTTGATCTGTGATAAGTGAAACACTGGGTGAATCCTGGACCAACAAGGAGGGAGCTGAAGATGAACTGCCGCTTCACCAACCAAATGTACAATACGGAAGGTGCCAAAAAATTGCGGGGATAGTTTAGAAGGCACCAGATGCCGATGAAGGAACCGAGAAGACAACCAGACTGAGTCACCCACAGCAAGTGCCGGGACCAGTCTCCTTCTAAGATCAGCATAATGCTTAGCACAGCCTTGAGCTTCCTGCAGGGCCTAACGGGCAGACAGGTGTCCCTTGTGGATATCGCAGAGTAATACATCCACTCCTGGATACTTTGTGGACAAGGGTACAGTGGCAGGGAGAAAGGAAGGATGGAAACCATAGGTACAGAAGAAAGGGCTGGTCTTTAGAGCAGAGTGAGGAGCATTATTATAGGCAAACTCAGTGAGTGGTAAAAGTTCCACCCAGTCATCCTGGGCTGCAGACACAAAACAGCACAAATAACCTTCCAATGTCTTGTTGAGGCGCTCAGTCTGGCCGTTGGTTTGGGGGTGAACCATGAGCTTAAAGCTCGCCGGATGTTGAGGAGCGAACATAGCTTTTGCCAGGATTTAGAGGTGTATTGTGAGCCCATGTCCGAAACGATTGTGTCCGGTAGGCCATGATGAGTAAAGATCTCAGATATGAAAATGTGAGACATCTGGTCTGTAGTCGGAATCCCAGGTAGAGAGGTGAAGTGTGCCATCTTTGAAAAATAGTCAATAGACACCATTATGGCAGCTTGGTTTTGAGAAGGGGGCAGATCGACAATAAAATCCGTAGATATCACCTGCCACGGTATGTCCGGAATGGGCATCACTGTGAGCAGCCCAAGGTGAAATTGGCGAGGAGTCTTTGACTGCTGACACTTGGAACACGCAGAGACGTAGTCTTTGATGTCTAATTGTACCGAAGGCCACCAAAAATGCCCCTTGACCAACTCGAAAGTGGTCAGTATCGCACGATGTCCAGCAGCACGAGAATCATGGCATATCTGTAAGACTTCTTTTTGCAAGTCCTCTAAAGGGACAAAGACCTGTTGACCATGAAAGAAAGGCATCTTTCCTGAAGAAGACCTGGTGTTCCCTTGTGGACTGTCTGATCTTCTGCACAAAAACCGTAATAACAGAGATGAATGTCGCCTTGGGAAATATTTTCTCAGCCCGAAACTTGACAGTAGAGTGGTCTTTGTGAGAAAGAGCATCGGCTCGAAGATTCTGCCGTCCTGGTAAGAAAGTGAACAATATATTGCATGGTGAGAAAAAGTGGGCCCACTGGGCCTGGCGACTATTCCATGTTTGTGCATACTGGAGAACATTTAAGTTCTAGTGATCTGTTCTGACCTCGATGCGATGAGAGGATCCTAGCAAGAGGTGTCTCCATTCCTCGAAGGACCTTTTTATTGGCAAGAGTTCTTTTTCCAGTACAGAGTAACTGACCTCTGAGGGACTGAAGGTCTTAGAAAGATAAGCTACTGGAGATTTGATTCCTATAATAGCCTCCTGGAGTAATACTGCACCGAGTGCATATTGTGATGCACCCGTTTTCAGTATGAATCTCCTACTTTGATCTGGTGTAACTAGGATGGGTGCGGAGGAGAAAAGTCTCTTCATTTTATCAAATGAGGTTTGCTCCTGTGAATACCATAAGAAATGTATACCTTTGTTTAGAAGCCTGGTTAACGGTTGAATGATCTCGGAAAAACAAGGGATACATTTTCTATAGAAATTTGCAAACCCAACAAAACGTTGGATTTCTTCAACGTTGGATGGAGGCGGCCATTCTACCACAGCCGACACTTTCTGAGGATCCTTTGACACCCCTTGAGCAGACAGCACAAATCCCAGGTATGTAACATGGGATTTGTCAGATACTGCCTAGAGTCCCCTAGTAAAACAGGAGTTTTGCCCACTGAGTGTAGGTGAGGATTTCTCCTAACCAATGCAACTCTCTGAGTGAGGGTACACACAGAGTGATTAATTGGCTGAGAGATGACGGACACCAGCAGGAACCAGATGACGTCAGCCAAGAACGGATCCAAAAATGAAGTGCAGTTGCCTAGGTCAGAGTACTGTAGAAAAACAGGACCATTAGATAAAGAACATAGCATCAAGGACCTAGTACCTTAGAATTTTAGCCAACCTGCAATGTGAATCCTGATTGCGGAGTATTGATAGCTGAGTCATCTGTAGCAGACCGGAGGTAAGAATAAGGAACAGGCAATTCCCCCTTTAAGTAACAGAAAAGGTCTAATTGAAAATCAGATGTATTAAGAGAACATGAGAAAGAGAGAATGAAGTTTTGGAGCACTTACCCACTGGTTTGCAAATGACAGCTTAGTGTGGATGTCGCCCCTCAGTGTGTATTGCCCAATAAGCTGTCCCAACGGCATGAGTACCCCTAATACGAAAACAGAAGTCTCTAGTCCCAGAATCCACCTATCCCGAAGACACGTGGATGCCTGCGACCTAGGAGCACCAGGGGTAGTAGTCCAAAAGTTCCTGCTCTGAAGAGGCAATACACGAAAGGGGCTTGAGCGATGATGGCCTCCGTTGGATGATCCGGATAAGTAGAGAAGTCGTTAACCAGTCTGAAGTCGATTTCTGTGCGGTCTGTAACAGGACAAAACAAGAGCCCGTGCAGATTGAGTAGCATTCCGAGGTCGAGAGCCGTGCTGTCTGTAACAGGACAAAACGATAGCCAATGCAGGTTGAGTAGCAGTCTGAGATCGAGAACCGTGCTGGAGAAGATGGGAACAAAATCAGTAAGAGATGGAAAGTCGAGCAGCGGTCCGAGTTCGTTACCGTTGAAATTGATGAAAATCCAAAGAACAAGGTACAAGATAGGAAGAGGCAAGAATACACGATCAAAATGAGAGGAAGACAAAGGTTGTGTCTGGATTAGAAAATCAAACGCACCGGGCGACGACAACCCGAAGCTAAATACCTATGGAACCCGCCCCTGAAAACGTTGTACGCTTTCACCTAATGGATGCCATATTTGCCATGGTAAACGCCACGTGATATGACGGTTATACCGAAGACGTGATGGTGGCGTCAATGATGACAGCAGGTGGTTTCCCTGTCCTGGTAGTTGGGTCACAGTATGCCTTGATGAAAATTGGGAAATAAGAGAAGACTTACACCGGGATCTTATAACCCGGCACTGTCTCTTGCAAGCAGTTGAGTGGGACATTACATGACTTAGTCTCTGAGTTGGGGGAATCTTGACAGGATTGATGAAATTCACATTTTTCGGCCTTACAATACAACTGATTGGCCTGTAGACGATCCAAAACCAGTTTAACATGACGTATGTGAACAGATTTGTTAGGTGAAAAGACACGAATGTCATCAAGGTAAATGACTACAAAGTGTAATAATACATCTGCAAACAAATGGTCCATAAAGCGCTGAAAGACAGCGGGTGCGCTGGAAAGACCAAAGGGTATTACGTGGTATTCAAAGAGCCCAAAGGGTGTTTGAAAGGGTGTCTTCCATACATCCCCCTGGGCAATTTGGATAAGATGATATGCTCCTTGGAGATCTAATTTCGAATAGATGATGGCTCCTCGCACTGCCTCAATAATGTTTGGGATTAAGGGCATGGGGTATTTATCAGCCACAGTGATCTTATTGAGTCCCCTAAAATCTATACACAGATGTAACTCATCCGTGTCCTTCTTCGTGATGAAAAATAACGAGGATCTGGCAGGGGAGGTGGATTTCGATATGAGTCCGTTCTGTAAATTTGTTTGCAGGTATTCTTTCAGTACTGACTTTTCTTTTTTTGAGAGTATATACATATGCCCAAATGGAATGGGCAGATCGGGAAGTAGTTCGATATGACAATCATCTTGTCGCTGAGGAGGGAAAGTAGAAAACTGGGGTGAAAAGAACACAGAAGCGAACTGAGAGTAACACTCCGGAATGCCTCCTACATGACTGATGAAAGTAACTGATTCTGAGATATGACTGGCAGTGGAAACATGGATTCCTACGGAGTTGTGAGATAGGCAATGAGATACAGAATACTCAGATACGAGAAAAAGCGTACCTGCTGTCCAGCTGATGTAAGGATTGTGGAGATGTAACCATGGAAGTCCAAGAATGATGGGAAAATGTGCTGCTTTCATCAGGTCAAAACACAGAATCTCTTTGTGTGAAGATATGCGACATATGATGGGCAAGGTTTATTCCCGGATAGGTCCTGAGCTTAAGGGACTGCCATTGACACCTTGGATGGGTATGATGGCGGATTTAGAGATGCGTTCAGTACTCTTCTTCTCTGCCCACTTATCATCGATGAAATTGCTGGCTGCCCCACAATCTACTAGTGCCGGAATGCCATGGATTTTTTGATCCTGAAAGAGTAAACTGAGGGATATAATCATCATAGGATGTTCAGTGAGAATGGTGGTTTGTGAATTATCAGGGATTTTTGAGGAACCACCCTTACACACCTGAGCCGTGGTTCCCCTTACGACTGGGCTTTGGTGTTTACCAACTTCCTGGGTTAAGAGCGTCTGGGTGGTGCCACGGAGCAGTCCCGGACTAAATGGCTGGAAGAACCACAATACATACACAGACCCTGTGTACGTCTGCTGTCTCTTTCTTTAGAGGTTAGTGGTCCTCTTGCGGTTCCCAGTTGCATAGGTTCTTCTGCGGGCACTGCTCTAGGTGGAGCGTAGCGACCTTCCGGTCTTGATTGGGAGGACCAACCTCTTTTGCGTTCTGATAGTCGTTCTTGCAGACAATAGTCCATCTGCATCATCACTGTGATCATGTCTGCTTGATTGACAGGTCTAGGAACTCTAGAGACCTCGTCCTTGAGCTCCTCTGTTAGCCCTCTTCGAAACAAGGTCAGCAAAGCATTGTCTGGCCAAGCAGTTTCTGCCGAAAGCTGTTTGAATTGTGTCATATAAGACATGAGATCTTGTGTACCCTGCTGAAGATCAAGGAGTCTTTCATGTGAAGTGATAGATATTTCCTGTCTGCTAAACATAGACTTTAGTCTGTTTACGAATGCAGCGTAGGAGTTAAAATAGGATTCTCAGTGGTTATTAATGGAGTTGCCCAAGCCAAAGCGGCCCCAGCTAGATGAGGGACCAGAAAACTCTACTTTGTCTTTGTTGGAAGGGAAGTAGTGTGGCTTGAATGTGAAGTGTACAGTGCAACTTTCCAAAAACTCTTTGAGTTTATGTGGAGTGCCGTCATACTTGCCCGTGGGCAGGAATGAGGATGGAAGTTCGAGGTTCACTCCAGCGACTTGCTGCCTAAGGTGAGCATTTTCTTGCTTAAGGTTCTGGACCTCATGTGACAAGGACTGCATAGTGGCCATAAGCTGCTACATTGGCTGTTCCATGGTATCTGCTGTACGGGCGTCGCTGTCTGTCATTCCACGGTACAATGAAGCCGAAAACCACCAATCTAGTCAGATGGCAGTGGACCTCATTACACAGACGGCAGTGGACCATGCCGGTAAAATACCGGCACCGCCTTGGAGGAAAGGGGAATTACCGCCCTATTCCAAGGTTGGTGGGGCGGTAATTCCCCTTTCCCCCATTGCCCTTCCCCATTCCCATTTTTGCCCCATAAGGCATAATGGGAATGGGGAAGGTGCTAATTACGGCACCGCAAATTGCGGTACCGTAATTAGCTCCCTGGGCCCTTTGCGGGTTGGTTTTTAACGCCTGCAAAAAGCAGGCATTAAAGTCTCCAACCCGCAAAGGGACCTCGTAGTAAGGCGGTAAGGGTTAACGGCCACCGGTACCATTAACGGTGACTGTTAACCCTTACCGCCATCCGTGTAATGAGGCCCAGTGTCTTGGTTGATGGGAAAAATCCCCCTGGGAGCTTTACTGACCTCCGCCTAGATGTGACTAGGACGGAGAGGGGCAACTCTCTGTCCTAGTCACATCTAGGACGGATGCCAGTACCCCTCTGGGGTAAAAAGCCCTGTCTGGAATAGAGTGTGATGCTCAACTGCGGCTCCTCTATCTTCAGAACGTAGAACTGGTCTCGGAACCTGTAGCATTGACGGAGGATTCCCTCAAGGATAGCCTAACTGGAAGAAGAGTCCGTCCTTAAGAGAGGTCTTGGATGTCTTGACACCTTGTAGGGTAGAATGCAGCCAAGGGAAATAATCTGGTGGCCTGTGTAGCAAGACCATAAACCGGAAGTATCCGAAAGTTACAGGACTCAGGATCTGTGATTCCTGGTGTTCGTGGGGGATAAGACTAATGAGCATACAGCTCGGATCTTAGCTTCCACATACCGCAGGAAGAGATTTCTTTCAGGGATTTGCAGGGTCCAGTCTACGGAAAGATGCATGGGTGTATTCGCAAGCCTGATAGACGTAGCATCTTGCATAGGAGTAGCGAGGCACTGATGCAGAAACCAGGCATCTATATGCCGTCACGTGACCGCATGAATGCGGAAATACTGCATCGGCCGGACCTGTCAGCCATATAACAGAAGAGCGGGACTCTCCCGGTGGCCATTTTAGGGAGGACCAAGGCCAAAGCATAATAACGCCTACCAGGGCACCACCAAGACCAGCGCCGGTAGTGTGACATAACAAGGGGGCCTGAATGTAACTAAATGTCTGGGATTTAGGTGCTTGGTAGAAAAGTGCTATGCTAAACGAAACAACATGTAATTCTTAATTGAAAAATGCACTCTCTCTCCTGAGAAAGAGAAAGTGACCCTAATAGAAGAGTTATTTTGTATTACCTCAGGGTGAAGAAGGAAGAAGGGTTCTATCAATCCAAAATATCATCAAACGTCTGTTGTGCTTTCAAAACTGATTGCATTTTCGAGTGATCGGGGAAATAAACATACAATGCGCTTCATCTGTGAAATTACTTTTGAAAATAGAAAAAAGGCTGCAGTTGGTTTAGATTTAAAACTTATCAAGGAATAATAATGCTCTTGATTTGTAATGTTCCAAGGTATGGTTTAATGTTGGTATTCATGGGGTTTTGTGGGATAGGAAGGATTGAACTGTTTATTTGGCCAGTGTTCTGTGTACATGAGACCCAAAAGTGAAATCCCAAAAGTTTCTTTTTTTATTGCAGCTTTCTTTTGTGCCACAGAGAAGGTGGCGTGTGTAATCATTTGGTGCAAATATTCCTTGAACCTATTATGTAATAAATATATATTATTTCTGTACCCCGGCCTGGTTCTGGACTTATTGGTGGCACAGGGGGAGGGGTCTCAGTGGGCTGATATGAGTTGTAGACAGGGCTAGAACTGAATCAAATAAATAATCAGTTGTGTGGGGCTTTAACTGGGGGATGAACTCCCCACTTTAGGGGTAGTCTCTAAATATATTGTTACAATGCAAGGATGCCAAAAAACAAATCTTTAGTTATTTAAAATCTAATTGTAAAATAGATAAAAATCACATGTATAACCGTAGAAATAACTACAAAAACATTATTAAGATTGTGCGCATAAAAGGTGGGAAGATACGCAGGATGCAGTTAAGAAGGGAGATTCGACAGCCTTCTGGAAACTTGTCACAAGCAAAGATCTGAAAAATGATTCCACAATCCAGACCTGTATCCCCCCAGAACATTGGTATAAGCATTTTGAAGATGCGTTTAAAAATTCCCCTAGGCCTTCTGTCCTAGCATTAGAAGTCAAGACAGAGGTCGGAAAATCTTTAGCAAATCTTTATTTCTGGGTTCTCTGAGTTTAAGCTACTCTATGGATGAGATTACTGTGGCAATAACATCTCAAAAATGTGGTACAATCACCTGGACCCGATAAGATCCCAACTGATTCATACAAAAGTGAACCCTTGATATGGGCTCCAGTTTTAACTCAAATATGTAATGCCCTGATCGCCACTGACACAATTCCGCCTTTGTGGCAAAAAGCAAAGAAAGTCTCTGTGTACAAAATAGGGGGCAAAGAGAGCCCTGCTAACTATCGTCCAATCTTGCACCTTGACGGGGCTGGGAACATCTTTTCTAAGGCATTCACAGGATTGGGTTGATGCAGGTGACCTCATAAGCCATCTTCAAACTGGTTTCAGACAGACGAAAGCACGCTCTTTCAGGGATTTTGCTTCTTTTATAACATTGCAAAAATATGTGGTCCTGAGGAAATTAAAATTGTATGCAGTGTTTGTGGATTAAAAAACCCATTTGCCGCTGTCCCGAGGGCAATGTAATGGCAGGCTCTACTGGAAAACAACATCCCTTCCCACCTTCTGAAATTGTTTCGCCTTCTTTACAGTGAGGAAGAGGCAGTAGTCCGATGGGGGCTATCCAGGAATATAGCCGATCCTTTAGAGTGGAGAGAGGCGTAAGAAAAGGGTGTGCATCAGCTCCTGTATTGTTTAGCATTTATATTAATGGTGTTATTAGGGAGATGCTTAAGTGTTGCAAAGAGCCCCATGGATGAGCCAAGGCATGATGCCCACTTTGTTTTATGCAGACAATGCAGTGCTCCTGTCAACATCACATAAAGGTCTAAAGTTACCATTCCGTTGCTTTGCCACAGAACTGAGTCTTGCGATCAAGGCCAGCAAGACACAGGTTATGGTATTTAGCCGTAAATTTATGAAGAAATGGGACAGTCACGTTAACTTTGACAGTCACAAGCTAGAGAAAGTACCCTGGTATGATTACATGGGTATCCATTTTGCAGATAATGCTATCTTAGAGAAGAACAGCGCAGAAGTTAAGATTTTCTTTTAATGTATGGTGGGGGTGCAGTTACCACTGCATTGCAAATCTATAAACTGCAGACCAACACATCAGCCTTGTATGGAGCAGGTAAATGGGGTTGCTCAAATACTAAGAGGTTGGTCTAGACTGAGAATACATTTATTAAAAGCCTCCTTCTGCTCCCTGGCAGCTTCCAAAATTCTTCTGTACTCTTGGAAACAGTGGCAGCAGTGTACCGAGAAAAGTAGTGGAACTATAGTCTCGGCAGGGGAGAGGGTAGGCGGAAGCATAGTGCAACATATGACAAGGTGTTGCAGCTGGGCAGTTGCAATAGTCTAAGTGACTAGTAACTAGGGCTCCTATTACAACTTTACACTAGCAAAAGGACATAACTGGAGAAGTCCTCTGTATACAATGGTGAATATGGTTTTAAAAAGTAGAAGAATGGTAAACCGAAAAAAATAAAAGTAGTGGAACACCGCTCCCGACCGTTCCCGCTCATTTCAATCACTGCTTGGAGACCGATCTCAGACCTATCAATGATGAAGTAATCCTAAAACGTGTGCTGTATTGGGTCAGGATATGGAGCACCCCCAATCTTCATAGATATCGTGAGGCACTGACTCATCTGGTGTCTTTAGAAGGGGGCAATCTATCCCCAGGCTCCAACATGTAAAGAGGTGGCTCATAGAATTACAGTCTTTGGGTGGACCCAGTGCACTGTTATAGGGAATCTAAAATAAAAGTGAAATAAGCAGCCCTTTGCTCTACAAGAAGGGAAATGGAAAACTTGTGTGCAATTCTGCCTACGGGTGCAGAGTACATACTTTCAAAACCCTATTTTGGCTATGAAATGTGTTTAGACCTCATACTGCCACCTTATGCAAGCACACTTTATGTAGAGTTTCGTACAAACTGCTTGAAAGTGGCTAAGTTTACTTATATATGGAAGGGTTCCTTAGACAGTAGCTGTCTGATGTGTGGGGCTGATGAAACAATTTTACATTTGATGCTAATGGATGAGTGTTTTAGGGCCCTACGGGCCAAATACCTCAAACCCCTCTTGAATCTAAACAGTATTCGAACTACGGGACAGGCAATGTCGTTTTGCAAATTTACTACCGACACAGATTTGCTTTTTTATGTAGAAAGGTGTATCCGACCTGCTTGGCTAAAGAGAAGCTCTTGTGTCAAAGCTCATGGGCCCTCTTAGAATTTAAGTGTGTTGTCAGTTTATTTTAATTGTATCAGTGTGGAACATTGATGTTGCATTTCAATCAAATGAATTTCACTCGTTTTTATGAATGATAAATTGTAGTATTAACCCAAGATGTATGTATTTTATGTTATGTATTTTATGTTGTTCCTTTTTTTTGTAAAACCTGGGGATTTTATATGGAATAAAGAAATTGAAATTACATTAAATTAAATGAAAGGTTTCATCTGGGATTTTCGATTTTATTCTAAAGCTATATACACCCTACACACAGAATTGAGGGTTGCTATTTATGATGTGCAGATGTACCTTGGATATTGTATACAAAAGCAGACTCTTTTTTTTGGCAAATGATCAGACCTGAAAATATGCTCAACAGAGGCCTGGGACATTTGGTTGGCTCTCTACTGTTTAGAACCCCTTCCACGAAATGGCGTACATGAAAAGAAAGATCAGGCAATAGACTAAACAATTCCCCCAGTAAGTGAGAAGGGAAACCTTTTAATGGAAGACAGCACATTATATGCAGTGCTATACAGTAGTATACACCTTAGCTTACCATAAAGTGAAATAAATGATTTGTCCAGGATCACTGTATCGTCCAATGGCAAAGCTGGGATATGAGCCTCAAAACTTGAATTCCAGTGTCTTGAATCTGACTACCTAAAAACCTCTTCCTAATAATAATGGGTGCTCCTCATTGGGGGGTGGTGGCTGCCAGTTATTTCAACCCTCATTGGGAAGAACAAAACTCTAGACTGGCACCAGACTGATGCTATGTTATTTTTTATATCTAGCCCTAACTCATTCATTTATTCATTTTTGTCATTTGTATAGCCCCTTTCACTATACTTATATGGTCCCAAAGAGCTGTTTGGTTGAAAGCCCTCGGAGGGACCGAAGTCCAAAATTGGGAGAGACTGGGAGGTGCTTTTAAGCCTTTCTGCATTTCGGCCATTACAGTTATGTGAGGGTGGGCAAGACTCTGCTACTAACCCATGTCTGAGTAATATGATATGATATGATTATGTATTTATAACACAACTTTGCACAAGTGTTTCTAGGCGCCAAAAGACAAAGGAGGGGAGAAAGAGGGATGACAATATAAATGCTCTTACTAGGCCTTGTGACATTCAGATTGTGCAAGTGCAATGAGATGTGCGGGGGAGAGGGTGTGGGTAGAAGTGCAGAGAAGGAGTATGAGGTGAAGTGCAGTCAGCGCAGCAGGGCTCTCAGTAAGTGTGAGGACGGCAGAGGACTACACGGGTGCAGTCCCATACCGGAAGTGCTGGGTAGGCCAGAAAGGAGTGCAGGGTGAATGGTCATGGGAGGGGTGGTACCCTGTGTGACTCTGAGGGCAACCAAACCACCAGTCAGGATGAGCAGACAGGTAGATTAGCTGGGGAGAGGGAAAGAGAAGGAAGAAGAGAAGAGGAACGTCTTAAGCAGCTTCCATAACTTCAGGTTATCCGGCTCAAATCTGAGAGGGGCATGGAGGCCATTCCGGAGGGAGGCACCTGCAGAAGAGAGAAATCTACCCTGACTCTCTGTTGGGAGAAACGTCTGACCCACAGAGAGTTTGAGGTAGCTGAGCGGACGGCTCTAGAAGGAAGGTATTTAGGAAGAGAGTGTTCGATATAGAGAAGACCAGATCCCCAGAAAGCCCTGTGGAAGATACAGAGGGGCTTGAAGTTGATCCTCATGGCCACTGGTAGCCATTGGAGAGATTTTAGAGCTGCATAGATGCGGCCCAGCAGCCTGAGGCCAAAGATAAGACTTGCAGTCCAGTTCTCGATTAGTTGAAGAGGATGAAGTGTAGCGTGAGGAAGATTGAGAAAGAGGCTGTTGCACTAGCCCAGCCAGGAGAGAACCAGATATCTGGAGACAGTGAGCTTCTTGGGGAAGTTGATAAAAGTTAGGATACCTCTGAGGAGGTGCAGCTGGAAGTGGGCCTTCCTGGCAATGTCTGTAATGTGTGGAGAGACGGAGAGAGTGGAGTCGAAGATGACACCAAGGTTTTTAGCCTCAAAGGCGGGTAAGGGGAGTTGGCCCAAAAATGGGAGGCAGATGGAGAGAAGACAATCAGAGCAAAGGTCCCAATGAGAAGAATCTCTGTTTTACTGGCATTAAGGCAGAGGTCGTTAGATGCACACCATCCCTGAATAGCGGATAAACCGTCAGGAATGAGCGAGGGCTGAGAGGAGTCTGAGGGTAGCCTGAAAGAAATCTGTGTGTCATCCACATAACACTGAAAGTTAGAGGAGAACGTAGAGATCAGGTTGGCCATGGGGGCCAGATAGACTTTGAAGAGCCATGGTGAGAGGATAGAGCCATGGGAACATCACATGTGGAAAGAGCGGTGATGGAGAGAAAGGACCCAAGATGAACCTGGGAGGGCCAGTCCAAGAGGAAGGTCAGCCACACCAGAGCCTGACCAGTGATGCCAAGGTTGACACTGAGACGGTTCATCAGTGTGTCGTGATTGACTGTGTCAAAAGCAGAGGAGAGGTCAAGGAGGATAAGGACAGAGGAAGAGCTGGAGTCAAGGTTAGAGAGCAGATCTTCACCGGAGTTCAGGAGAGCAGTTTCCATGCCTGTGACCGATCTGAAGCCAGACTGATGGTCACAGAGATAACCAGCAGATTCAGTGTGGAGGTTTCAGCTGAGAGATGGCTAGTTACTCAAGGAGTCTGCTCAGGAAAGGGGTGATAGAGATAGGATGATAGTTGGCCAGACAGAAGGCTTTTCAGGAAGGCGTGCACAAGGGATGGCTTGAGAAGAGAGCGAAAGATCAAGTGGCAAAGGATTGATTGCAGCAATCGGCCAAGGCTGGAGTGAGGGAAACAATGTTTTCCTTAATGGTTTTGGAGGAGCAGTGGAGCACCTGTTTGGATGAAACTTTCATAGACCAGACTTGTCTAGAAACATCTTCAGGTGTTAAACGAGAGCGAGAGCCGAGAAGGATAGGAGAGAGAAGGATGGCTGGATGATGCCTGAGAGAAGTAGAGGGAGAGAGGTGAGGAGAGGAGGATAGTGTGGACATGATGTCTTGAGTTTTATTGATGAATTGAGAAGCCAGGGCTGTACAGAGGGCCTGGGAAGATACATGAGAGGTATAGACTGCGTAAAATTGGCCAGCCCCCTGCAGATTTTAACAGGTTTGGCCGTGTTGTTAGAGGCCGCAGAGATGCAGGCTTGAATGTGGACCTTCTTCTTGGAGAAGACAGATAGTCTGTATTGCATTTGGAGCAGGTGGCAGGCCATTTTGTCAGAGGACTCCACTACCGCTCAGCCACTGTGCACTTGCATTTCAGAATGGCCAGGTTGGAGTCATACCAGGAGAGGGCTGAGTCAGAGTGTGAGTCAGCTGCAGGTGTAGGAAGAGGAGAGAACGTGGAGGCAAAAGCGGCAAATGACACATGCTTCATAGGTTAAATGACTGCAAAGGAAGGTGATAGTGCTGCAGTAGGTTTTGCCAGGGGGGGGGGCAGACAGTTTTAGGTGGGAGGAAAGCAGAAAGTGTTCAATGCAAGAGAGTGGATTAGTGAAAGGGTTAGAGAGGGGGATGTCTGAGAAGATGAGAACATCCAATGTGTGTCAAATCAGAGGGAAGAATAGAGAGGGAGAGAGAGTCGCAAAGGTTACAGAAAAGTCCAGAATGTTCAGAAGAGTCCAAATGGATGTTGCAATCCCTGAGGAAGAGAACCTTATATGTAGTGGTAAGGAGAGAAGAGGAGAGATCACACTATTCAGAGGGAAGAGGACGACCTGGCCAGGGGGCCTGTAGATGGTGGCCAGAGTCAGAGAGAGGACAGGAGATATAGAGAGCCTGCAGGCTAGGCAATTAAAGGAGGAATAAGGCTTGGTGGGAATGATAGAGGCAGGGAAGATCAGGGCCGCTCCACCTCTGGGCTGATTGGTCCTGGGTTCAGAGAGGATCTTGTAGTCCTCAGGGAGGAGAGTGTCAAAACTTGTAACAGAGTTGGCCATGAACCAAGTCTCAGTGAGAGCGAGAATATCCATATAAGGTCTTCGAGGTGGTTACAGATGTTAGAGGATTGTCTGCCAGCTGAGCAAGCATTGAAAGTAGCTACGTGGACCAAGTTGCCACTTTCGAAAGACTTCCGAGATGGAGTACAGGAGAGAGGAACACCCAGTGTAAGAGGCAGAGGGGCCCAAGAGATGGCAGAGGTAAAAGGAGGGTGCAGATGGCCCAGAGAAGAGGAAGAGGAAGGCACCAGAGAGGGGGCCTCAGAGGAGGAGGTGAGTGGCATAGGAGCCGGAGCAGTAAAAGAGGAAGGTGGCAGAGGAGCCAGAGAGGTAGTAGAGGTAGCGCTAGGTGGCAGAGGGCCCAGAGAGGAGGCAGAGGGAAGAGCCACAGAGGAGTCAGAAGAGGTGGAAGGGAGTAGCAGAGAAGCTGGAGAGGTAAAGGAGGAAGGTGGCTGAGTGGACAGAGAGGTAGTTAGAGTAGCAGAAGAAGGGAGGGAATTGATAGGATACGCATATCCAGGATGATGAGGTTGGGCTGAGTGCCCTGGACCATGACGGTCTTATTTAGATAGACAATTATGGTTTTGGAGGACAGGATGGAGGCCAAGAGGACATCCGATCTTGTGCCACCATTAATGGGCGATGAAGAGAAAGGAGACAGAACAGCAACCATATTCAGGGTTCCTAGGTCAGGAGAGGGAACGACAAAGAGAATGTCGGTGAGAGTCTGTCTGGAGGAGGCACTGACGATGGACTGGAGACCAGGATGTCCTTCTTGAACTTCTTTGGTCCAGACTTCGTGAGAGCGATAGGATAGATGATAGAAAAGCAGTTAGAGAAGATGCGTGAGTCCAAGAGCACCATAGAGGGGTGTAGGTAGAAAGGAGAGGGAAAAGTTACATCTCTCTTTGAAGAACAACTATTAGCTCTTCTTGGTAGTATCACCAAATTAAAGTCTCCTTTCCTTGTCCTGGGGGACTTCAATCTCTGGGCAAATAATCCACAATGTCGAGATGCCACGTATTTTTTAGATACCCTGGGTAAACACAACATGTTACTGAACCCACCCATACTGGTGGGAACACCCTTGATTGGATATTATACCATAACATGGATATTCGTAATCTAAAAATCCAGACCTGTCTTTGGACTGATCATTTCCTGCTTTTTTCTTTACTCCACTATTGGCTCAGCACTGACCAAACCTACTCGCCCTCTTAGATGAACCATTACTGCAAGGAATTCAAAAGGCATAACTCATGAGGCTTTTGCCCTTACTGTTCTACCTCTACTTCCCTCTTTGGATGCTAAACTCACCATTGATGTCTTCTCTCTGACTTTTAGGAAGGCTGTTAACCAATCATTTGAATCTCTGGCTCCCCTCAAACAACTCTGCTGACAGAAAACACTATCTTCCCAACTTTGGTTTTCCTCAGACATTTTTAAGGCCAGAGCTACTAAAAGGAGAGCAGGACGCCACTGGAATAAGAACCCTTCTGTTGACTCTCTCAATACCTATAAGGCAGCTGCGAGATTATTTAAAAACTCCCTTCTGAAAGATAAAGAAGAAAAACTCAATGCTAGAATCGAATCTGCTAAGTCCAAACCTAGAGAACAGTTTAAAGTGCAATCTGATCTTAAGGGCACTCCTGTAGATATAGTTCCAGAGACCAATAAAATTTGGTGTCAGCACATCCATAATTGTTTCACAAAGAAAGTTAACTTAAACCAACAAAACATCTCTCATTAATTGAACTTATTTAAATCCTCTGAGCAAGAATTAACACCAAAATACTCTCTACATGACCCAGCTTGTCCACGCTTCTCCTTTCATGGAATTTCAGAAAGTGAAGTTAGTGAAACCATATCAAAATGAAAGCCTATATCCTGCAAATGATACAGTTTCCACGTCTTGCTCTTCCAAGAATTTTGAAACTTTTTTGACACCCTGGGTTACCACCTTTGTAAATCGGTCTTTTTCCCGAGGCAGTTGTTCCAGATTGTTATGACTTGATGGTCGTGAAGATTATGGGGCCTCTGTCCACAAGTTCCAGTCAGAAAGATACAAATAACTTCCTGAGCGATCTTTGAGGCCACAGGTTTTTTGAGTGCCGAAGAATGCCAGGAACCAGGAACACCGGTGACCCCTCGACCGCTGTAAAACAAGCAATGGGTCAGTACAATGACAACCAATACAGTGAATAGCGAGGTAACAAAAATCAAGGGGCTTACCAAGGTAGGGTCTGGGGACGGGAAGAGCTCAGATGAGAATGGAGGTGTTCCGTGTGGCTGCAGAGTGTAGCAAGCGTCAGCAGGTAGGCGTAGATTGCTGTTGAAATTGGCACTGCAAAACCTGTATGGAGAGGGTACTCCAAAAGGTAAAAGAAGAGGAAATCCAAAAACAGTCCGTTAAGAGTTCCAAGGTCAAAAGCCAGCCAAGTTCGTCAAAACCTGGGGTAATCCAAAGGAATCCAAAAACAGAGTTTGAGGGTCCTGAAACAGCAGAGCAAAACAATATCCAAGGGCTTGACAGAGGAATCCAAGAAGAACAGTCCGTAGTCCAGAATCAAGATGTGGAGACAGGAAGACGCCGAACAGCGCCTGATTGGGTCAGCTGTGAAGCACTGAATGAGCGTTCCCTCTCCGGTTTTGAAGGGGCCTAGGAGTGTCACATGACCCCATCACGTGACTGATGATGTAGCACGTTTCCTTGTCACATGACCCAAGTTTTCACAAATGCTGCCGGGTCTTCCTGGGGGCCTGATGAAGTAAAGCAAAGGGCTGACGTCTCCGTCGACTGTCTCCAAGACACCAGGGCAGCTGCCAATGTTGCAATGGGTGAGTATGACCATAGCGGGTTGGATGCCCTTGTGTGTTCTTGTTGTAGAGCCGCTGCCGTGCTGCTTGAGGGAGTGAGGACATGAGGTTAGAAGGTGAAGGCAGATCAGGACCTGAGATGGAGGGCTTAGTGACTGCACGGGTAAGGTGACCAGTGGATGGTGTAACAGAGCTCCCCCCAAAGGCCCACGACCCCGTGGGCAAGCAGGAAAATCTTAATGAAACTGGGCCACCAAACGAGGGGCATGCACATCCCGGGCAGGAACCCAAGAGCGCTCCTCAGGACCGTAACCCAACCAATCCACGAGGTACTGGAGCTGCCCCCTGAAGAGACGAGAGCCCAGAATACCCCCAACCTCATAAACATCAGGGTCATCGAGTGACACAGGGGCAGGGTGAGAGACCAGGCGCGTAGGACCAGGGCATGGTTTCAGAAGGGAAGTATGAAAACCTGGATGGACCTTCCAGGTTAAAGGAAGGGATAGGCGATAAGCCACAGGACTCAGGACACCAGACACCCGAAAAGGACCAACAAACTTGGGAAGCAATTTGCGACAGCCAGGCAAGTGTAAATAGCGGGACGACAGCCAAAGTCGGTCCCCCACACGGTAAACAGGAGCAGCAACCCGTTTCTTATTGGCTGAAGCTTTCATGGCCAACTGAGCTTCCTGCAGATGGGCAAGAGTCTGGGCATGAACCATGGCCAAGTCGCGAACACAAGATGAGGCAGCAGGAGCACAAGAGGATGCATAATCGGGAATTGGCAATGTACGGGGGTGTTGGCCATAATGGGAGTAGAACGGGGAAAAGCCAGTGGAGGAGTGCAAGGAGTTGTTATGGGCAAATTCAGCGAGATGTAGGAGGTGTACCCATGATTTCTGATGTTGTAGTGAAAGACAGCGTAAATATTGTTCCATGGCCTGATTTACCCTTTCTGTCTGGCCATCGGTTTCCGGATGGTAAGCAAAGGAAAATCGTGCATCAATACCCAATAATTTAGTGAGCGCACGCCATAAACGGGACGTGATTTGTGAACCTCTGTCAGAAACCAAGTCCGTAGGGAGCCCAAACAAACAAAAAATGGACTTGCCAATGTAGGTGCAGAGGGTATACCAGAACAAGGAATAAAGCGAGCCATCTTTGTATAGGGGCTACTACAACCC
Organism: Ambystoma mexicanum; assembly: GCF_040938575.1. Taxonomy (NCBI): domain Eukaryota; kingdom Metazoa; phylum Chordata; class Amphibia; order Caudata; family Ambystomatidae; genus Ambystoma; species Ambystoma mexicanum. Next base: position 194,472,943 of record NC_090933.1, on the reverse strand, counting down.
ACACTGTATCATAACCCTGTGTACGAGGGAGATCAGTCACAAAATCCATTGTAAGGGTATGCCAGGGTCTGGGGGGAATCGGCAAGGGCTGTAAAAGACCCAAGGGGCGACCCCTACGGGACTTACACTGGGCACACACTGAGCATGTGTTGACATAATTCTCAACGTCACGCCGCATCGAAGGCCACCAGCACCAGCGTTTAAGTAGATCCAGAGTACGCTGTTGTCCTGGGTGGCCATGGATGGCAGCATCATGAGACCATTCCATAGCTAGATTTCGAGTGTCACTAGAGGGTAGGAACAACCTGTTGTGAACAAAAGGTAGACCATCGTGATAAACGGGATCCCATTCTGCTAACTGTTGTGGATGTTGGGAAACCCATGTGCCTATGGCTGACAACAGAGGAGGCAAAGGAGTGCATAAGCATACTACATGCCCGTGTTCAAGCACCGTTTCTGCGAAGACCGGAAGCGACACCCCTCCAGGAGAGCGGGATAGAGCGTCTGCTTTACCATGAGACAGACCAGGACGGTGTTTCACAACAAAGTCATAGGCTGCGAAGAATAAGTGCCAGCACACCTGACAACTGTTGATGCATTTTAGGGATGCGAGATCTTGCAAATTCCTATGATCAGTGAAAACCGTGACTTGGTGTTTGGCCCCCATCAAATGGTGCCTCCATACCTGAAATGCGTCTTTAATCGCCAGGAGTTCTTTTTCGGTAACTATATAATGGGACTCAGTAGATGTAAACTTGCGTGAGTGGTATGCTACAGGGTGTAAATGACCAGAGGTTGGGCAGGGTTGTGACAATACCGCTCCCAAAGCAACATGATGCGTCTGCCTCGACAACAAATGGCAACTCCGGATCCGGGTGTTGTAGGACCGGAGCTGAGGTAAACGCAGATTTCAAGGACTCAAAAGCGGCCTGATGTTCGGGGGTCCAGATAAATGGGGCACGTGGACTGGTCAATTTAGTTAATGGTGCCACTATAGTAGAAAAACCAGGGATAAATCGCCGATAAAAATTGGCAAAGCCCAGGAAAGACTGTAAAGACTTCAAGTTTACCGGGACCGGCCATTCCAAAACGGCTCGTACTTTAGACTGATTCATAGTCAATCCACCCGGTGAAATGTGGAAACCCAGAAATTCTACTTCTTTGGTATGAAACTGGCACTTCTCAGGCTTGGCTTGGCAAATAGCACATTCTTGCGCAAACAGGATAGGACTTCTTGGACGTGAAGGATGTGTTTGTCTAAAGAGGAGGAAAAGATCAGAATGTCGTCCAAATAGACCACCACATAATTGTCCAGAATGTCCCCAAAAACCTCATTCATAAACCACTGGAAGGTGGCAGGGGCGTTGCACAAACTGAAGGGCATCACCAGGTATTCAAATAAACCCTGTCGATTGCAAAACGCCATCTTCCACTCATCCCCTTTGCGGACACGTATCAAGTTGTATGCTCCCCGGAGATCTAATTTGGTGTAGATCGAGGCGTGTGTTAATCTATCCAAGAGTGGAGAGATGAGAGGTATGGGGTATCTATCTTTGATAGTGATGGCGTTCAGATGTCTGTAGTCTACACAGAGGCGAAGATCCCCCTCTTTCTTTGGAACGAAGAAGATAGGGCATGCAGCAGGCGAGGAGGAGGGCCGAATGTGGCCCAAACGTAATGCCTCCTGCAAGTATTCTTTCAAGGCTTTATCCTCTACTGGTGATAAAGAATAGATTTGGCCCTTGGGAATCTGAGCATTAGGGACCAGATCCATGGGGCAATCGTAGGGTCTGTGTGTAGGTAAACTCTCTGCGGTGCCCTTGAAAGACTGACAAAAAACTTGTGATAAACTGGAGATATGTTGGAAAAGACAGCACCAACCATGTGCGAAATGGAAGAGTGGTGTTCATCAGTCTCGGATAGGGTCAGATGTGCTACTGCACCCAACGCTGCAGCAGGTGTATCGATTACCTCCTCTCTCTTGATAAGACAAAAATTTTGACAAACTTCGGATTCAAAACAGACCTGGCCAGTACCCCAATTGATTAGCGGGTTATGTTTCTTTAACCAAGGGATGCCGAGAATGATGCCAAACTTAGGTGTGGTTATGAGGTCAAAGGCAAGTGTTTACCTATGTGTTTCCTGGATGACTACTTCCATGGGAGCAGTCTTTTGTCGAATAGGTCTAGAAGCAAGGGAAGTCCCATCCACAGCCTGTACAGACTCGGGAAACTCCTTGGTAACAAGTGGAAGGTTCAAGGCATAAGCCATTTGTATGTCGATAAAGCAGCCAGTGGCCCCAGAATCAATGATAATCTGAATGGGGTGCATTGTGTCAGGAGTAGGCTTTAATAAGGCGTGGACTGTGACTGGTCTAATAGGCCCAAATGCCGGAGGAGAAAAAGAGGAGGACTGTGGAGAACTCATCCTGGCCCCCATATTCAGGGATGAGCAGTCGGAAAACCAGGATTTTTTTGCTTTGGGCGGCGTGGACAATTCTTGACTTAATGTCCATTAAGTCCACAATAAAAGCAAGCGTTGTCGGTTCTCCGCCTTTCTCGTTCCGTCATAGTTATAGGGCTACGTATTCCACCCACTTGCATGGGTTCGCTGGCTACATCAGGAGGAACCGACAACTGTGTACCTGAGAATCTGACTTCTGCCTTGCGCTCGGTGCTTCGAACGTCTAACTGGAGTGTTAGGTCAACCAGATCAGAGTACTGAGTCGGAAGCGACGGCACCACTGCCAAAGCATCCTTAATGGAGCTGCTTAGACCTCTGTAAAACACTACAGCCTTCTTGTTTTCGGGCCAGGATGTTTCTGCCGCTAACTGGTTGAATCGTGTTATGTATTCTATAAGGGTGCTTTTCCCCTGAGAGAGATCTAGTAATTCCAGATCTCTGGATTGAGCTTTGTGTCTGGTGTCAAAAACCTTAGACATTTCAGTCACTAGCAGGTCAAAGTCATGAAGGGCTGGATGATCGTTTTCAAGTAATGGGTTGGCCCATGTGGCGGCGACTGCAAGACAAATAGGAAAGCAAAAACGCAGCCTTGGCAGGTGCATCAGGGAACGCTGAAGGTCTACAAAGGAAATGTAATTTACATTGATTCAGAAATGTACGGAATTTCTTGCAGTCTCCCTGGAATCTCTCAGGGGGTGCTAAAGGAAAAGGAGCGGGAGCAATGGTGTGATGATGGAAGGGGTGGCAGAAGGACCAGGGGTTGGAGGTGTGGGGTCCCCAAATTCGGAATCAGGAGGTAGGAGATGACGAGCACTGTGAAGGGAGTCAAGGCAGTGGTGTAACGCCATGGTGGCTGCGGCCATATCAGCCCTCAAGGTAGTAACTGCTTGCAGTAGAGTGGCCACGGGGTCCCCAGCCGATGCCTCCATAATCTGAATGACCTGTCGGCTTCACAGTCTGTTATGACTTGATGGTTGTGAAGATTATGGGGCCTCTGTCCACAAGTTCCACTCAGAAAGATACAAATAACTTCCTGAGCGATCCTTGAGGCCACAGGTTTTTTGAGTGCCGAAGAACGCCAGGAACCAGGAACACCGGTGACCCCTCGACCGCTGTAAAGCAAGCAATGGGTCAGTACAATGACAACCAATACAGTGAATAGCGAGGTAACAAAAATCAAGGGGCTTACCAAGGTAGGGTCTGGAGACGGGAAGAGCATAGATGAGAATGGAGGTGTTCCGTGTGGCTGCAGAGTGTAGCAAGCGGCAGCGGGTAGGCGTAGATTGCTATAGAAATTGGCACTGCAAGACCTGTATGGAGAGGGTACTCCAAAAGGTAACAGAAGAGGAAATCCGAAAACAGTCAGTTAAAAGTTGCAAGGTCAAAAGCCAGCCAAGTTCGTCGGAACCAAGGGTAATCCAAAGGAATCCAAAAACACAGTTCAACAGCAGAGCAAAACAGTATCCAAGGGCTTGACAGAGGAATCCAAGAAGAACAGTCCGTAGTCCAGAATCAAGATGTGGAGACAGGAAGATGCTGAACAGTGCCTGATTGGGTCAGCTGTGAAGCATTGAATGAGCGTTCCCTCTCCAGTTTTGAAGGGGCCTAGGAGTGTCACATGACCCCATCAAGTGACTGATGATGTAGCACGTTTCCTTGTCACATGACCCAAGTTTTCAAAAACGCTGCCGGTCCTCCTGGGGGCATGATGAAGTAAAGAAAAGCACCGACGTCTCTGTCTACTGTCTCCAAGTCGCCAGGGTAGCTGCCAACGTTGCAATGGGTGAGTATGACCATAGCGCGTTGGATGCCCTTGTGTGTTCTTGTTGTAGAGCTGCTGCCGTGCTGCTTGAGGGAGTGAGGACATGAGGTTAGAAGGTGAAGGCAGATCAGGACCTGAGATGGAGGGCTTAGTGGCTGCACGCGTAAGGTGACCAGTGGATGGTGTAACACAGATAACATTAAGGAAGGATGGATCACCCCTCTGTTGAAAAAGGAGAATCTCGACACCGGGGATCCCAGGAATTTCCAGCCCATCACCCATCAGGGTGCTATGTATCAAACGGCCAGCATCTCCTGCGGTTCTGCATCGCACAACACCGCGCCCATAGTCTGCGCAGGTATGATTTCTGGACGGGTGCAGCAGAAATAAACTATGAATTAAACAGGGAAGATCGTGTTTAAGGAGACAGAGAATTATGTGTGAAGCTACAATTCAAATTGTTGTCGATAAAGGTAGGTTCATTCTTATGCAGAGGTATTCTGCTATAGTGTTTATGTTATATGTGAGTACAGGGTGTGTGAAATGAGGCTGTACCTTCTGCTAAATTACCAAGGTGCCGGGTGCGAGGGGAGAAAATGGGTTATCTATACAAGCAACATTGTTTATATACTCGGTCCCATCTATGTACATGAAGCACTGCTATGTAGCACCTAGATTCAAAAAGGAGAGCAGGGCCGAAAGTGCGTAGAAAGACGTATTATGAATAAAATTAGGAAAACGCCTAGATTTAAAAAGGGTAGCCGGGCCTTAAATGCCTAGACAGACATTCAGTGGTTGATTTTAGAAACACCTTATACCATATGTTGCTACGTTTCACAAGCATGCTAAATGGAGAATATGGCTACCTTCCACAACTAGGCTAAATGCAGAGTAAGGCTACTCTATACTATTGGGCCAAATGCAGCATATGGCTGACATACACAACTAGGCATAATGCAGGGTAAGGCAGCTCTGCACAACTGGGCCAAGTGCAGAATATGGTTACCTTACACAATTAGGTTAAATGCAGAGTAAGATTACTCTACGCGATTGGGCAAAGTGAAGAATATGGCTAGTTTACACAACCAGGCTAAATGCAGAATATGGCTACCTTACTCAATTAGGCTAAACGCAGCATATGGATACCTTACACAACCACGCTAAATGCAGAATATGGTTACCTTACACAATTTGGCTAAATGCAGAATATGACTATGTTGAACAATTATGGTAAATGCAGAAAATGGCTACCTTACTCAACCAGGCGAAATGCAGAATATCTCTTACACAATTAAGCTCAATGCATGTAATTATATGAAATTAGGTAAGAAGAGTGGAGGAGTTTTACCGGAGTACAGTAATGGCTGTACTCCCCACCCACACCGCACTATCCGTCGTTGTAGGTTGTCTGCGTCAGGCGTCCCAGTTGAAAAATTGGCAAACAAGGAGTGGAGCTGCTCAATAGGGAGGTGCCGTTTTCCTCTGGACCTTAGCCGAGGCCTCCCCGGGCAAGGTTGCCCAGGGTCCTGCAGTGAAGAGGGTGGCTAAGGCTTCCAAGGGCCAATGATATGATACGATATAATAGGTTATTTATAACACGCTTAATGCTCAGCGGTTTCTAAGTGTTGACCCGGGGATCAAACCTGTGTTTCTCTGGGTCTTCTTGCTTCCAAGTGAGCACGTTGCCCGTGAGCTATCCTCCCGAGACAATGACCCGAGAGGGTGCGGGAAGAGGGAGGGTTACAATCCGGGGGAGTGAATGGCTTGGAGTAAAGGGGGTCGGGTGAAGAGAGAAGGAAAAAAGGAGAAAAGGTGAGGAAAAAAGGCAGGATACCAAGATGGAGGGGGCAAGAAACCAAGATGGAGGGGGCACTCACCTGCAACAGAGCAGCTGCAGCAGAGCGTATTTATATGGGTCCCTTGCAAATCCCAAAATCTGGTGTTGTCATACGTTGCTGTTTAGAAGACAGTAAGTGTTACTATAACAAATGTATCTATACATGTAAGTGTATCCGACTCACACATAGGAAAACTGAGTCGGCCTTGCTGGAATTTGGTACTGTGATCTGTCATGTGAACACAACTCTCCGTAATGAGTGCTTCACAAACTGAGCTATCTTCTAAGCAATCATGCCACTCAAATGTATCAATATGCATTTCAACTTTCCGTATGGCTCGTGGTCTGTATATTCCCCACTGAAGGGACCAAATAGTACATGAGTTGTACTATCATGAATGGACAAACTGTGTGCACTACAGTGAACACAAAAAAAGATAGGATTAATTGATCTGAGCAGAATATACCTGTGAGCAATAGCCTGGCAACAGGTGCAGTGCCTCGGCAGTGCACCATAAAACATCCTGGCATGTGTTAGTTTAGTTTTGTAAGTGGCACTGTCTGCTTTAAATTAGGCAGCCACGTGGGCCTCTCCCCCCAGGATGGAGAACCAGGGCAAATGCCCCTTTTGCCCTCCCATAAAGACGTCTCAGATTATGGGAAATAACATCATTGTGAGCACAGGTTACCCTGAGATCAGGGTAGAAAAGCGTGGCAGACAAAGGGAGCGATAGCGCGTACAAGGCGTGAGGGAATGAGATGGGATTAATGAGCAAGGGAGAGAGGTAGTTAGGAGTGCCAAACCACTCTTGCATGGAAATAAAAAACAGTTTGCAGGTCACTTGGTTAGATTGCTCTTTTAATATCACACTCCCCTACAGCCACAGGCCTCTGGACCACATGCCCACTGCCCATCACTGTTAGGAACATGCAACTAATGGGCAAACTAAGCACTAGCATGCTCATTACATATACTCAAGCCTTTCTTACCAGGAACTCCAGGCTAGCAGATCACACCTCGGTCTACACCTCTCGCAAAACAACCCCACAGCATTTTTGCCTCAAGAATGTTCTCACCTCTCCCCAACCGCCACCACCATATGAGCCAGCCACCACCACCCACCGACTCTTTGCTAGGACTGCACCTATATTGCCCATTGCAACTACCAAGGCCCATCACGACAACAACACACTCATGCCTCCCCCCCCACCCAGTTCAAAGGAGCCCTGATCAATGCCTGGTAAATCCTTGCCCACTTCTCATGATCTCGACCTTCTTGCTGTCACTGAGTCCTGGCTTCATGGCGCCTGTGGCCTGGCACTGTCCTGAGCTATTCCCTCAGGCTTCACCATCCTAAGAGCAATAGACAAGACACATGAGGGAGAGGTGTTGCACTGATCTTCAAAGATACGCTCCAAATCAAACCATGCCCCTCCAATATGTCTGGAAATTGTGACCTGCTTGCCATAATACTTACCACTTCATATACCAGCTCCATGCTACCCAACGTAGTATATAGGCCACCTGGATCCCCAGGCATCTTCAAGGAAGACCTCCTTCATCTCCTCAATGCAAACCTCAAACCCTAATCCAAAACCATCCTATTAGGAGATCTGAAACCTGGGCCTTAATGACCCTAGAGACGGTAATTCCTCCTCCCTAGCAAATTAATTGAATGCAGTAGTTTTACCCACCACATTCACTCCCATACCCATGCTGTGGCTGCACCCTTGACTGGCTAGGAGACCTCAACTGCATGGTCGACATCAACACAGTCTCCCCTTAAACATGGCCCAACCATTTCCTCGTGACCATCAGCATTGCAGAGCCCCAGGATAACCCACTTGCCAGCACCCCCATGCCACCCACCTGGGTAATGAGCACCCGCAAAATCACACAAGACAGCATCACTCCACTGCTTTCTGACCTTCAACCAGACCATCTTGCCCACATGGCCAATAACCCTGTGGCTCTTGCAGACACCTATCTAAAGACACTGGCAACAGCGGTGGACATAGTCGCCCCTCTAGCACTTTGTAAGGCCAAAGTAAACCACGCCAAGACTTGGTTTACTATTGACCTCAAAGATATAAGGGCACAGAAACGCCAGTAAGAAGCCACCTGGAAGAAAACCTTAAACAGATGCCCACAAGGCACTGTTTAAGTCCTCTGCCAGGACCTACAAACTAGCCATCACTCAGGCCAAAGCATCCCCCTACAATAACAGAATCACAGACGCCAAGTCCAACACTAAGTAACTCTTCAGTATCCTTAGGGAACTGGAAGTCCCAGCCCTGTCACCTCCAGGCATCAGAAAAGATGAAACCTGGTGCGGAAACATCCAAAAGGCCTTGCCTGAAAAGGTATCCACCCTACAGAAGAAAATTGCCACCAAGCAAATCACAATTAAAACCTCCTGTCCCGCCCCATCACCCTCAGCTTTCCACAATAACGCGTCTCTTCGCTTCCATCAGGTCTCAGAAACAGAAGTGGCAGCCATTCTTTAGAGCCTTAAGCCCTCCAACAGCAAAGGTGACACTTGCCCTGCCTCTGTCATCAAAGAATGCGCTGAAACTCTCACCCCATTTATCAACTGCTCCATCAATGCTTCCTTCTTCACCTTCACTTTCCCCACCTCCCTCAAGGATGGCTGGATACTTCTTGTCTTTAAGACACCTGGGCCACTTATTCCAAAATCCAGCACTACCTGGAAAGCAATCAGATCCTAGGTCTGCGCCAATCAGGCTTTAGACCTGGCCATGGAACGGAATCAGCCCTGTTGGACCTCAAAAATTGGATCTCGACGCACTTCGAAATGAAGACAAGCCCGTCCTCCTTCTCCTACTAGATCTCTTTGTGGCCTTCGACTTGGTAGACCACAAAACTCTGTGCCATCACCTTACCTCAGCAGCTTGCTTCTCACCCGTAGCCACGTCCTGTCTAGCCTCCTTTCTGGAGGTCAGATCAATGAGAGTTTTCTCGGAATCTGTCTGCTCCCTCCCTTGCCCATCTCATGTGGTGTGTCCCAAGACTCATGTGTATCCCCCAGCCTCTACAACATATTCTCCAAACCTCTCTTCATTCTAATGGACTCCAGCAGCATCTCCTACACAAACTTTGATGATTATACACAAATCTTGTTAACCCTCACCCGCAACTACATGGAAGACTCTTGCACCCTTAACCCGATCTACCTATCGATCCAATGGCCTCTGTTTAAATGACAAAAAGACAGAGATCCTGGTGGTCGGGCCTACAACTGTCACCAAGAACCTCTGCCCCCAATACGGCAACTTCAGCATTTATGGGCTTATTATACTTTTGGTTAAGACCCTAGGCATGTACCTCGACTCTATACTCTCCCTGACACACCAAATCAACACCATTACAACCTCAGCCGCTTACACAGCTAAGCTTATCAATGCAGCCAGACCCTTCCTAGCCCCAATCAGCTGCCTCACTATTGCCAGAGCCATCATCGGTGCCAGGCTTGACTATTGCAACACCCTTTCGCTGGCCCCTCTGCTCACAACATCCACAGGCTCAAAATGATCAAGAACAATGCGATCCGAGCAGCTCTCAGCATCCCGAAGAGAGTGTACATATCCGAGGCGCACAGAAACACCCACTGGCTGCCCACAAATCAAAGGATCATCTTTAATACATCATGCATCACTCACAGATGTCCAACTCTGCCCCGCCTTATCTCTCTCAAAGCTTCGTCAAGGCCCATTCCGCCAGACCTGTTAGGAGGGCCTACACCCACAGGCTTGTCCTTCCCACATCCAAGCGAGCCAAATGTGGACGTGCCAGCTTCCCTTCCGTTACCGCTCGCCAATGGAATGCGCTCCCAGCTCATCTAAGATTGGAACAATCTTACTGGGTCTTCAGAAGGGCACTGAAAACCTGGCTGTCACTTAGAGCCGTTGACTTTGTCTTTTTCTCTAACTGTCTTCCTTCAGCCCTATCCCCGCATAAAGTGTACCTAGTTGTAACAGCGCCTCGAGGCCTAAGGGTTATGTGTGCTTAATAAATGCAAACAAAAAAAAATTAAATACATGTTGAGCCCTTGCATATTTTGGGGCACTCTCCTGATGGCGTGTTTGTCCGATTGTTTGTATATCACTGTGTACAAGAAAACACTACAGAAGCCGATAAAGCTTTTGCATCAGCTCTAGCCGTTACAAAGGTCAAGCTTTGTCCTCCAGGTGTTGACAAATAGGACCGTTATGTCCCAAAATCCAAAGCAAATTCTACTCATGTTTGCACGAGAGTAAAAAAACATGTAGCCATCCACTGTGTGACTATTCAAGCATAGAGGAAAGTAATCAGCTTCTGGAAGACTGCAATGCCGGCAGTTAGTGTTATCTTTCAGCTGGAGTTTGAATACGCTGCAGTATCTTCTGTAAAATATTGTCAATTGAGCCATCACTAGTTGGAGAACTTGACTGACGAAGGTGTTGTAAAGCCTTTATGCTAGACATCCAGAGTGCACTTCTGAATCACAGACGAGCTGTAGTCTATTTTCTTTATAGAGGACCTCCCTCCAGAGTCCAGTCCAATGTCATTTTTGATTATTCCCACGTAATGCTGGCAGGATGGTTATGTGCAAGGCTTTGGGGGAACGGTGGGTCACTCTAAACGCTGCTCCCCCCCACAGCACTCCTTACTGTACTTTTTGTTGCTGAAGCTCCATTGTGTGCAGATTTCACAGTCCTGTTTCTTGTTTTCTTCTTCCATGTCCTTCATTATTACTGGTTTTCCTCGTCGCCAATGTTGTAAAGCCTTTATGCTAGACATCCAGAGTGCACTTCTGAATCACAGACAAGCTGTAGTCTAGATTTGGTTCCAGGTAGGCTTTATTAACATATGTACAATCTGTACATTCCTCCAGTTACTCTTCATGTATTTACAGCACGCGTAGACATAGACAGGAACATGGGAAGGTATAACATCACTTATAAAGGAGCTGACCCACCGGCCATCCATTCAACCCAGCTCAGGCCCCCAACTGACACTCACAGAACATTCACACACAGATCCACCCAACATTCTCCTGAGCTCATTCATGCACCAACATTCTACTGCTAGCACCCAGGCCAGTGGCAAGACCGGACTACACTACAACATCTCCCTTTCATACCAGACTCACCACACACAGCATCTCCCTATCATACCAGACTCACCACAAACTCACCACAACAGAAGGCAAGCTGTTTTCCCCCCTCATTAAAGGCTTTCCCACTTTTGAACACCTATTCATTTGCATGGATGTTTGCGTGCAAGAAGGCGTGTGTTACTCGATACTGTTGCATAATGGACGGGCTTGGTTGGACCACAGAGACCCACAGAGACCCGCAGAGACTGCAGATTGGCCTTGAGACTGAGGTAGCTCCAGACCTCACTGCACAGAGGGCCACCGTTTATAGATCTGAAGGAGGCCTCTCCCTCGTGATGCCCTACATGTTGGTATAGAGTATAGACTCTACCAAATTTGAATCAATGAGGAGAAAATATTGGCTTGTTCCATTGCAGGAAAAAAGGATTGTTCCATAAGTAAGAAGATTACCAGAATGAAAGAATCATCTTTTCCTTCTTAATCCCCGCAACGGAGAACTCAGCGTCAAACATATGGGAAGACAAAAACTCAGAATGTAAGGTCTAGAATACAACCTACAACTTGATTCTAAAACTGAGGATGTAAGAATTTTCCAAAATATGTAACACAGAATAATCCTACTGCAGCCGCACTTTTTTTTTTAAATCAAGAAAGTGCATGAGAACAAATACATTTCTGGTGACCATTTCAGAACTGCTACTTCCACATAGGCATTTATTTAAATAAAAGAACACATGCACTAGCTGTGACTATGTACATTTATAGTTGGGGTGTCGATAATTAGACTCAATGATTTCGAGCAAAGTTTCATAAAAAATGTTGTTTGCTAAAAGCAGTTTGTAGTTAATAGTGACTGTAAACTGAGAGCACGCCTCAAAGATATTCAACAATCAGGCTCGATTTGCTACGTTTGGCGCTAGCAAGCAACATGTGGTGGAAACGGTCCATTATAGCCTCCGATAAATTGCATGGCGCAGCCCAGTCCATTTCTAAACTCCATGCAGCAGGGTGGTCTGAAGGCACTGTGAATTTATTTTAAAGTGGGTGAACTGACAAAATAAAACCAATAGATGGCGCACTTTGCCCAGGAGTATGGTGGATACCGCATTTAGTTATTCACATCAGGACTGCATTAATGCTTATCCTGTTTGTCTGATCATCTACACACTGAATCCACAATAAGTATCCCATAATATCCACCATTTTGCGGATGTGTGCATGGTTTCGAGACCTCGTGTGGCATTATTTGGATAGAAATTGTGAGCAATGTGCCACTCCAAAATGTTTTGTATCTGGAAGCATCTCGGAAATGTGTGTTTTTCTCACAACATTAAAGTACAGTACATGAAGGTGTGTGGTGTGTGGAGTGGCATGGCACCCGAGGCACTGATATCTCAGAGAAAGAGGCGTGTGTCTGATATTCTGCAGAACCGCGTATATTTAAATGGCGATATCGATAACATGTGCGCAAGACCACAAATAAAAATATCCCTTTTCAATGAAATTTCATTTAGCTACCCTTTGATCAGTACTACAAATAGGAAACCATTATATTTAGAGACTAGCTGAAATACCCAGCGTTGCCTGGGCTTTATTCCCTCATAGGTACAGGTAACTGCATAATTTGGTGCATATTGGTGAAACAGTGTGGAACTGTATAAGGAACAATGCTTTGCCAAGCTACAAACACATTTTTCCTTTTGCTGAAATCCAGGGAAAGGGGTGGGGTGTCCAAGTGTCATGTAGCCACTAATGTCCATAAGGTCTTAACAGGTGACAGTGCAAAATGTGGTGCAGATCGGTGAGACCGTGTTGAATTGTATAGGGAACATACGCAACACCACAAACCCACACACACATTTTCACTTTTGCTGAAATACGGGGAAAGGAGTGTCCAACGGTCATGGAGCCAGTAATGTCTGGAGGCTCCTTACAGATGACTGTGCAAAATGTGGTGCAGATTGGTGAAATGGTGTGGAATTGTATCGAAAACATACGCAAAGCAAGGCACCCACAAACCCAGAGACTTCTGCTGAAATCCAGGGAAAGGGGTGCGGTGTCCAGATGTCATGTAGCCAGTAATGTGCGGAGGTTCCTAACAAGTGACTGTGCAACATTTGGTGCGGATTGGTAAAATGGTGTGGAATTGTATAGCAAACATATGCAAAGCCACAAACCCACAAACACACCAATGTTCACTTTTATGTATATATATGGATAGATATTAAGTATAATTGTAAAATGTGTATGAATTTTATTATTTGATTGAATAATAAGTATGTATTTCTGTGCATGATTTGTTCAAAATAACCATAGAAAAATACTGATTGTATTTTCTGTTCAGTGTCATTTCATCTGATTTTCTTCTGTCTTCCGAGTGAATATAGGCTATCATTACCTGGTAAGATTAAACGAGCTTCTTACAAGGAAGCTCAATAGCCCTCGCCCCGGGGCTTACCTTGCTGAGAAGGCTCTGATGCCTCTGTTTCACCGCAACGGCTCCGGGGTTCCTTCCGTGACTGGCTACCATGGAAAGGGAAAAGGGACTACATGTAGTCCCTTCTCCTTGTTCCATGGTGGCCATTTTTTGTTGTTAACTTTTTTCCCTATTCAACTGAATGGTCGCCATGGAAAGGGAGAAGGGACTACTTGTAGCCCCTTCTCCTGATCCCCGGCGGCCATTTTCATTGCTTCCTTTTCTCGAGTCAAGAAACGTTTGCAGTGCCATTTCTCAACTCGAGAAAAATTGCAATGAGTACCCCGGTACGACGTGCCGGGGTATTAATGGTAATATGACTCTTGAATGGAGGCCATTACTAGTCGGGTAATGCCCATGTGGCTCCGTTAAAGAAGTACTTGCTTTGCTCGGGCTTCTAACTATGTCCCTGGGGGCATTACCCAACTGGTAAAGGCCCCCTTCCTCGGGTCATATTGCCTAATGGTAGATGGCCGTTAACGTCAACGTAATCTGCAACGGCCACAGGTAAACTAGATACTTCAGAGATGCATTTTAATATGGATTGACAAGGAATGGCTGAGAATGACCATAGGCACTGGCCTTTTCATGGGTGGTCAATTGGTGAGTACAAATCCAAACACACCCCTCACAGCATCCCATCTATCTACTATCTGTACTTCTGATGCCAATAGTATCGATTTACAGGCAACACTTACAGCACCACCTAATTTCCAAAACTTACAAGCCCTGGAAAATAAAATAGTGTTGGTGTTTGTAAAACTATTGTATATGCATTTGTGGGGTGTTATCATCATATGGCCTGGTACTCACGTTTTGGTGTGGCAGTGTGTTGGGGGGGCAGTGCATGTTTAGGGGACAGTGTGTGTGCAGGGCAAGGGTAGTGTGTTTGTATGTGAGGCAGGGCCGGTGTGTTAATGGGAGGACAAGAGCTGTGTGAGGAGGCAGGGGCAGTGTGTGTGTGTGGGATGTGTGCATCTGTGTGGAAGTAGGGGTTGTGTTTTTATGCGTGTGGAGGGGAGAGACACGGTGCGCAGTACACTGACTAATTAGCAATAACAAAGTCTAGCAATCTCCCCGAATTTGGACGTCATATTTACATTGAGTGGCATCTCTCACCCATAACCTGCAGCGATGTGCCTGCTCCTTGTGGGTGAGTATCTTCTCTGCTGTCCCTAATGAAAGATCACCAATTCTGAACAGAATGCAGCCTTTTGCAAAAATAAATACTAATGATTTGTCCCATTTAACTGCTATCAAGTGGTCACCAGCACCCTTGACCTCTCACAATCAGCCTCAGCTTGTTGTGGAACACAGATGGCACATCCTGTATTTACTCTGTTTATTCGTTTCTTCAGACAAAGACAATTTCCTGGAGCAAAATGCTTGCATTTGGGCTAATTTGCATACCCATAATGCCTACCTGGGGCAGGATTACAGAAACTTTGCACCGGTGCAAGTGCGAAGTTGCACGGTATTAGCACTAGGGCAAAGTTTGCCCTATTTTTAAATACACTGGGACACATTAGAAAACGATT
The DNA here is from genome assembly GCF_040938575.1 of Ambystoma mexicanum. NCBI lineage: Eukaryota > Metazoa > Chordata > Amphibia > Caudata > Ambystomatidae > Ambystoma > Ambystoma mexicanum. The sequence goes on along the minus strand of NC_090933.1, from coordinate 194,457,747 downwards.
GCACCGTGACAAGTGCAGTTAGACATATTGGCGGTCATTACGACCCTGGCGCTAAGGGGTTAACAGCGCCGTAAAAGGCTGCGGCACCGCGAACCCCTTAGCGCCTTACTACGAGGTCCCTTTGCGGGACCTGACCTGAATGGCTGGTCTGGACCAGCCGTTAAAGTAGGGACCCGCAAAGGGACCTTGATGGCAATTACGGTACTGCAATTTGTGGTACCGTAATTGCCGCCTTCCCCATTCCCATTGAGCCCTATGGGGCAAAAATGAGAATGGGGAAGGGCCATGGAGAAAGGGGGAATTACCGCCCCGCCAACCTTGGAATGGGGTGGTAATTCCCCCTTTCTCCATGGCGGACTCCGGCATGGACCAAGGTGCTAATAGCACCATGGTTTAGCGCCGGAGTCCTAATGAGGGCCATTGAAAGCAGCATGGCAAAAATTACCTCAGTGCAAAAAAGATACATTTTTTATGCATTTTTGCATCAGGGCAAAGTTTGCCCTAGTGCTAATACCATTCCGTATTAGCACTATGGCAAACTTTGCCCCGGTGCAAAAATGCAGTAGAAATGCATCTTTTTTGCACTAGGGCAATTTTTGCCATGCTGCTTTTAATATGCCAAACTGCCCTTGTCATGGTGCATTAATTTTCTAGTGTGTGTCAGTGTTTTAAAAAATTGGGCACACTTTGCCCTAGTGCTAATAGGGTGCAACTTTGCCTTTGCACTGGTGCAAAGTAATCTGGCCCCATATGGATCTAAGCTGGGTGTGAACTTCCAGCTATGGTTATTATGTGGCGCTGTGGCATGTGTGCCTTGGCAATTTCTTCTTCGCTTTCATGAAAAGCTAAAGAATCCCGAAGTTAGCTCTGGCAGGGTTATGGCTGAGCACGTACTGTTGGGGCAGGAGCTGGAAGGTAGTTCGAAGCATTCACATCTGTGTACAGCTCTGTGGAAACAGATGGCAAATACCAGCGCATTTATGCGACGTGGGTGCACGCACACGTCTTCTTAAGGAATGAATACGTCAATGTGTGAATTGCTTAAGGAAAGCCCATGCACACCTCAACCCCCCCCCCCCCGATTTCCCTGGCCTGTCGACTGAAGTGGGTTAGGCTTGCAGAGCTTCAGGACTGAATGCCACTGTGAGCTCATAACTCTCAATACTTTCGAAAACAGAGCCTGAAAAGCTGTACCATTTACAGGAGATATGAGCCCAGCCACGGTGGTGCCTCCCTACACTGAGGCACACTCTCTATGAGTTCAGGCAGCAGTTTATCAAACCCATTGATTCAACTCTGATGTTTAGAGTGTTAACATGCATGTATAATTATACAAAATAAATACAAATATAACAGTCTGGGGAGGATAGCTCAGAGGCAAAGCACCACAGGTTAACGGGCCTGCGTCTAGAAACCTCTGGGTAATAAGCTCGTTATGAATAACCAATTATACAAATTTCACACAAGTACAGTAATCTGAAAAAATCAATGACGAAAACATACTCTTTGGGGATCCTGAGGTGTTGAACAGAAGATAGCACCACTTTTCGTAAAGCTGCAGCAAAGCATTACAATAAAGTGGTTGCCATATTTGGATGAAAAAGGGCTGCCTCCTGTACTTGTCACTGAAAGTTAAGCAAAGAATATCCCACTAGGAGTGGTTTAGGTGTTCATTTATGATAAGGGGTGGGACTTAGACACTAATGCCATGACCATGGTTGTGCTTTGCGTGGGCACAAAAACAAACAACACCAGCAACCTGTGTGTCCCTCATCACATGCCATCTCCATTTACCTTATGTATTTTTTTGTTTTTGCATTTATTACAGCGCACAAAACCCTCTGGTATCTAGGCGCTAGTTACATTAAGGAACAAAGTTACATGTTACATTAAGGAAAAAAAAGGAAAGGGAGGGAGGGTGGGGAGATGCAGTAATGGGATGGAATAGTCGTAGTCTTACCTTCACTTGCTATACCAATAGTTTTGGCTTGTAGGTGGTGCATTTAGCACCACCTAATAGCAGTAACTAAAAGGTATAGACAATCCAATAGATTATAGGACAGTGAAGCACAATCCCCTACATTACAAAAAGATAGAAACAAAGAATAGACTGAGTACATACAAGTCCTGATGTATATTCTGAAGTGTGTATACATAATCACATGAACATTAACAAATTCAATATATAAATCCAAACTATGACCAAGACAATAATAACAACGTGTACATTTATGCATAGTCATTCAAATTAAAATACATTCTTGTAATGTAATCCCATATTTTGCATGGGACACTAAAATAGCAAACAGAAAAGGCAATAAGAAAGCAAAGACTATGATAAAATAAAGTCAATGCATGTGCAAAAAGTAATAATACATAATTTACATATGTTTTTATTGTGTTGTTGTTTTTTATTCCAAGAGAACTTTTACAACATTACATACATATATACATTTACAACATTAACTCAACAATGAATCATTTTTTAATATAAATGTTAATACAAATAAAATGAAATTCTAAATAAACATAAACATAAGATACCTAAAATTCATAGTAGAACTTAGCCTTAAACATAGACTGTGTCCTACTTGTGACAGTCAAATTAATCACACATCCTAATGTTTGTTTGCAGCGTTAAAGTTTGAAAGAGTCATTCATAGAATTCATACAAAGAGTATTTCTCACTGAGAGATCAGGGGGCCAATTCATGGAACAAACGTGCGCCGAAAATCTTCGTGCAAGCAGGCGCAAGCAGGCTCAAGCGGAAAAAAACAGGCGCTCGCGCACGCGTGCAATTCATGGAAGTCCCTGCGCGTGTACACCCCGGGATGTGCGCCAAACCCGTGCATGGCGCACAAGTCACTGCAACATCCCGAAAGGCGTGCGCGACGCGCACAGTGAAAGCGCACAACCTCGGCGCATACACCAGAAAGTGGGCGGGACACGGGGCGTAACGCACGAAATGGGGAACAACGCGCGAAAATAAGGGCGTAACTGGGGATGTACTGCAGGGAAGCAGACGGAACGCCCACACACACTCGAACCACACGTATTCATGGAATCGAATAGGGCAAAGCCACGCACAGCCAAAGACACGCACAAGCCGAAACACGTCCGCCACACGAAGGCAGGCGGTAGCGTCCCTGCGCATTACAAAAGTGGCAACATACAGCAATTGGGCCTGTGCGAGCGGGGCACGTGTATATCGGGGGTGCGCGGGAAGTTACACACGTGATTGAGCGGGGCACGTGTATATCGGGGGTGCACGGGAAGTAACACACGCGATTGAGCGGGGTACGTGTATTTCGGGGGTGCGCGTGAACTCTTTCACGCGATCGGGCCTGGGGGAGCGGGCTACTTGTATTTCAGGGGTTCGCGTGAACTTTTTCACGCGATAGGGCCTGGGGGAGCGGGCTACGTGTATTTCAGGGGTTCGCGTGAACTTTTTCACGCGATCGGGCCTGGGGGAGCGGGGTACCACTCACCGTCTGCCTTGCGTGTAGAAGAACGCGTAGCCAACACCCGCTGTGAAGTAATAGCGTGTGAACCCCAACGGATGGAAAACACACGCACCGCACAAAAGCACGTACAGAACAGTGTAAAGGCATGCGGGATCTCCAAGCCCTGCCAGGGCCACGCCCGTGCGCAAAACGTCACAGACTCGCTTACGCTGTAAGGGCCTTTGGTCCAATGAAATCGCGTACGCGTGTTGACGCGCTTACGCGCTAAGGGCCTTTCCTCGATTTTCACGCTGACGTGCAGGATTTTCACGTGCCAAATCACTCCGTATCAAGCTGGCCACGCGAAAACACACGGAAGACCACGCTCCTGCCCAGAAGGCCGAATTACTGCCCCCCAGTGCCCCGAGCAGCCTCCCACGTGCCATCTGCTGCTGCCTGCCTGCCTGCCTGCTGCCACCGTGCCCTGCCATTTGGTGCCTGCACATCAGCCATCTGCAGGGGTCCAGTTGCTGTGTCCACCCCTGCTGGAACAGAAGACTCCCGACTCGGATAACATCGCTCCACAGCCCAGCCCCAGGACCCAGTTGCCCACCCACTCCTGCCCCTGGGGGTGCCATGTTGGGCACATCCACATCTGGCACCAGTGGCAACCCCCGGCCAGAGGGGCAGAGGGGCACCAGCTTCACTGCCACCGAAGTTGGTGTCCTGGTGGAGCAAGTCCTGGGGCAGTATGATGCCCTCTTCGGATCATCCCGCGCCAACAAGGAAGGGCGGGAGAGGATCTGGGCCGACTGTGTGGTTGCCATCAACGCGGAGGGGGTGGCAACCCGCACCATCCAGAAGGTCAAGAAGCGCTGGGAGGACTTGAGGTCCAGGACCCTCATAAAGGCCCGGCGCCTCGTGGAGGGGGGCCGGGGCCGCATGAGTTCCATCCAGATGAGGGTCCTGGAACACGTACACCCAGCGCTCCACGCCCAGGTCCTTGAGAGGGAGACCCGTCTGGAGTTGAGCGGTAAGTGGCCAAGCATTGCTGTGTGAGACAGGGCATGTTGCAGTGTGCTGGTTGTCTGATACTTGCCTGTATGTGTGACATAGGCCATGTACGCATGTATGTGTGCAGGGACATCATGGTAATGCATGTGCGACCAGTAATGTGTGAACCGCACGGTTGTTGCATGTGTTTAAATGCGACATGGGGAGCCCTATGCAGATTGTACACATGAGAGCATGGCAGTCTCTGTTCCTGGACATGGGTGGGGGTGAGGGATGGGTGCTGATGCCAGGTACATATATGGTATCCATGTCTGTGTGCCTGACCTGCATGTCTGTGACTTGTGGATGCCATGGATGCATGACACATGTCTGTGACAATGTACAGATTCACTGATGCAGCCTAGTCATCCTTGTATCCACTGTGATTGGGATGTACGGGGCCAGATGGATGTGACTGAGGTGAAGTGTGTGCATGTGATAGGCATGACCCATGATGCATGTGAGTTCCATTACATTGTATGTTTCGAGAGTCCATTGGACATGTATGGAAATGTCCATGGCATGCACCATGACTGTCACTGTGTGTGTTTTGCCTGGACTGACACATGTGTTGTGGAGGGACATGATGGAAGTGTACTTTGACAGTGGCACTCATCTGCTATTGCTTCCTGTCTAGGGGACCATTGTACAGTACCCTGATGCTTGTGTTCTATGTCTCTCTCTATGCAGCGGCTAGTGAAGAAGAGGGCGGAGACGGCGCTGTGGAGCAAGGCGGCGGGGATGCCCCCACGGCTGCAGCGGAAGGGGTGGGTGAGCCCCCACAGGGGCCTGCTACGGCGGAAGACGGTGAGGAGCCATCCAGGTTGGTGGTTTCCACAGAGGAGGAGGAGGCCGCCACTGAGACGCACATGGGGCCTGGTGGGGGCATCCCTGCTGGTGCAAGTGGTGCAGTCCAGGGGCAGGGGCAGGAGGCAGCACAGGTCACCGTGGAGGGGCCTGTGCATGTCGCTGTTCCTGACCCTGTGGGTGCACCACCATGCACCAGCAGGGATGCCCCGTCCCAGGCCCGTCCGCAGGTAGAGGGGATGTCCATGTCATCTGACTCCCCTCCACCTGCGGACGAGGGGACCCCTGGCCGTATGGAGAAGGTCCTGATTGGGGTCGCGATGCGCACGGCTGTGATTCGTGATGCTGTGCGTGCTTCCCAGGAGGAGCACGCACGTCATCACGAAGAGCACCGTGCCGACGTGGCCCAATTGGGATCGTCCATGTTCGGGGGTTTCCTGCATGTGTCGGCCAATCTGGCGGCCCTCTCCTCCTCTGTGTAGACTATACGCCAGTCGTTCTCCTTGCCGTCTTCCGGCCCAGATGCCACCAGGGCCCCCTGTGGACCTGCCCTGACCAATGCTGCCAGCTCGGTGGGGATCCCATCCCTGCCACAGACGGGAGTCAGAGGTCCAGCAGGGGTGGACACCACAGCAACTGTACCCCAGCAGATGGAGGATGTGCCGGCATCATCAGGCAGGGCACGTGCACGACGGCGTCGGTGGATTCCATCAGCCTGGATGCCGTCGTGCTGGCAGAGGCAGTGGCGTCGGAGGCAGCAGCGGAGTCAACATGGGAGGCATCATGGCTCGGGGCCATCAACATCGGAGGGGCAGGCATCGGCCGGAGGGCAGGAGGACCCAGGACGGGAAGTGTCTTCCGTGTGGCAGCGGTTGGGCCAGCAGATAGGTGCGGAGCGGCGGCGGGCGGAAGAGGCGCGGCTCACAATGGCCAGGCCGGAGAACTCCATGCGGAGGGCCCTGAGGCGGGCCGAGTGCCTCGAGGCAATCCGCAGGGGGTTGGAGGAGGAGACGGTGTCGTCCCTGCGGACCCTCGGGGCCATGGAACAGGACCGCCTCCGGGATATCGAACAGGAGTTCGATGATGCCCTGGCCCGGAACACCACGGAGTGAGCCGCTGGACTTGCCCGCCGCCTTTGTATATAGTTATATAGTTAGTGTTAGGTTTCCTTTATTTATTTTTTTATTTGGTTGCGATTGGACAATGCGCCACATTTTTGTATGTAGTTCAGTTTTTAGTTAGTTGTCATAGTTAGGTTTCATTTGGTTGGGCTCATGGACCCGGGATTATCTTGTAAATAGTTCTTCAATGGATTTGTCTATTTTTTGGATTTTTTTCATCGCCATGGAGCAATGGTTTTTGTTTATCATTTACACTTGGATTACTTTTCTGACTGTGACTTTGGACACCATTTTTTTGGATTGTGCTGTGTGTTTTTGATTTTTTTCATGGACATTCTTCTTCTTTTGGTTGTTTTGCTTTGTGGTTTTTCTCATTTCATTTCCATTCAAGTTGATTTTAAATACATTTTTATTTTCATCCTTCAATGTGTCGTATCATCTCATTGCTTTCATGCATGTCATGTTGGGTGTCTTAACCTTCTCTTGCAGCCATTGTGTGTGACAGACATGTGTTCATTTGCATTATTTACATTGGGGGTGTAACATGTCATTGCCTTTGATATGTGGGTGGATGTGATAGTTGGTTGGGCCTTTTGGCAGGGGAGGATGGCCATTACGGACATGATTGGGGATTGGTGGGACCCAGGTGCAGGGGGCATGGATGGGACATGGGTGGGGGCCTGCTGGCAGGTGCCCCACAGTGCTGGGGGGTGGGGGTGGTGGGAGACATGAGTTGGACATGGGTGGGGGCCTGCTGGCAGGTGCCCCACAGTGCTGGGGGGTGGGGTTGGTGGGAGACATGGATGGGGGCCTGGTGGTGGGTGCCCCTGCACTGCTGGGGGGTGGGGGTGCTGGGAGACATGGGTGGGGGCCTGGTGGAGGCTGCCCCTGGTGGCTGGGGGGTGGGGGTGGTGGGAGACATGGGTGGGGGCCTGGTGGTGGGTGCCCCTGCACTGCTGGGGGGTGGGGGTGGTGGGAGACATGGGTGGGGGCCTGGTGGTGGGTGCCCCTGCACTGCTGGGGGGTGGGGGTGCTGGGAGACATGGGTGGGGGCCTGGTGGAGGCTGCCCCTGGTGGCTGGGGGTGCAGGGGGACATGCGTTGGTGGGCAGTAGTGCAAGTTGGCATGTGGGTTGGCTGGGGGGCATGGCCATGGTGGATGGGGTGCCTGCAGGACATGTGCAGGGTAGGCCCCTGTGGTGTGAGCCACCTGCAGGGGCCATGGAGGGTGTAGAGGGAACACCTGGGAGGACCCACACATGCAATTCACGTGTGGTGCTCCCCGCGCACCCCTGTTATACACGTACCCTGATGGAATCGCGTGTGGAACTTCCCGCGCACCCCTGAAATACGCGTACCCTGCTCGCAAGGGCCCAATCGCGTGTAGAAATTCCCGCGCACCCCTGAAATACACGTACCATTATGAAATCGCGTGTGGAACTTCCCGCGCACCCCTGTAATACACGTACCATGATGAAATCGCGTGTGGAACTTCCCGCGCACCCCTGAAATCCGCGTACCCTGCTCGCAAGGGCCCAATCGTGTGTGGAAATTCCCGCGCACCCCTGAAATACACGTACCTTTATGAAATCGCGTGTGGAACTTCCCGCGCACCCCTGTAATACACGTACCATGATGAAATCGCGTGTGGAACTTCCCGCGCACCCCTGAAATACGCGTACCCTGCTCGCAAGGGCCCAATCGCGTGTGGAAATTCCTGCGCACCCCTGAAATACACGTACCATTATGAAATCGCGTGTGGAACTTCCCGCACACCCCTGTAATACACGTACCATGATGAAATCGCGTGTGGAACTTCCCGCGCACCCCTGAAATACGCGTACCCTGCTCGCAAGGGCCCAATTGCATGTGGAAATTCCCACGCACCCCTGTAATACACGTACCCTGATGGAATCGCGTTTGGAACTTCCCGCGCACCCCTGGAATACACGTACCCTGCTGATTTCGCGTGTGAAACTTCCCCCGCGCCCCGAAATACACGTACCCTGATGGAATCGCGTGTGGAACTTCCCGCGCACCCCTGTAATACACCTACCCTGTTGGAATCGCGTGTGGAACTTCCAGTGCACCCCTGAAATACACGTACCATGATGAAATCGCGTGTGGAACTTCCCGCGCACCCCTGAAATACGCGTACCCTGCTCGCAAGGGCCCAATCGTGTGTGGAACTTCCCGCGCACCCCTATAATACACGTACCCTGATGGAATCGCATGTGGAACTTCCCACGCACCCCTGAAATACACGTACCATGATGAAATCGCGTGTGGAACTTCCCGCGCACCCCTGAAATACGCGTACCCTGCTCGCACGGGGCCAATCGCGTGAGGTACTTCCCGCGCACCCCAGTGATACACGTAGCCCGCTTGCTGTGCTGGTACAGGGTTAGCGCCGCCCTTTGCGCTGGATTGGGTATATTGATGGCTTTTCCCTGCGCGAGAGGCGTTCTTGGGGGCGTAACTGGCACTGCTGCAGGGTCGCTGCACCACTGTGCGCCACGGCTGGTTTTGGTGGCTGGAATCCATGAATACGCTGTGCGCGGAAATGGATTTTAGCGCACGCGGCTGGCGCAGGGATTCGCACGCGCACACTGTGCGCAAGCCGCGTGCGCCACTTGTGCGCTGGATTCTATGAATTACCCCCTTAATATACCACATGCAAAAACAACATCACAGATTTCACCAATTGATTTTATACACCAACTACCAGCAGGAGACTCAAACATTTGTTGTACCACAGTCCAAACATTGTACAAGGCAATGATTAAAACTTCAGAAGAAGTATATAATTTACATATAGATATCAAACTTTCCTCATTATCGAGAGAAGACAATCTTTAATGTCTAAAGTGTCCCAATTCAAAATGCTTTGCGATCTAGAAGGTGGAATTCAATATCTCCCACCCCATAATTCTATGTAAAATTGAAATTGTAGCTGTGAAATAGAATTCATCTTTTGGTAGAAATATCAAACCACAGGTGAATTAAAGTCATGCAGAAGTTTGAACATTTGCTCCATTGAACTTTCACTTTAATCAATATAGTAAAGTCCACATGGGAATTTGATGGCAAAAATCATAGTATTACTTCACAGGTAGCAAATTATTGAGGTTTTATCATTTTTCAAGTATGTGGGTGTCACACTATATCTAGTCTGGTGACATTATTACAAATCTGAAAATTCAAAATGAAAATGTTCCCAAATGTCTTTACATAAATACTTTTTTGGCAATGCATTGTTTCTATGAAGATTCATATTTCATTGATAAGTTTATATTAGTTTATATTAAGTGGAAAGTTTGGAAGTTATCTAATCAGATCATAAAATGTGCACGATGTGTCTGTTTGGCCATTGCATTGAGAAAATGTTGAGATAAATGCTTGTGGAAAAATATTTGATTTTGCTTACATCTTTTAGATTCTCAATATATTGTAGCTAATAATTTTTGTTTTTTTTTGTTAATTGTTTTGGTTTATTTACAAACCTTTACAATATAGTGAGAAAGAACATTACACAATTTCACAAAATATTATCAAACATTAACTGTGTAAAAGCAGTTTAAAAGAGATAAAGTAGAGTTCCAAACTTAGAATCCAAATTAAACCTTTTTGTATCAACTAATGCATATTGAAGTAAAATTACATTACATTTACAGAATAAAAGAAGAGAAAAACACATTATCCTCAGATCTAGATCTGTGTAAATCAAAAACCAATAAAATCATTTACCCATATTAACTTAAGTCACAGACATTTCTCAAAAAAGTTGTCACAGCTTTTTTTAAACTTATACAGTTATCATGCAGCATTATATGCCATATGAAGTCTCTTTGCACCTCGTATATCGAAACTACAAATTTTTGCAAAATACTTAATCCTCTGAGTCTTTAAACCAGGGCAAATCAATAAAATATTCTGAAGAGTTTCAACAACATTAGCCATTTTGCAATATCTACACCAAGGATCACCGTCAATTGAACAATTTCTAATGCATAGAACTTGTTTGGTGGATAATACATTGAAGCGAAAGCGCATGAAATCACTACGCAACCTCTTGCTCGGGTATTTTTTTGTTTTTGTTGTTTGCCAATCCAAGCCCATTAGACTAAACTTCACTTTACCAGGCTTGTTGCATAGTGAGATCATATAGACCGAGCTCTCTCAAACAGGTCTCACTTTCAATTTTTAATGCATTCATAAAAGGATTCATTAGTTCACCATAAGCACATTTGTACAAAGTTTCGTCCTTACTGGTTTTGCATTTTTTCCAAAGACACAGTCTCTTCCAAACCGCATAAGAAGAGAGTGAGTGCAGGCCTAATTCATATCTGATAAGAGCTAAGGGTATGCATTTAGGCAGAAACCATAACACCGCTCTCCAGATTTTCCCTTCGATGATGGTCAAGTGAGAATGTAGGTCATTAGTAAATAAATCGATACTGTAGGTCAAACGAGGTATGACCTTTTTAATGTAGAAATCCCTAAGCGGAACCCTCGTGAATTTACCAAATTTGTTGTCAATGACCCTCATTTGTCTGATGGCTATATCCGATTTCAGGCTTAACTGACTTTTTATCAGGGCTAGGGAATCCTGTCCAGAAAAGTAAAAGCCTAAGTACTTAAATGAGGCTTGTGCCTTAATTCTCTTTTCTTCACAAGACCAAGTGAAAGCATTCTCCTTTTTATTATTTTTGCCAAATCGAACAATGACTGTTTTTGCTGGATTCATTTGCAGCTTGAGACCCTCTATAAATATTTCGAAAGCTCGAAGTAGCCTTTATAGACCAATTCTTGTTTTATCCAGTAAAAGAAAATCGTCAGCATGAGCCAACCATTCAATACACACATTATTCATTTTAGGACATACCAAGCCTTTACCACCGAGTGCCTTTTGGGCACCACTTACATACAAGTTAAAGACCGTAGGGGCCAGCATACACCCCTGCCTTAAACCATTCGGAATACTAATGGCCTTAGAGAGTAAACCTTCTCTCGTCAAGCGAACTTTCAGACTTGTATCCGTATACAAAGCAATAATAATCTGAAGTAAAGATACAGGAATTTCAAGTTCTTGTAGCCTCTGCCAAAGGAGTTGTCTATCGACAAGATCAAAGGCTGAACTAAGGTCCATCAAAGCCACAAACAGTGGTCTAGTCCCCTTCTTCTTAGAATTAGCTAGTAAAGTTTTCAAAACTAGACCACCACAGTCTGTTCCAATGTGTTTTTTGAAGCCAATTTGTTTTTGATCAAGAATGGATTTATCTATAATCCATTCTTGTAGTGCCTTTAGGACCAGAGAGCAGAATATCTTGGACTCTGGGTCCGCAATCGCTATCGGCCTATAGCTAGCGGGGCACGTACGTGCTCCCTTCTTGAAAACCGGAATAACAATGGAGACCTTCCATGAAAGTGGTATGACCTTGGTCTCTAAGATGTTGATGCACAGTTTTGAAAAAAAATTTCCCCAAATAACCGGGTCCATTTTTAACAGTTTGTTGGATAGATTGTTCGGACCCATTGCTCCAGAATTTTTAGATTTCTTAATCATTTCTGTAACATCATAGGTTGAGAAGTTCAAGGACCAAAACTGGCTTTCTGGAATAATCAATTTATGTTTCGTTTTGTTAACGGTATATAACTTAGAGAAATTTCCCTGCCAAACATACTCATTAATCACGTTCGCCGCCATATCCTGTTGTGGTTTTTCTATTTCATTTATTAGATGCCAGAATTTTGTACAGCCATGCCCGCGCAGAGCTCTCAGCATACGCTCACCGTCGTGCTGCATTTGCAACGCTCTATATTGAATGTGCCACTTTTTATAGGTTTGCTTGATTTTATTTTTCTTCGTATTATATTTGGAAGGTAATAGTGCTTATTTTTTTTAATTTTCTAAGATCTTTTCTATATAAAGCTTTCCGTGTATGGACCACTATGTCCATGCGGTGTCTCTTTTTTTCTTTCACATTTGTCCCCATCACAGACCGAGGGGCCAGATTATCAATAGTGTCTTTAATGTATATAGAAATGTTTAAGGAAGAATAGCAGAGGTCACGGTGTAGTTCAGTCATAGCAAAGTAGTCACTTATCATAGTCATTGGAAACTTCACATTTTTTGTGTGAAACCATTTTGTTCACTTTCCCTGCTGATTTATCATTACCCAGTGGATATACTTTTCATTAGTCGGAGTAGGGCAATTCAAGGCCATTTTACCTGGGAGAAAACAATGATCACTCAAACTAGAGTCAATAATCTGAAAATCATACACACTCCTAAAGATACCAGGCGACACAAAAATATAGTCCAAGGTGGATTCCAGGCCCTTGGCTTTCCAAGTATGTTGGCTCCCTCTTAGAAGATCTAACCCCAGGGATTCCGCGAAATGCATCCACAGTCTTCCACGCTTTCTGCAAAAGCTGCTCAGCATTAGCCAACATTTCATCCCCCATTATCGGTTCACACAGACAATTAGCATTCAAATCCGCCGCCAAAATAATTTGACCTCCCTGATTTGTCTCACGCCAAGATTCAATTATCGTTCCAAGTTTTATAAGTTCCTTTCCGAGTTGTAAGTCGGTCAGTTCACTAGGATTCCAATATATATTGATAAACAGAATAAAAAGGGACTCATAGGTTATGTTTAATTTGAATGCAGCAGCAAGAAAATGATGTTCAAGACACCATTCCCCCATTTTAGACCATGAGTTGGTTTGTTTGGTGGCTATCAGTAGTCCTCCTTTGGGGCGACTCTTGTTGGAACCCTAAGCACAAATGTTAACCACAGTGAAACCTTCCCAGCACAAATGCTCCCTAGACCAAGTTTCCTGAAGAAAACCAAAGTCAAATTGTGCCAGAAAAATCATGCATTTTTCATTGTTCAAAAGGTTAACACAACCCTGTGAGTTTCAGCTCACAATTTTGAAGATCGAGCAAGAGCTAGAGGGGTTGTCCAAGTTTTCTGAGTGAGTCAATGGATTCCCTCAGAGTCAAGGCCAACCACCTCCATTCTTGCTTATTCAGGTTTGATTCCTCATCGGCAGAATTGGTGGTTTGACTCGATTGAAATTGCCCTTGCTCAAGCGACTTGGGTTTCTGTTGTACAACTACTTGAGACTTATATTCATATATGTCAAAACCCAGTTTTTGAAAAAGTTCAGATTCCTTCAACAAAACAGATCTTATCAAAGCAGAAGGTATTACAAGTCTTACATAATCATATCTAAACTTGTGAATAAAATCTACCAAAGTAATGTCAGCAGAGGTAATCAGACTAAGTTCCAGCATGGTGGCTAAAAGGGATAAGATGTATGATCGATTCAATGAAATGGGAGCTTGATCTTGAAATAGAAAAGTGAGTATCAAACCCGGGATCTCCGGGGAAGCAGGTTGTTTCAAATCGATGCCCATGTTATCATAAGAATATGCCCCATTTTCATGTTCATATTCACGGGGTTTTACTACATTGTCAGATCTTCCCGTTTCCTGATCTTTTCTCACCAACCCATTCTGTACATAGCCCTGGGTAGAGACAGACTCCTCACCCGGGGGCAGGCTCAGTTGGTTGGTTCCCAAAGTGCAATTACTCATAAGAATATGATTCTCACCCAAAACCTTCAAGATGATACGTCTTAGTTCTTGTTCTTTACCCTCTTCAGAGGCAACAAAAGACCCAACATTAGACTTGTGGATGACATTGACATTCGTGTCATAATTAGCATTAGTGTTACAGTCTGTTCTCCCAACAACATTATTTATACCCCCAACCGCACAACCTGAAACAATATTAATGGCAGTTTCCGATTTTTTCAGACCAGAAGTAGCTTTAGTTTGTTTGTCATGGTTTGATTCGCATAGGTGGCCAGTAGAATTCATTACTACGGGGTGCGACAGTTGGGCAAATTTGGGAGCATTTGTAGAGGTACAGCCTTCATGAAAATTGGTTCCCCAGACACCATTGAGATTAGCGTTACCTTTAAAAAAGTCAAGTGAATGAGGACCCTTGAAAATTTGATACATAACATCAGATTTTCTTTTTAATTATTCCCTCAGGGTATTTTCCCCTTCTATAAAGGTACCCCTCTGAACACATTCAACATCGGTTGTTTGTCCCAACAAATTTGCAGTTGACAGAGCGCAAGCCTATGAATTAGGATGGATCAAAGTAGGATTCACAAACAGTGTACCCTCTTCGGTGACTAACTGTTGTGGATCCACTTTTCTCATGAATTTGTGTGACATTTTGTTTCTGGCCGCATTGGTGTTTCTTTTCTTTTTTTGCTTTGCCAATTTCTTACTTTGTCGTTTGCAAATTTTTTACCTCGTAGACATCTTTATCCAGAGTCTACGAGCTGTTTATGTCCTTGGCCGTGTCCACAGCCTCAGCCTGTGCCTCCTTTGTAGGACTTTTTGAGAGAATATCCATCCCTACAGTTTGAGTGGATGGAATAATAATTATCTCATCCGTCAAGACAGGTTTATCCTGGGCAGTGTTAGTGTTGTCCCTTGATAGCCTAAGAACCTCAGCCAAGATACCGGGGGTTTCTCTATTTAGTACCTCAGAGAATGACTTGGTTAGATAAAGAGGTAGTTTAGAAAATTCTTTAGTTAGATTATTCAAAACCTCTGTCTGTTTTCTCAATTCCAGTAGGAGTAGTCTATTGAATATACCTAAAGTAGTAATAAAGTCAGTACCCAATCCCCTATCAGCAGCCTGGTTATTAAAAGTCGCATCTGGAGCTGGCAACTGCCCTGTATCCATTGAGGGAATGAATCGCAAGTCATCAAAATTGTCGTAGCAAAGACTGCTTTCTTTCTGTCCATTGAAAACCTCCAGGACTACATCTCCCACAATGCTGTTGTCCCTCCCCACAGTAAAGTCAGGTATTTCTTCGTCTACAAAGAGTGGTTGCGAAGGATCAATAGCATCCTCAATTGTTTTACAGCTAGGGGAACAGTCCTGCGCACATTGCAGTAAAGCTTCTTCCTCATCACTAATTACTGGGAGAGGAAGAGCAGCAGCCCGCGCCAAACTAGCACGACGCGTGCTGATGGCATTGAAAAAGTCAGCTCTGATGTCTTTCATTGGTAGGCCTGTTTTCTTTCTCCCCATCTTCCAACACACTTTCAAACCCACTTAAACTGTGACCCTCAGTGCCCACAGATAGGGGATCAGTTGTATCTCTCAATACACACACAGGGATGACTGAATTTTCACAGTTGTAACTTGCTCTTACCCGCTAAGGCCACCAGTTTATCGTGGTCGTAAATCAGCATAGGTACCCCACAGGACATGAAAAAGTAGCGGATGAGAGCACCACAAAGCACCTCGCACTGCGCACTGTGAACAGTAAACAGTGCTTTCTGGTGCTTCACGGTGCGTGTGCAGGTGCGCTGCACCTCCGGTATTAATAGAAAGAGAAGAGAGCTAGGAGCACACTGTGGGCGGAGCCAATAACGCTCACTCCAGGCAGCGTAGTGTCACCTCCAAAAACGTCCTCCGGGCGGCACGGTGGCAGAAGTAGAACAAACCACACTCAAAACAGAAGATCCCTCCAGTAAACAGTGCTTTCTGGTGCTTCACGGTGCGCCGTAACAATTAAGATTCCATTATTTGCTGATCAATATTGCAAATTAATATTGCTGAATACATTTCTCCTAATGCTCAATAATTGACTGAAAGGTAAATTGTTGAACAATTATGGGTGGAAAATTTGAAAAAAAGCTATTGTGGTTGATTATTATTTATATAAATTTGTCACATTTCTGATCATGCGTTTTGATTTGAATGCACACAAAATTCATAGTTGATTCACTAATATTCAAGGAAAAATCAAATACACCATAAGGGAATTCAAATATTCAATAATTGAAAGCAACTGGTGTTGATCCCCTTCCGGATTTCAAAATCTTCATCAAGATAGCTTGCCCAGCAAACAAATTGATGATTCCAGATGTCTCCCTTCAGAATATGTTTATGTTAAAGAATGTGTTTGCATTTCTATACCACTTAGTTACAGAGCTATTTTTTTTTCATTCCTGAAAAGGTTCTGATAAAAGACATTGCGTAGTAACAGTACAATGAAGGTATGATGAAAGTTGACATTGGGAGAGTTGAGAAAATACCCCTCTACTGCTTCTTTTCCATCATCATGTGATATATCAATATAAAGATAACATCTAAACTGAATATTAACAATTGATACTCAGTACTTGGTGAATTCTGCAAAGTTAGTAAGTTTTGAGTGCTAGGTTTTAGAGAAATGTGAATGTTGATGTGTAAAGAAAGCAACAGTCCTTCTGTGGCTGCAGTAAAAGGACGTATCGAAGGTTTCAAAATATTTTTATGATTCTTTGTAGGTCAGTCAATTATTGTCAAGGGAAATCATTCAGTCAGAAATTGATTAGTAACTGATGTATTTAATTTCTGTTCAAAAGAGTCCAATAGCGGTTTTTTAACAATTGTGTGGATCTGCTTTGTGATTTGTTAGATTACGCTATTTGTCAAATTCCGAAAGAATACATACACATTCAATTGTTGTAATCAACAGTATTTATAACCACCAGGCCACCCCTTTGTCAGCTGGGTCAATGTTGATTTTGTGTTGGGAAAAAGATAATTGACTCATTGTTGGTGTACTGGAAAATGTGGTTTCTGTGTGTTTTTGTGGATTCCCCGATCCCTTCTTTCTTCTACACTCTCCAAGAAAGTCATTGTGAAGGCTGGTACTGAGCTTTGTGAAGTTGACATAGGCAAACAATATATCAATAGATCTTTTAGGAAATACAATGATCATTGAAGTTGATTTGGAATGACCCACATACTAGCTGGGCTACTACAATGCAATCAGCCTTTGCTGTAGCAGGTGAGAATAGACCAATAAATATCCCTACCCCGACCCTGTCGTCTACCAAGTTTGGAGCTGGCAGCAGATTGAGAATGTTCACTTGAATTCACCACTATTCTGTGATAAGTTCGCAAGGAGTTCTGAGTGCTTTGGCTTGTTTCACCTCTTAAATGTGCATAGCGCTCTCAGTGCTGTGCCGTTTTCCTCCACGTACTAAATCCACATTGGTCCATCAGTGGGTTATCCTTTTCCTAAACTTTCGAAATGCAAGTGGGGTTATCAGGGATTTGACCTTGCTCTAATACATAATAAATGAACATGGGTGAGAACTACTTTGCCCTTTTCCTATGCCTTCAAAATGCACGTGGGGTTCTCGCTGCTTTGGCCTTCTCTGTCTAATAAATGCACATGGGATTCCTTGTGGTTTGGTATTCTCCTGCTATGAAATGCACTTGAATCTCAGTACTTTGGCCTTCTCCTCCACCCACTAAATGTATGGGGCGCTCCGAGTCTCAGACTACTCAGAATGCATGCCTGTGGTGATCTCATTGCTTTTTCCTTCTCCTCCACCTACTAAATGCATGTGGGTTTCTTAGTGATTGTGCATTCTCTGAAGCCTAAAAAATGCTAATGGGGTTCAGAGTGTTTGGCCCTTTTGGCCCTTTTCTCTGTCTACTAAATCCAAGTGGGGTTTTTAGTGGTCGGATCTTCTCCTCTGCTTTCTAAATTCACCTGTGGTCCTCAACGCTTTGTCCCTTGCTTCCACCTTCTACATGCACATGGGGTTCTAAGTCCTTTGGCCTTCTCCTCCACTTGTCAGGGCTCACCGACACAGACTGTGGCACTTATACATGTGTGGGCAATGGGTAACTGAGGTTTGCCCGTTGGCAGTTCTGTTCCTCTTAAGACTCTTACCTTGCTTGCAGCAGACTGGTTCTGGGGATTTCAGGCAGGGAATGGATAGCTACACTGTGACCCTGACATGCCCGATACTGACTTTGCAGAGGCTCTCATGCCAAGGATGATCACCCACGAACATGGCCCCACCAACGGTAATGCACAGAGTGTCACATCTGAGTCCCATAACAATCTGGCCCAGTTGCAGTTACATAATCTGCGCAGGTAAGGCTCCCTGGCGCTGACCACTGCAACTCTTTGCATCTGCCTATCATGTGTATCCTTTCATGGGATCTATTGCCCAGAAGCTTGGTGTCTTTTTTCTTTTTTTTTCTGCTGTGGTCTTAAACCTAGGTCTTTTGCTTTCTTCCAGCTGTTTCTCCCATACCGTTTCCCACTTATGCTTTTTCTACCTAGTTCCAGTCCTGCTCATTGTTTCTTTATCTCTCAGCTCATATCCTAATTTTTGGTTTTGGTGTACTTGGTGGCAGGTGCGTCATTTCACCAAAATGCCTGGGGTAGCGGAAGTGACATCACACGACCCTTGTCCCCCTGATGACATCACAGGAAGTGATGTCATTTGACCCCACCCCAAAGCGATATCGCAGGAAGCGAAGAAACACAACGTTTCACCCGTTGACAAAACAGGAAGTGGCATCACATAGCATTGTACACTAAAAAAATATGGTTACGATATCACTATGATGTGATGTACATTTCATACAAGAATGGATCGCCATATGTATCGTTAAGATCGGTGAGTATAGGCCCATATTACCAAATGACTGTGAATGCAAGCAGACGTCCATGACCAAATGATAATGATGTGTCATTATATAGCACTTACGCTCAAGCGCTTTACATAGAAGAAACATACACCCAATATCACCCAACCTGTGTTGGTACCCATTTATCGACCTCAGAAGGATGAAAGGGTGAGTTGAGGCGTTTAAGAACAGACTAATTCAGTGACTCACCCCCTGATGTGTGACTGAAATAAACCTTTAATGAGTCTAGCAATTATTGTATAGAATTCCAGAAAGACACATTATTTGGCATTCCTATTTCTTATTTAGGGTCAGTGCTGAAAGTGTTAGACTTGTGGCACTCCTGTTCTTATTTTTCTTCTTTTTTTAAGGGGCCTAAACAAGAAAGCTAGCCACTCCATAATTAAAGAGCCACATGGTGCTGGCCACAGCCCAGGAGCTTGCATTACAAAAAAAAAAAAAGAAAGAAAAAAAAAACTTTTTTTTTTTTTTTTTTTAGAAGTCGCAAGGGAGTCCACAGAGGTCGCAAGGGAGAACTCAGAGGTCGCACTTGCGACCTCTGGCGACCCCCAAATGACGTCCCTGCTTGGTGGTGCTAGCGCCACCTTATACCCAAAACAGTGGTACTATAAAAGAGAAAGCAGAAAGTGGAGTTTTGGTGTCAGTCTATTGCGTTGCCATGGCAGCTTGCCGACATTTGGTGATTAAATGCACGAAGCACCAGTCGGGGCTTGATTTTTTCAAGGTCGGCTGTGCTTCTGCCATTTTAGACTGTGATTTAATGAGTGCCTGAAGATGGCTCTGGGACGTCTGCTGGCCTGCTGCTGTTGCTGTGTAGCAGTGCGCGCTCCGAAGTAGGAGCAAATAAATGGCTGCCGGCCTGCAGCTGTTCCCGGGGACCTGTGCGCGCTCAGAAGTAGGAGCAAAAGCACTACAAACCCTGTGTCAACCCTGTTAAGAATTGGTTTACCCTGCATTGCCCCCAGACATATGGACAGCAGTTAAGAAAATGCCAGGGATATCTCAGAAAGAGATCACAGCAGGGCGTGCTGAAGTGGGAAGCGCTGAGAACCAGGCAATTAAACGGATCTCCCCAGGAATAGGGAGCAAAGTCCATGCACCCCACAGTGAAAGCGAGAGAGAAGGTCGGGGACAGAGCAGGGTTTCCACGCTGGAGAAACCTATGTTTTGCATAGCACAAGTCTCACTAGTTCCATGTGCCTCACAACAGAACACAAGAGTGCTTCGCTGGCATGACAGGTAGAGAGACATTTTAAGGTAGCTTGATCCATAACAACACAACCATATTGCTGGTTTCCTGCATTCTATATTATCTTTGCATGACCTCAGGTGATGTTTGTTGTGCCCCTCGACTGGACACTAAAAGGTAGCGCCCAGTAAGCCCTCATCACCATGAGGGAGCTTTATTTATACCAAGGTAATCTGCACAACTACATTTCCCAAAATGACTGCCATGGAGCAGGAGATTGTAATTTGCCTCCCTCATTTCATCAGCCCTACCTGCTTGGGTTATACCTTTCAAGCCTGGTGTCATGACTAGCAGAGCATCACAGTATTTTGCTTTGGGATTCCAGAAGTGCCAGGGTCAGCTTTGTGCCTAGAGGCCTCAGTGTGGATTTTCTTTGTGCTTCCCTGTTCCAGCATGAATGACTGATGTCCTGATAGCACCAGTTGCCAGAACTGAATACATGAACGTCCATTGAAGGGATGGAAGTGCAGGTCAGCTCTTCCACGAGTATAGGTGATTCTAGTGCCTAGTAGCAGGAGTAGACTGCACCTCATACTATGCCTGTGCTTCCACTAACACCGTGGAAGGGACATCACCGATCCCCGTCTCTGGATTGACAAACATCAGCGAACTCACATGGATCATACCATTTCCCAGTAACCTTAACATGAGTCTAACAAGATTGACACTGTGACGTTTGCAATTTTAAAAGAACCTGTGAAAGAAGGACTAGGCTAGTCCGGTTGTCACACTGCTGATATCACAAATGACACAAACGGGCGTCTGCAAACAGTTCACGCTGAAGTAAATACTTTTCAAAAGCTGCCATTCACCCCATCCCTTCCCTCCCAATCCCCATCTACCCATCGTACTGCCTCCTTATCTTCTCAACCCTACCCCCTCTCTTTACCCTACCATGCACCCTACCCCCTTTCTCTAGCCCTACCCACCCTACTTTATTCCCACACAATCCACCCCACCCCCATACACCCACTTTACTCGCTTCTCCCTATCCACTCTCATCCTTCCTCTCACACTCTCACTTTATTTGTTACCCTCTCACTCTTGCCCTTTCTCGCAAATAGTTCCTCTTGGTCATCATCGGCCCCCTCAATTCCCAATCTCCTGCTATGGCACACCTGCACCCCTTCTCACGCCCTCTGTTAAAACTTTGCACTCCCCTATATGCACCCTGGTGCCTATAAATGCATAATGCAAAGAACATCAAACCCCAAAAGTATTGGCATGGCCAAGGCTTGTTAGTGTAGAATTCGTTTTTCGTATCCCAGTTTCCTGTGATCCTGCTCCTCTCCTCCAAATTCTCGTTGTGTTTGTGTACCTTTGGGTTTTTTCCAGAAATACTTTGAACCCTGTTAAACAACTAGAGTGAAAAGGTTCCAGAAGAGATGGGTCACTCATGCTTACAAGTCCAGCGTAAGAAGGTCCAGCCACTGTTCTGCCCTGCACTTGAAACAGTGCTTTGGCCTTCTCTGTCTGCTAAATTCGCCTGGGGTTCTCTTTGCTCTATTCTTGTCCACCACCTATTAAATGTATGTGTGTTTCTCAGTGCGTACACCTTCTTATAAGCCTTCAAAAGACACATGAGTTTCTCAATGATGCAGCCTTCTCCTCAACTTACTAAATGCACATGGCGTTCTCCTCCACCTGCTAAAGGCAAATGGGGTTGAGGAATGTAAGCACTTCCTTTGGCAAACCCTGCGGTTTATCACGATTTCACAATTGTGCAACATGCTTTGAAAATGTCTGTAACGTGAAATACTAGCGAATCTCATCACTTGCACCAAAAAAGGAGCAGCCCAATCCACAAAGGAAATCTGAATGGGTAACACAATCATAAGACTAGCCTCTCTAGCACCTCTGGCGGCCTCTCGTCGTGTGACCCAGGACAATAACATTATTGTAAAATTGAGGTCTCTGGAACACAGAAGAAATATTGTAATGGTGAGACTGAATGTTTTACCCCTGAGGGGGAGTAAGCCTTGGTGAGCTAATACCAGGCTCTCCTCTTGTGGATCAGGGGCCACTGCACATTTGTTAGACTTTATGTTGATTTGCAGCCACCTGATTGACATTACAAGATTGCGGCTTAGTGGCCATTTTATGAACTATAATATTAGAAATTTAGCATCGGCAATGGAGTTCCTTATGTGGATTTATGACACTGATGTTTTAAGGGACATATGCAAATGTGTTAAAGCTGCATTTGGGAAACTTGATAGAAATTTTAAGATGATTTCACAAGGTTTTATATTTTTTTAGACTTTTTGGTGTAACATTTTATGTATCGTGTTATGTGTCATTTATTGCATTATATGAATGGTTATTGGCGAATGCTGAATAGATATGGATTTCTCTCTCTTGTAAGCGCCCATTGAGATGTTCTTTTCCCCCCTTTTTGCACATTTTTGCAAATCAGAGGGTGTTCCTGCGCATTTGAAACACTTCCTGAATTCACAAACAGGATGTGGTTTTAAATGCGCTGAAAATTATGCCAACCCCAGGCGCCTGTTCAGAAAAGGCACAAGGGTGTTCGTATTGCATAACAGGGTCTTTCTCGCCCCTGTCATGCAAATTTGTTTTTTAAGTGTGACAGCGGACGTTCTAACCACTGCTATCTCACTTGCATTTCTATTCCTGAAACAGGGAAAGACATGTTTTAAATCTCATTTTACAGTGTGCAGGGCTTTTAAGGGCTCGTCACAATGAAATGCGTTGCCAGCACCTCGTGGACCCCCTGGGGCGATGGGAGCCTGCAGAACATTCGTTTCAGGGAAGTGCTCCCGGCACTTATACATTTCTGCAACCGCTCATCCCCCCTGGAAATGCACAGGTCACCTCTTTGAAAGATATGACCTGCTCATTTCCGAAAATGGGGCCTCTAAAAACATCCTCTACTCTATTTTTAGATGCCCAAATTTCATGAGGATCTGGCCGAAAAGCTGCATCTGACAAACATTTAAAATATTCACAATACGAGGGAGAAAGGAGAGAGGGGGGACGACAATGGGCCAGATGAGCAGTGATGGCCAAGAAAGCAGAGGGCGAGCACTGGGGCAACGGCAGAAGCAGTGATCAAGAGATAAGAGAGGGAGTGATGGGAAGGTAGGACAGAAAGCAGAGAGGGAGCGGTGTGTTCAGAAAGTAGAGAGGCAGGCGAGGGCCAGAAAGAAGTGGGAGTGGCAGGCTAGAAGGGGAGCAGTGGGCCTGAAAGCAGAGAGGGAGTGTTTGGCGCGAAAGAGACAGCGAGGTGCAGATTGGGAGAAAGGAGGGGGAAGAGTGTGATATAAAGAGGGAAAGGATGCAAGATGCAGGCGGAGTGAGAAATAACGAAGGTCTGTTGACTACAGGAGGAACTAGGGAGCATGCGTTGTGAGGTGAGAGTATGACATGAAATGGGGACTGAGAGCTCTGACTTGGGGGTGAGACAGAGCATGTGAGTATGTGCATGGCTGGTAGATTTGAGAGTGTACATTGTGATGAGGAATTGTTGAGTGTGAGGGGTGTTAATGAGTGGGGGGTGTGAGACCTTGGAGTTTTGGAGAACACAGAAGGAGACTATTCTCGCCTTTACAACTGATTAACTATCAGTAAAGTTAATATTAAACAAGGCATGCACATTAAACCAATAAAATAAAAACGTACAGTAAAACAAACACGGTTTTGTCAAGCGAGGGACAGCTGGGTATCTTACTATAAAATAGATACAAAAAGGTGCAAATAATGTCAACCTGGCTCTTTTTGAGGCCTCACACACTGCCTGCCTCTTTCTTGCAACCTGCCAATCTTGAACCCACAAGCAATAGAAAACGTGCATCCAAAGCACTGCAATAAATACAATGTTGTGCTGCAAAACCTGTTTTTTTATGTCGTAAAATGGGAGATTTCATGCCGCAATATCCTGGAGAGTCTGCGTAGTACAACCCCTTCACCGTATTTTGTTGAGTCTCTTTGTCTCCATTGCTTTACCCTTTCGGCAAATTTCTTTGCATTATAATGTAGCTTAATAGGTTGGCTTTGGCAATACTTGTTTCCCATCAGACCTCTGAGCATGCGCATAAGTTAGGGAGTGAAAAGTGCTGCCTTGAAGACCTTTAAGAGCCACATGACTGGGAGGTGTGCGTGCACCCTGCAGCACGACACATTCAAGGAGGACTCATCACGTGACCCAGTCAGTGGAAATTGATATCAAATAAGAAATAAACATAAATGGAAGGGTGTGTTGTGTTGGAGGGAAGCAGGACATGTCTGTCAGAAGCCCTAGAGATGGTTGCGGAAACAACAAGGACTTGTGAGGCGCTTCCTCCCGAGTGCCTGCAACAGAGGTAAGGAGTTCTTCTTCAGAACTCCAGACAAGTGCTTGGGAGGATGCTGACAGTAAGTGGAGCGCTTGCATAGCCTCTCATTGGAGATGCAGGTTTTCACAATGACAAAGCTGAAGCAGACTTCTTTCAGGGATATAGCAAACAGATTTTCCTGAAGCAAAGGCCTGATATTTTAGCTAATTTGCATATGTATTTGCCGCCTTTCTCTGAGCTGGAGTTCAACTTCTGGGTGGCTCTGTGCTGTGTGTGACTTGGCTGCAATGACATAATCTACTTTCACTTTGTTGGTGGAAGGGATTGTTCAAGCCTTTCTAGACCAGCCATAGCTTTGCTGGTGTTCCCTACACTTACCCCACTGCTCCAACCACAAGTCTTCCAGACTGTACTGTACTGATGGGTCCTAATGAGGGTGAAATCTGTATGCAGTTGTCTGCAGGCTTCAGAATGATATGTTCTTGGTTGAAAAATACTATGTCTAAAATAACATGGCCATATAGAAAAAGACATTTTCCTGGAGCCTTTGACATTTTAGTTTCTCAACATACCCACAATGCATTGCCTGTCTGGCGCTGATTGATAGGGGAATCGCCCGTGATGGCTGAAGACTGGTGATGTGCTGTGTGTGAGCTGCTGATGTGCTGTGTGTGACCCAAAGGGCTTAATCTACTTTTATATTTCAGATGGTAGGATTTTTTCAAGTGTTTTTAAACACATCTTAACTTTGCAGGCGTTTATTACACTTGCTCCAATGCTCCAATCACAAACAATTGGATTCATATAGGCTACTGGAGAAAGCCTACAAAGTAATGTTATCTTTATAGACAATGTATGAACCTAGATATGTTTGCTGTTTACAAGAGCAGAGGCGAAAAAGCGAGGGAAAAGAGGTAAAAATAAAAAGTTAAGAATAGTGTATTCTTATAGTGGAGATGAAATAAGGAAAGCAACCGTATACTGACAGGTCTAAGGGCCTTAAATGGAATGGAGTAGGCATGGTAATTATATAAAGCAGGATTAGGAGTACATGATAGCTGCTTGCCGTACAATGTCTCAATGTGTACAGTGGAATGGATGTGACATGCTGTCATTGGGATTAAGGGGATGCACATTACCCAGTGGCCAGCAGCAGATCCCGCGATAGGAGACCATTCAGAACAACCCTGGAATGGAATATCAACTGCTGTCCCTGAGGTCTGACCCAGCAAGACAGATTGGGAAAAGCTAAACAACCACAGTCAGAACAAGAGAAAATCCCAGGTCCTCCTTTACTTGCCCCAACTATAGGCAGTGTTCATTAGGCACCACAAAAGTGGACGTGATGGCCCAAGAGACGAAAGCCAGCTCACTGATCTTGGCCTCCAACCCAAGCTTGGAGGGTGAAAAAAATAAACCCTTGGTGGTGGTAGCAAATCACTGTGTAGCATGCACTGTGTAACATGCCGAGAACTGAAGAAAGAGGACATTGAAAACAAACTCATGGCACTACGCTTACAGAATGTATAGGGGCAGGGCCCTACCAGTAGGGGTGGTTTCAGGGACATCTTTTCAGGAAGAAGGAGAGGGAGGCCGAAAAGGGTCACCCATGGGAAACCACCCGGGAAAGCCTGGGAAATATTAAAATCATATAACCTGTGACTAGTGCAAGCAGGCAGGGCACTGGAAGAATGAATGACCATATAGACCTCAGCATAATAATCCGCCTCTCCAGCCGTGACAGAGCACCTTCCCCAACACTAATGCACCAACATTCACACTGAATACAACACACCCGATCCAGCCAGAAGAACAATAAAGAGATATCCTGAGAGAGGACCTGGCTATGTACCCCAAGGTATCCATAGACCGAGACAGACCACATGTGCAATGCAAAATTGTTGGGCAAGAAATGACTTGTTTAGTTGACACGGCAGCCTGTCAGTCAGCCATTCTATCCAGCTGCCTCCCAGACATTGCTTCATTCTCTGAAACGGTGAATTAAGTGTGCATCTCCAGCACCCCATTTTTCAACACCCCATTTCTGAACCGGTGCTGTTACTTTAGAGCCAATTCCTGACCAACTCGCTTTCCTCCTTAGCCCTATCACACCTGTTAGGGAGCGACATGTTCTGTAAACTAAATTGCACCATTTACTGTACTCCTGGCAGAGTTTGCTTGGATGTGCCCAGTACGAATGCAGAGGAAGCCCTGGCGGCGTTATATGTCCTATAATAGAATCCTAAACCATGACCCCACACCTATAAGATTTGATTAACACAGACCTAAATTCTTGTGGTCATTGCACAATAAGGAAGATGGCTATGGTCGGAATTCTGAATCTGTTACGATCAGGATAGACCAGTCAAAGAAACTGCAGAGTATCCCCCAGTATCCCTTGTGGCCGGAAGCTGAAGAGGTCATAGCACCAGTGATAGATTCCCTGTCAAAACAAGGGATTATAGTACTTTGGTCATGGGCCTCTAACACTCCAGTTCTGGCAGTCAAAAAGATGGAAAGGAATATGCCTACATTCACACTGCTTCACACTTCACTGGATGTGTGGTCCACCTTCTCCTCCATTCCCCTGCCCCTTGAAAGCCAGTTTTAGTTTGCATTTTACTAGTGGCAGTTCAGTATACGTGCACGAGGCTCCCACAGTTATGCACAGAATCACCAAACCTCTTTTCAAAACAACTCAGGAAGGATTTAGATGACATTAAGTTCCCTAGACATTCAGTTCTGGTGCAGTATGTGGACGATTTGTTGTCAGCCTCCTCATCATATGAGAGAGAAATTAGGCAAAAAGGTTACATGATCTTTGTGCTGGTGGGAGTTAAATATGTACTGTTCAGCGTAAATGCCACCCTTCCCCTGCCAGGACAGGAACTGTCACCAGTTGAATTTAAAGCTAGCAGAATGGCGACCCCTACTGGCACAGTATCTACATCAGCGATGGAGTCCTCACCTTGGTACCGCCACCAGTATATCATGACCTGGTAAGGTGGGACCTGTGACTGCAGAGGATCCTAGGACTATGGAGTGGACTTGCTTTGCGTCTTCTCCATCGCCAGCTAAATGCCCCCCTTTCCCCCCGGGTCACATTGTTTATCCCTGTCATGCTCTTGCAAGTTGGCTGCCTGGCACGGATTACATTAACGGGCTGGCAGCTACTGACCTGCCATTATCCCCAGGCTCAGGTACTCAAATAAAAGCACTGACTGTCATAGCCCCTATCTCAACTGCCCTGAATGGGATCAGCTGGTCTAAACCTCCACATGTGTCTAACATGCTTCTTTACTGTCTCTCTAACCTGAGGTCAGCATCTCGGAAGGGAGCTGGCTTGGTACACAAAAGGCATGGTGCATGTGAACATGTAGGACATGACTCCACACTGAACAAGTGAAGATATCACCTGTAGGCGGGTAAACCTCCCAGAAGGGGTGGGCCTGGTGGCAGTGGCTAGAATGTAAGAAGAAGACAGACAGGAGACATAGGCTAGTGGTGAAGAAAACCACTACAGTAACAAATATTGCTGCTTGGTAACCTATCCGAATTCAAAGAACATGACCCTTATGAACCGAGTATGTGCTCATGAATCCTGTCTCCTGTATCACCATCGGGCTAGCGAGGGAGCGAGATCCGGCTCTATTATTCTGTACAGCGTTGTTACATGACCAGTATATTTTTCTGTGAGTTTTTTGCAGAAATCTTTTCAACAAAAAACTCATCGAAAAATATAGGGGGGAATGGGCAGGGGCGTTGCTAGGGGGGGGGCTAAGGGGGCTATAGCCCCTGATCTTTTGGTTGTAGCCCCGGATAGCCAAAAGACTAGCTAGCCCCCAGTCCCAACAGTTCCGACATCAGCGTAGCCCCGGGTCTTTTCCAGACCTAGCAACTCCCCTGGGAATGGGTCAGAGTATATAGGGGGTATAGGGGTGGGGAATAGGGAGTAAACAATAGGGGACAAATGGTTTGGGGGGAGTATCCCCAATATAAAAAAATTGTTTTCAATTCGTTTTTAGGAGGAAAAGAAATCAGCATAAACATCATTGACAAAATAACTTGCGATGTAACAGCATATAACCTTATTATTCAACCTTCAGTGTTTTATATAATAAATGTGCCCGAATTTCAAACTGTGACTTGGCTACCATCTCAATCTATCTGGTATGGTATGGTCAGTGTGATAGATACGTCGGGTAGAGATGTAGGATTGTGAATGCACCGCCTGGTACAATCACCGTTTCAATGAATCTATCTGCCTTTCAGGTGATGTCCCACTTCCCAAATTGCTTGACAGGAGCCATGAGTTGCTTAACTCAGCAGTGGCAACTATTATCATCTGGAAGGAGTAAGTGGGAGCTCTCAGACAAGATGTGGGATGAAGCAAATGCAGCCCTCGCAGCGTGGAGTGTGTATAGGGGCCAGTCACTAAGTAACCGTTTAGCCACACAGCTTATTAGTGGCGCAGAATTCATGAACATTGATGCTAACATGGTGAACTTCACATCATAGCCACCCTCAGCTCAACTACTAGAGAAATCCTGACCTAGCTGGTTTGGAACATCACCGCTTCAGAACAGCACTGGAGTGCAACTTTGTCTGTGTCAATGCGCAATACTTCCTAACCAGTCAACTGATAAGCATCCGAGATGTGCAGAGTCAAGCCCATCAAAGGTAACTGGGCAAAGATTGTGGTATCCCAGAAGAGTAGCCATGGAGACAAATGCAGAGGTATAGCAGCTACCGATCCAGAGGGCTGCTGTAAAGCTTTCAAGTCAAAGACCCAGTTAACAGCGTATGGGCCCTGACAAGTTAGTTTTTACCAGGTCCATGAGTGCACGGCAACAGGTATTGGGTCGCCCATCCTGCAGTGTTGGAAGAAAATTGGAATTACAGGTCGATACCTGGCAAGTGCCCCAGAAGCAACCCCTGATTTGTGGATAAGCTTAGGCACCAATTAAGCAATATGATGCCAGGAGGGGCCATTACTGGTCGGGTAATGCCCCTGGGGCCATAGTTAGAAGCCTGAGCGAAGTAAAGGCTTTAACAGAGTGCCGGGGGCATTACCTGACTGCTAATGTTCCCCTCCAAGGGTCATATTGTCATAAGTACCTGACATGTCATATCGGGGTACACATTTTAAAAATTCTCGAGTCGAGAAACATTGCTGCCACCCTTTTCTCGGCTTGAGAAAAAAAAGCCCCAAAAATGGCTGCTGGGGATCAGGATAAGAGACTACACATAGTCCCTTCTCCCTTTCCATGGCACCCATTCAGACGAATGTCACAGAAGGATCCCCAGAGCCGCGGCGATGAACCAGAGGCTTCAGAGCCTTCTCTGCGAGGTAAGGCCCGGGCGAGAACCAATGAGCTTGCTTGTAACAAGCTCATTGACCCTTGCTGGCTACTAATGGGCTATAGTCGTCTCACAATCCTACCTCTACAGCTGTAATGTATTAGCAAGCTAGCAGGAGGTCAGGTCCTGTTATTTTAAAACCATGTATGTTGGGAGTGATATGCAGAAGGCGCATCTCTTCAAGGTACGGTCTCAGGAAAATGTTCACTGTATACAAAAAATGATTGCAATGTCTTCAGTTGAAATCCATTTCTTACTCATAACTACTACCAGAACACATAATGGGGGTGACTTTATAGTGAGTGGTGTAGAAAATGAAAGTGTAAAATTGCTTGTACACATACATTTTTCGCTCCAACTAATTTTCCTGCCATTCTGAGGATGTAGGAGGGCAACAAAGTGGAAACAGCATCTCCTTCATCCCAGAACATATTTTTTTTTGGTTTTACGCCAACCTGAGGTTTTCATGCAGCAGTAAACCCGAAGATGCCAGTGGAATACGCCTTGACTTCGCACCTGCTAATGACCACCCAGATTGCATTGTGATACATTATAAAAAGCCGCTTGCAGTGCGTAATTTGCAAGTAGCATTTTACTGCTTTCAAAGCAGAGAGTAAAAGTAAAGCTTAAAGGTAATTTTGCACCGCTTTCCTCTTTACCAGTAGTCTCTGCTTTGAGATTGAGGAACATTCCATGCATGGGACCCAATAGCACGCATGGGCAAGCGTTGGCGGTCCCCGAACAATTACCACATTTTTCAAAACGACCCCCAATGAGTGCTGGCCAGTTGTGAGATTCCAAACAATAAGCTTATACAGGGATGGACCCATCTGATTCTGCACAGGTTTGAGAACCTTTAAGATCTACTGCCACAGGTGAAGACAATTGAAGAGGTCAGAAAGAAAATGCATGTATTAGACATTGTATTTAATAAAGAAAAACACCCACTCCAGAGAACACATTGGTATGCCACCTTGTGCACCCCTCAGATGGCTTCCATCTTCCGACTGAAAGGGCCAAAGGTCATCACTGCCTTTTTGATACTGTTCTCTTAAGTGCCAAGGACGAGTATGCTCGTCCTTTTTGCATAGACTTGCATAATAGCCTGGCACTTTTAATGTTACGTTTCTGGAAGCGTAAAGGAATTGGGAATGCTGTAACCGTAGTGACCTCCAGACCTCCTGAAGCCTACCATAATAAAAGGTTCTATTCCATATAAGATTTGATGATGATACATTTGATGGGAAGGATGAAGTAGAGGGAGAAATGGATGCTCTGATGAACACTGACATGTATATCGGGATAACAGATCATTTGCCTAGGACGTTGGACTTTGTGGTTGGTAAAGAAGGCGGGTTCTGTTAGCCCCAGTGTCAAGCTCAGAATGTGAATCGAAGTTATCACCTACGTAATCAAAGGTTCAGATTGTATCACTCGACATTTGAGAAAGCATTTTATTTCAATGTGCAGCTGCACGAGGTGTGTTGCTCTCATGCTGGCTTCATTGACTCATGCAAATAACTGATGTAATCTTAATGCTACTTGCAGGTTCAACTGATCTCAGCAACAGCGAGGGGTTCCCAATCGACCCATGTCAGCACCGTTGGGTTCAGGCATGCTTCCATTACTTCACTGGGCACATCATACTGCAACGGTCTACAACCTTTGACTCTCCAGATGTTTTGGACCAAGACTCCAACAAGCCCTAGTCCAGCCTGCTAAGTCAATATGGAGACTTCATGGGAGTCGTAGATCAAATCGTCTGCAGAAGCGCAGGTTTGCAGACCTCTGTCTTACAGGATGTAGAGCTGGAAGGCAGTGGTGGACTGGCCTATAGGAAACTAAGGAGATTTCCTGGTAGGCCTCTGCACCCTGGGCCACTTTTGTGTGGTGGCCTATTTTATTTCCACATTTTCTTATTGAAAAGGGTTGGGAATGCTGAGAAAGTGCAGTTTGGGGCCCTTTGAACATTCTTTCCAGGGCCTCTTTTGAATTCCAGTCCACCTCTACCGGAAGGGGCTAAAATGTATCCTGAGCTTGCTACCACACAGGTTTCTTGCCACTTACTATCAGAAAAAAGGACTGCGCGTGGCATACAGCCTACACTCGTGAGGTCATCGTGGGAGGAGCTTTGGGGCCATGATTTAGACACTAAAATATTAGTGCCAGTAGGTCCTTGATAAAAGATGGCTAGATTCATTTTCTTCTGTAAAATAAGGGGGTTCATTTTTGGGCAAGTCATAATGTTATAGTTCTTTATTTTTCCAGAATGAAGTATCCCCAGTGAATCTTTGATGTGGTATTGTGCTTGCTAAGCCTTTGCCGAAGTGCACATATCCTTCTGCACAAATATTTCAGAAAAAAATGCATCCTTGCCCCTTCTGTATACAAGCATTGGCAATGCCGACAGTTGGGCTTTTCTGTAGGCATGGGAAAGGCACTTGCCAGGCACTGCCGCCGTGGTATTAACCTGCCATTGATGTAGGTGCAAAATGGTGCGCGTACCTGGGCATCTAATAGCAGTGTCTGAAAAATGCCTACTACTTATACACAAGCCAACACTGCTGGCTTTGTCAATGCTTGTTTTAACAGGACTTGAGTGAAGGACATGCATAGTGCTTATAAATCGAGTGTCTGGGAGCAGACCTGGTTTAGACACCTGTATTACACCGGTAGTGTTTACAGCTCCAATTAAGTCATTAACTCTCATGGGACTGCTTTGAAAAAAAACTGGCAAGCACTTGGAGTGCAACATTTTATGATAAGGCTTGATCAAAGTGAGCCAAAAGAGTTCTCAAGAGGAGGTGTTATGGCCGGGGACGGGCAGGAACTGGGTGTGTATGGCCATAGGGATTGGCATGGCCATTGGCAGTCAGTGGGCGGGCAAATAACCAAACAACACCTTCAAGCTTTGTGTCCCTCTTCATACGCCATGTTTTCTCCCTATCTGTACTCTAATGCAATAGTTTCATCTTGTAGATGGCTCTGCCACCTCATAGCCCAAACTGAAAGCCGAATGTATGTCCATGCTTCAATACATTACCCATGCAAACAACGTATTGCAAACGTTCACCCTGCTTTATTTTACTGGGTGTTTTTTTTTTATGTATGATGAATATGAATGGGCTCAGGAAGCTATTTCAAAATAAACGTCTGGGGTTGCATACGCCATGCTTTTCAATTCTGCTTTGCCATTCACCGCTCGCCTGGAATTTAACGGACCTACATTTTCTCAGATTCCTGGAAGCTCTTTGGAACTTTCTGGATTCATACCTTCCGCGAGACCCGCTGCTATTGGGAGACGCTTCACGGTGCGTTCCTGGCATTTTTCGGCTCCACGTCACTGTCCAGAATTCCTTTCATTGCGTCAAGTGCGCCAAGAAGAGACCCCACAAGCGGCAAGAGTGTGCGGTACCAGACCCATTAATATTAACATAATTGCCTTCGACTGACAGGATTTACGCAATCGCTTCTTTTCCGCCTCCCGTCTCCCATTTAAGTCAGACATTGTGGAGACCAGCTCCAAGTCCTGCTCTGCCGTAGGGGAAGACATTTCTCCATGTTTACCATCATACCACATACTTCCTGGCAAAACGAATGACGTTGCGGAAACATCCACTTCTAGAGGCCTCGAGGAATTGCCTGCATGACTGACACAGGCTTGATTTACAGTAGTAGTAACTAAATACACACTAAAAAAGGGCAGAAGACAATAACAATGTTCATTGAAAATAAAAAGTGCTATTGTTATCGCCAAAAGACAAGATGAGAAATGAGCACGCGATTCTGTAGACATAATTTCCATAGCCTAGAACATTCTTAAGCAATGAGGAATGAAGCAGTATAATAGGGGATTCAGACCACCAAGCTGTAAACAGTCGGGAATCCTGGCTCACACCATAGGGCCGGTGCATGAGTGAGTGATTGTTGTTGAATGTGCAAACAGTGTTTAACAGGGGTCCAACATTTTGGAGGGGGGCCTGATGCAACCTCTTAAATGGCGGGGAAGGGTCTACCATCAGAAACTGTGCTGGTAAACAAAGCGACCATGCCTCGCTCACTCTTCTCCTATGCTATCTCCATACCCACCTCAATTAAGATCCTGAAGCGCCCACATACCATAGAATTGGCAAAAGTTATCCTGCAAAAGACTCAATAATAAAGCATAACATGGGATTGTATGGATATTCACTCATTCCTCCCTTGGCGTCTTGAGCAGGACCATCTGAAGTTACAAAAGCACCTCTTTTCCTCCCCCTTCCCTTCTCTGCTAATCCCACATTTGCTGTGATTGGTGCCTTGGACCCTTCTGCATCCTCTAGGCCTCTGATCATTCACACCCAATCTCCCCAGCATCTGTCTTCCTCAGCACTATGCTTGGCACACCCTCCGCACTGGAGGTTTGCGCTTTCCACCCAATGCGGCTCCTGGCTACATAGCACTTACCATGCCTTGGACTTCATCTGCAGTCACCCCTTGAGTACGGACACCACAGCGCATACCCCACTGCCCTCTTCCTTCCTACACTTGCACGTTCTGAATACTCACAAGGCATAGTAGGTTCGGCCATCCCTTCCACCTCTGTATTTTTTTTTAAATTTAATTGTACTGCTATCCCATGTTCCCTCCTTGCTGCCATGTGGGTGCTTTGAGTATGTATTTCCTGTATGAGCGCCTAAAAAGCAAGCAATACACAAATAAATAAATAAATACATTCTCCAGTGAGTCATTTCTGGCTGACTTAAGCTATGCTTGTGGTTCTCAGCAACAGTGGAGGAAATTAACATTGTTTCTGCTGCAGTCAGTCCGGCACACTAGAATTCCATCTGCACTAATGGGCTGGTGAGACTATGGGGGTAATTCGTAGATTTCAGCGCAGAGGCAGCACATGCGAGCAGTGCAGAGAGGGATCGTGCGCCAGCGTGCGCCAGCCGTGTGCGCTAAACAGCATTCTGGCACACCACGTATTCATGGAATTTCCAAGACAAAAAGAGCGCTGGCGCAGAGAACATCCTGCAGTGCCAGTTACGCCCCCAAGAACGCCCCTCACGCAACAAAAAGCCATCAAAATCCCCAATCCAGCGCAATGGGCTGCGCTAACCCTGGACCAGCTTACAGGGCCGCTACACAGCAAACGCCGAGCGGGGAACGCGTATTCCTGGGGTGCGCTGGAATTATCACACGCAGTAGGGCCTGTGCGAGGGGGGTACGTGTATTACTGGGGTTTGCGGGGAGTTTCACACGCGGTAGGGCCTGTGCGAGTGGGGTACATGAATTACTCGGGTTTGCGGGGAGTTTCACACGTGATTGGGCCTGTGCGAGCAGGCTACGTGTATTTGGGTGGTACACGGGGAGTGGGCCTGTGCGAGAGTGGTACGTGGATTTCGGGGGGCGTGGGAAGTTTCACATGCGATTGGCCCTGTGCGAGCGGGGTACGTGTATTACGGGGGTGCGCGGGAAGTTTCACACGTGATTGGGCCTGTGCAAGCAGGCTACGTGTATTTGAGGGTACGCGGGGAGTTTCACACGCGGTAGGCCATGTGCGAGCGTGGTAGGTGGATTTGGGGGGAACGCGGGGAGTTTCACACACGGTAGGCCCTGTGCGAGCGGGGTACGTGTATTACGGGGGTGCGCGGGAAGTTTCACACGCGACTGGGCCTGTGCGAGCAGGCTAGGTGTATTTGGGGGGTACGCAGGGAGTT
Source organism: Ambystoma mexicanum (assembly GCF_040938575.1). Classification (NCBI taxonomy): domain Eukaryota; kingdom Metazoa; phylum Chordata; class Amphibia; order Caudata; family Ambystomatidae; genus Ambystoma; species Ambystoma mexicanum. Next base: position 194,422,169 of record NC_090933.1, on the reverse strand, counting down.
TCACACGCGGTAGGCCCTGTGCGAGCGTGGTACATGGAATTCGGGGGTGCGCGGGAAGTTTCACACGCGATTGGCCCTGTGCTAGCGGGGTACGTATATTACGGGGTGCGCAGGAAGTTTCACACGCGATTGGGCCTGTGCGAGTGCAGTACGTGTATTACGGGGGTGAGTGGGAAGTTTCACACGAGATTGGCCCTGTGGGGGCAGGGTACGTGTATTTTGGGGGTGTGCGGGAAGTTTCACACGCAGTTTCGCTGTCAGAGCGGGGTACGTGTATCCAGTGGGGTGCGCAGGGAGTCCCACACGTGAATTGGCAGGGTGGGTCCTCCCAGGTGTGCCCTCTACCCCTTCCACAGGCCCTGCAGGCAGCCCACACCACAGGGGACTACCCTGCACCACTGGTCATGTCCTGCAGGTAGCCCATCCACCATGGGCATGGCCCCCAGCCAGGCCACATGTCACCTTGCACTAGTGATCACCAACTTATGTCCCCCTGTACCGCCACCCCCCAGCAGTGAGAGGCACCTGCCAGCAGGCCCCCATTCATGTTCACCCCAACCCCCAGCAGTGAGGGGCACCTGCCAGCAGGCCCCCATTCATGTCCCACTCATGTCCCCCTGCACCCCCACCCCCAGCAGTGAGGGGCACCTGCCAGCAGGCCCCCACCCATGTCCCACTCATGTTCTCCTGCACCCCCCCCCAGCAGTGAGGGGCACCTGCCAGCAGGCCCCCACTCGTGTCCCCCTGGACCCCCACCCCCCAGCAGTGAGGGGCACCTGCCAGCAGGCCCCCACTTATGTCCCCCTGCACCCCCACCCCCCAGCAGTGAGGGGCACCTGCCAGCAGGCCCCCACTCATGCCCCCCTGCACCCCACCCTCCAGCAGTGAGGGGCACCTGCCAGCAGGCCCCCACTCATGTCCCACTCATGTCCCCCTGCAGCCCACCCCCCAGCAGTGAGGGGCACCTGTCAGCAGGCCCCCATTCATGTCCCTCTGCACCCCCACCCCCCGCAGTGAGGGGCACCTGCCAGCAGGCCCCCATTCATGTCCCCCTGCACCCCCACCCCCATCAGTGAGGGACACCTGCCAGCAGGCCCCCACTCATGTCCCCCTGCACCCCCACCCCCCAGCAGTGAGGGGCACCTGCCAGCAGGCCCCCACTCATGTCCCCCTGCACCCCCACCACCCAGCAGTGAGGGGCACCTGCCAGCAGGCCCCCACTCATGTCCCCCTGCACCCCCACCCCCAGCAGTGAGTGGCACCTGCCAACAGGCCCCCATTCATTTCCCCTTGCACCCCCACCCCCCAGCAGTGAGGGGCACCTGCCAGCAGGCCCCCATTCATGTCCCCGTGCACCCCCACCCCCCAGCAGTGGGGGGCACCTGTCAGCAGGCCCCCACTCATGTCCCCATGAACCCCCACCCCCAGCAGTGAGGGGCACCTGCCAGCAGGCCCCCACTCATGTCCCCCCATACATGACATAAAGATGCACAATCATGGCCCACTTCTACACCAAAATACCACAGCACACCACCACAGTCTTGAGACGCAATGATTTCCTAATCCACCCCACACTGACATGCCTATCTCAATACACAAACCAAAAGTTAACTATGTACATCAACACATGTCCGTCACACACACACACTGGTTGGCATTGATTGCGTAAACCCACATTTTCACATGCATGAACCCAATGAGCGAATCACACACATGGAAGTAAAATATCAAAATGTATAATGGACAAAAATAAAGCAATGAAATGAAAGCATAAATAAATAGCAAACATGAAATGAAAAGCATGTCCAAAAGATGAGTAAATGAAAAGTATAACCAATCCAAAGAAATCCAAAAGAAAAATAGTCCAAACTCTCCCTCCACCAAAGCAAATCCAAAGGAAACATAAAAAGAAAAATCCATTAATCCATGGTGAAATCCAAACAAAAAGTTCAAATTAATCCATTGTCCAACTATGTACAATCCATTGTCAAAAAGAAAAAAACATTAATCCATGTTCAAATCCAAATGAAAAGTTCAAATAAATCCATTGTCCAATTATGTACAATCCATTGTCAAGGGTCCATGACCCCAACGAAAGAAATGAAACCTACCTAAGAAACTACCTAAGAAAAAAACTATATACAAATGTGTGGGGCATAGTCCAATCACCCCAAATCAAAGGAAAATGAAAATTAAACCTAACACTAACTTACAATGGCAGCGGGCTAGTCCGACGGCTCACTTTTCGATGTCCCAGGCCAGGGTATCATCGAACTCCCGCTCCATGTCCTCGAGGCGGTCCTCTTCCATGGCCCGAGGGTTCACAGGGACGATGACATGTTGACCTCCAACTCCCTGCGAATTGCCTCAAGGCACTCAGCCTGACTCAATGCCCTCCGCATGGAGTTCTCCGCCCTGACCATTGTGAGCTGTGCCTCTTCCGCCCGCTGCCGCTCCTCATCTATGGCGTGGCCCAACCGCTGCCATACTGAAGACACTTGTAAACCTGGGTCCTCCTGCCCTCTGGCCGATGCCTGCCCCTCCCATGTCGATGGCCCCGAGCCATCATGGCTCCCACTTTGTTGCTGCTGCTGCTGTACCTGTGCCCCCGCTCTTGCTGCCTGCACGTCCTCCTCTGGCTGGGGTGCAATTGTCGTGGTGGCCACCCCTGCTGGACGTCCGACTCCCGACTGTGGCAGGGATGTGTCCCCCACCAGCCTGGCCGCTGGGTCAGAGGCAGCTCCACAGGGTACCCAGGTGATACATGGGTGGGAAGATGGCATGGAGGACGACTGGCGCGATGGGTGTTCAGGTGAGGAGGGGGTCGGAACAAGGTCCAGCAAACTGAGGAATCCAGCCCTGGTGACCAGTCCCAGTAGGTCAACGCGGTCAATGAGGCATTCGAGATGACATGCAGTGTCTTCACGAAAACACTGCAGGTCACCTTGCATGCCCCATTGACGCAATGCCATCCCACTCAGGACAGGCTCAATCCGGTCCCGGATAGCCACGTCCGGAGGGAGAGGAAGGCCAGTTGTTGTAAGCTGATCCCCTCCCTGAAAATGGGTCTGGACATAGGCATCCCTGCTGGGCCGGGATGATGCAATCACAGGATCAGGGACAGGATTACACACAGGCACCTCCGCGTTGGCCTGTGCTGCCTCTTGTCCCTGCCCCTGCACTGCACCACTAGCACCAGTGGAATCCCCACCTCCAGACCCCGTGTGTGCCCCTTCCAGGCCTCCTCCTCCACCAAACCCCCCACCAACCTGGATGACTCCGTGCCATCTTCCTCTGTCGGACACTGTGGGGTCTCAGCTTCCCCTTCTGCTGCCGAGGAGTCCACCTCCAACCTCCGCCTCTTGGACCTACCCTCGGCAGCTGGGGACTGGGACGCGGCACCAGACTCCTCACTCCCCGACAAGATGGCAACCTGGGAGGGGAGCCGGGCCTTGCTTCTCCGGCTGGTGGTGCTGTCCCTGCCTCTCTGCTCCACAGCACCCTCTCCGCCCTCTTCATCAGTTGACGCTGCAGACAGGGAGAGATAGAACACAGGCATCAGGGCACTGGACAATGGACTGATACACACATGACAGTTGTACATGAGTGTCAGTGTCAAACTTCAGACATGGCATCACACTCCCCAACACACATGTCATTTCAACTCACACACATGATCAATTCAACAGCATTATTCCATCAGGCAGCACCATCCATACACAAACAACAGCACAAGCAGCCGAAGGTGAGCCTGATGTCACATGAAACACAGGGAGTGCACAACACATGCACACAGGCCACCACACTTACATGCATGTGTACATCTCCACCAACTGTCGCAGTGATGAGATCGCCATCCATGTCACATCTGCCATTCAGCCTTCTACATGTCAGTGTCACATGCATCCATGTTGCATCACAGTTGCACACTTGTCAAATACACACACATGCACATGTACACAGTGCAGATACATGCAGCTGGAACCACCATTCATATGTGACACCACAACCATGCCAACGTACATACACAGTAATTCAAACATGTGTGCTCCCACACTTGCATTTGGCCTGCATGCTTACCAACACATACGCCATCCATGTGTCTCACACATGAGAGGATTCACATGTGTCAGCCTCACGTCCCTGTACATACACATCCATACATGGCCCTACAAAAACACATGGCACACTACTAGCACACCACAACACGCACAGCGTCCAATCAGTATGCATGTACCCTTACCGCTCAACTCCATACAGGTCTGCCTCTCAAGGACCTGGACGTGGAGCACTGGGCGTGTGCATTCCAGGACCCTCATTTGGTGGTCCGACAGGTGGCCCCGGCACCCCTTGGTATCCGCTGCCTTCAAGAGGCGCTGGGCCTTGTCGAGGGTCCTGGACCTGAAGTCCTCCCAGCGCTTCCGGACATGTTTGATGTTGCGGACTGCCACCCCCTCCTCGTTGATGGCAGTCACGATGTCCATCCAGATCCTGGTCCGGCCTTCATTGTCGGCGCGCAAACTTCCAAAGAGGGCATCATACTGTCCCAGGACTTGCTCCACCAGGACACCAACTTCCCTGGCACTGAAGCTGGTGGCCCTCTGCCTCTCTAGCTGGGGGTTGCCAGTGGTGTGAGATGGTGTTGTGCCCGACATGGCAACCCCAGAGGCAGGTGTCGGTGGGCAACTTGGTCCTGGGGCTGGGCTGTGGAGCGATGGTATCCCAGTCGGGAGTCTTCAGTTCCAGCAGGAGTGGTCATAGCAACTGCACCCTGGCTGACGTTCAGGCAGCAAATAGCAGGGCACGTGGGCAGCAGGCAGTCAGGCAGCAGCAGATGGCAGGTGGGAGCATGCTCAGGGCTCTGGGGGGCAGGAAAATGGCCTTTTGGGCAGGAGCGTGGTCTTCCATGTGTATTCGCGTGGCCAGCTTGATACGGAGTGATTTGGCACCTAAAAAAATTGCACGTCAGCGTGGAATTCGAGGAAAGGCCCTTAGCGCGCAAGCGCATCAGTGACGTTAGGCGCGCAGGCGTTGCCCACAACACGGGTGCATAGTGAATCAGCACGTGAGAAAACTGCACGTCACCGTGCTATTGGAGGAAAGGACCTTAGCGCGTAAGCTACGTTTCACGTGTGAGCTGGCTTAAAAGGTACGAGTATCACGCTATTTCCTTGTACGTGCTTTTTGAGGAGAGCGAGCAGGTGTATCTTATACTTCTTGTCGGTTCACATGCGATTACTTCACATCGTTTCCTGTTCGTACTCCCTGTTTCCTCAGACTGCGTTCTTTTCTTCTTTTGGCGGGGGTGTTGCCTACGCACACACGCACGTCTTTTTCACGTTCTTTCTCAAGGCAGACAGTGAGTCGCGCACGTATTTTCCAACTGTGGTTGCCCCGTGTGTCGCGTACCCCTTCAGAGGTCGTTGTAGGCTGCGTGTAACACGCGTATGCTTATTTTTGTGTTTCTGGGGTCCACAGTGTAGTGCGGGTTTATTTTTCCATGCACGTGGTCTACCAGGGGTTGCATGAATGTGTGCTTTTGTTTTTGGGGTGCCTGTGCGTTGCGTGACCCGTCATCTTCCCCTAGGGGTCACATACAGCCTTGCTAGAGCACTAGGGTACGAATTCCATCTAGTACCCTACCCCTTTCACCCCAATTGCCCAGGGCAATTGTTTACTGCAATTCCCATATGCACAATAACATCAGTGCCATGGTTGGGAGGCGACCAAGCAGTAAGGGAGGCAAAGGTGGTCAACCTCCAAAAGGTGGGCGTGGTGGGCACGGTCAGGACGTGGCCAGGATTTGCAGGGTGCCCCCAGATCCCTGTGTGTGGAGGACCAATCAGGGACACCCATGCCCCCCCCATGGTTGTGGGAAACGTAGCTGACACCATCCCAGCTCAGCCCTTGTTGGACCGGCCCATTTTGGCACCTGAACCGGCACAGGATGACTCCCAGGGTGACTTCCAGGTCAGCAAGTCTAAGCCACGTGTGGCGGTGCAAGTTGCTTTCACCAGGCCACTTGGATCTGGGGCAGCAATGTCATCTGCTGCCCCCAAGTAGGCAGGGTGGGGAGGCTGCAGAAGCAGCTGCAGCTCTATCCACCCCAGCTCTGAGTCTCCCAGCCGGGACAGTGTCGGTCCAGGTCCATCAAACCGATGTTGGCCCTGCCAACGTCACCCTGCAGCCAATGCCTGCACCAAGACATATGGTCATTGTGCATTCGCACACTTCTAGTACCCAGTCCACCTGCGCTTCTGCCCCTACTGACCAGAGCGGCGAAAGCCACTCAGGATCCGCACCACCTTTGAAAAAGAAGAAGAAGGGTGCTCTGGCACTACAGGCTGAGACCACAGACACGGCTACACACAGCGGCACATCAAGGAAGCCTAGCTTTAATGACGCTGAACTTGATGCACTTGTGGCCTATGTGTCGGCACATAGCCGCGAAATGGTGGTGACTGCAGGGTGCAAGACCACACCTGGTCAACGTAGGGCACACTGGCAGACCATCGCGGACCACATTAGTGCCCTTGGATTTGTGAGGCACACAGCTGATGATTGCTACAAGCGGTGTAATTACCTGAAACGCAGAGCAAAGAACAAGCTGGCCTCAAATCATGCCTCTAATCTGGTGACTGGCGGTGGGTCTCCACCAGAGGACAACCAACTCACTGAACATGAGTCTGTTGCTGGAACCTTCGTCACAGAGGAACAGATCCAAGGCGTGGGAGACCTACCAGATTACGACACATTGTCCGGTGAGTGCTCATGCATGTGTGTGTAATCCATGTGTATGTTGTTTGGGTGACGGGTTCTGATTGAGTGCCAGGTGACGGTGTGTACTCCTGAGTGGTATGGGTCACCCATGTGCTTCCTCCAAAACATTCACCGGCCTTGAATTTGGGTATGACAGTATCCCTTCTGCCCACAGTAGGCAATTAGCGCCACATTACTTTAGTTGCCCTTGAACTGTCATCTTGCTATAACATTGTTCTGAATTTTTCAGTGTTCATTCAGGCTGATTGTTTCAATTCTTCCATTTTTGCAACACATTTTTCAGCCCTAATGCCACATATGTGACATGCTTCTGTCATTGATTATACTCCACATTGGCACACATTTGTTGCCTTGTTATGTGAATGATTAGACCATTCAGGCTGATTGAGTATTGGCCTGCTCACATTAATTTTTGGGGCCTGTTTGAATGTGGAACATGATAGTTGTTTCCTGCCATGTTGCAGTGACCAACCATTGATGTGTACATCTGCTTGCGATCACTGTATTATTGTACACTGGATGTGTTGCAGTGTGTGGCAGAGGCGTATTTTGTCACACTATTTAGCATTTTTCATCTCATCATGTCCATCTCACATGGATGGTTGACAGTACTCATTCACTGACATATGACTGTACTTGTCAAATGTACCATGGCTAGGCTACATGCCATCTGTGTGCCGGCGTCAGGTATGTGTATTGGATATGCCACTCACAGGCTAATGTGTGATGCCAGTGCTACCCAGCATGCAGCAAATCTTTTTCCATCTTGGTGTCCTCAGTGTCTGCTTTTTGCCTCCCCTTCCAACTCATTGACAGTGCATGCATGCCAGGGTTATTGTCATGTGGGACATGTGTAAATCATGTACTGAAACTCTGCCTTGTCAGGCCTATGTGTGTGCTATGGTGCTCATGCCTGTTTCCATTTGTTGTCTTTCATGTTTTTGCAGATGATGACGCACTTGATGCTGCTGAGGTTGAGGAGATGGTGCAGACCCAGGAGAAATCTCAGGCATGACCAGGCACCAGTGGAGGACGTGGTGTGGTGGTGGGTGAAAACCCAATCTTATTGCAGACCATACTGTCCAGGGTTGTCTCTGGTTGCACCTCCCCAGACCTCTATGATTCAGGTGCTGAATCGGATGATGAGACTTATGTGCTGTCGCAGGTGAGTGTTTCTGGCAGGGATTCTGTTCTGTCCAACCCACCTGCACCAAGGGTAGAACCCTCTATGGGGATGTCAGTGTTGGTAACTCTGCCTTTGGCGGTTACGGATGCAGGGTCACACTCCACAACATCTGATCCTGTTCCTGGGCCAGCAGATCAAAGGGGGAATGCAGTCCTGCAGCCTCAGGCAGTGCCGGCACAGCAAGGTGCAGATCGCCTTGCCCCAAACAGGTGTGGTACCCGCCGACGCGGTGGCCGTGCGCCACCAGGCACTACTGTATGGCAAAACCCCATGTACGGTATAGCAGCACAACAGGGAGCATCAGTTGAAATGATGGCTCAGGCAATGGAGAGGGTGGCCACTTCCATTCTCCCCCCTGAAAGGCAGATGGAGCAACAACAGCAGGCAACAGACTCCATTTGCCAATCACACAGGGAACACATGTTGGCGTCCAACAGGGACCGACGGGCGGCACTGGAGACTCTGCGGGAAGCCATTTATGTAGAGTCACAGGGCCACAGGGAAGCCCTGAGGTTAGAACTCCAGTTCCTCAGGAAGACTCTAAGTGAACTTGAGGCTTCCTGAAATTTAAGGTCAGAACAGCAGCTGGAGCAGCTCACACGTTTGCTCTCAGCTGAGCTGCAGGCAACTCGGGAGGAGATCCGGGCATCACACGAGGCTATGCGTGCAGAAATGCAGGCAACCCGTGAGGTGCTGCATGGGGATCTCCGCACTATCATCCTCCAGAATCAGACGTTCAACACCTGCACTTGGATGCTTATCACGGCATAGGATCAAAAATATAAAAGAAAACAAGCTTTAACCTGGAACCTTTCCCAAAAATTAAATTAGGATAAATATCCTGATGAATATTAGCGAGACTCGAGTATATAAAATTTGGAAAAACAAGCAGGATACATGCTAACAATAAGAAAATTAGTAGGTACAAACACTTCCTCTCCTGAAGAACCATTGAGAGTGACAATGGGGAAACACGTGTCGAGAGAGAGAAACATTTGAATTAGAATATATTGGTGTGAAGCAAAAACAAATGAAAAAAGTGACATCTAACAGAAATGTCTCTTTATCTGGAATGTTTTTTTGAAACCTTTTATGAAAAATAAAAATTATTAGTGTGATAAAACACTAATAAAATTTAAAAGACTGTAAAGACTCGCCTGTATACATTTATTTAAGGGGCTAGCGCATTTGAGTCTATTTTCCCAAATTTCTTTTCTTTCTTCAACACCTGCAGGCTTGCTTCCATGGAGGACCATACCAGGGCTTTGTGTGGGCTTCCTCCCATAGCACCACCACCTCCTGATGCAGAAGCATAGGGTGAAGAGAGCGACAGCAGCAGTTCTCCCACAATAGCGTAGCCGTGCAGGCCATGAGCCCATGGAGGTATTTTTTTATTTGCAACATCCACGCAGGTGGGTGTTGGTGTGTACCCTGTCCTCGAACCTCCTGGGTGGCCTCCCCCTCCACCCCGGCCCCCACATGGCCATTTTTGATTTTCTTTTTTTTTTTTTTTTTTTACTACAGTGTGTTGCCTTGTGTGGCTCCAGTGGGCATCCACTGTGTATACCAGCTGGGCACATGCAGGCTTGTCCTGTGTTTTGGTAAGATGTTCCTGACACACACACCCCTCCTGCTTCCCTTTCCATGGGCTTGCAAAGGCTGTGACCAAGTGACAGTGACTTACACAGTGACATTGGGCTCCCAAGAGCTGTGTGGGCAGTCTGTAGTCAAAACTTTGTGTACATCCCTAGTGGGGATTGTTGTTGTATTGAACACTGCATGGTGTATTGATATGTGCTTGTGCATCCATGTCTTCCTCCTTATTCACAAGTACCTTCTTCATGTCTTCATAAGGCCGTCTCCTTTGCGGATGCAGTTCATGTTGTATGCAGTACACTGACACATTTGCCTGACGTCAACACTGTGCAGTTGGAAGGGGTGGATGTGCTGACTTATTCAGGTTATAAAACTTGCACTATTTTGATTTGGTACTGTCATATTTTGGCAATGTTTCATCCTGTGTTGCTGTATTGTGTTGCTGGTAAGTATTTGGTCATGTGTGCTGTTTTTTATTGAATACTGGGAGCATATTGTCTGTGGCCTGTTTCCATTTGGGAAAGTGTATTTTGTGACACTTGTGTCATGTGTTGTGCATTTCCTTGTTTGCTTTTACATTGCATGACATGCCATGGTGTGTTGAGTAGCAGAGATGGGGAGGGGTTGGTTGACATGGCACTGTTTTCATGTTCTATTTTGCAAGGGGGTAGTCATTCATGCAGCATAAATATGTGTCTTTTTCTGACACAGCATTGGTTGTCTTTAGGTAGGTAGGGATGCACACAATGTAACACTTCCAGGTGACTACTCTCAGGCTGGTATGGTTGTGACAGTTGACTGTCCCTTATGTCATCATCATTGATTGTCAGCCGGTATGTACCAGGGCTGTGTGCACGCCACAGGGGTGTGATTTTAGGTGAAGTAATTAGCCACCAGCTGCGTACAGGCTGTCTCACCACGTGCCCTTTCCATCCCATGCGCAGTGGCCATGCATGTGGTTGGGGATGTGAGGGCACCACCATGTCCACAGGAAGGCCCCGGCGGGTTGCAACGTTGTGCAGTACACAAGCTGCCACTATGATCCTGCACACTACTGAGGGCGCATATAGCAGCTGCCCACCAGAGCGGTCAAGGGAGCGAAAGCGTGACTTGAGCACTCTGAATGTGTGCTCCAATATGCCCCGGGTTGCAATATGGGCTGTGTTGTATCTTACCTTGGGTGGTGTGGTGGGGTCCCGAATTGGCATCATCAGGTGGGTGCTCAGAGGGTAGGCACTGTCCCCTGGGGAGGTGATGATGATATCATTAGTGGGGTTGTGATATTACTCAGTATCTGACATGCATGCATGTGCAGAGGCATTTTATACTCACCAAGCAGCCATGTATCGCCATGCCGCCCAGCTTCTATGTCCCAGTTCTGTAAATTAAACTGTCATGGGTGGACCCTGGATAGTTGGCATATACTGAGGTGATGATTCCCTTGGCATCACATACTACCTGCATATTGATGGAATGCCAGTGCTTGCGGTTTCTATAGATGTGCTCAGTTGCCCTGGGAGGACGTAGAGCCTCATGGGTGCAATCAATGGCACCTAGCACTTTGGGGAAGTGTGCCACCCCGTAAAAATCCTGGATGGCAGCCTGCCTTTCTGCAGGTGTTCTGGGCAGGTATATGTGCCTGCGGACTGATGGGCATTCAGTCATGATGGCCAACACTTGGTGTAGGCAGCGTGACTGCGTGGCCGGTGACACCACCCCCACTATGGCACTTGTCCGCTGAAATGAACCAGTGGCCAAGAAGTGCAGTACATTGAGCACCTTTTCCAAGGGGCTCAGTGCTTGGGAGCACAGGGTGGGTGATGTGAGGTCATCCTCCCACTCACTCATCAGGTCGAGTATTATGTGAGGTGGAAACCTGTACCTCCCATACACCTTGTCATCAGACATCCCAAAAAGGCTGGTCCTGGGTGTAAAAATTCTGGCCCTGACTAATCCTCCTCTTCCTGCGGTGCCCCAGGACCACTGCTGCGAGGAACGGTATATTCATCGTAGCGTCTGAGCTTGTTTGTTGTTTGCGTGCACTTTTATGCTGCGCGGATCTGCGTACACCTGCTTCCTGCTGAGATACGTGTTTCCGGATTAGCGTGTCATTTTTGGTGCAACCGTTTCCCCTGTTCGATTCCATGAATATGTGTTGTAGCGCGCATGTGGGCGTTCCGCGCATTTGCTTCCTGTACATCCCCGTAACGCCCACATTTTCACGCGTTGTTCCCCATTCTGCACGTTACGCCCCGTGTTCCGCCTACTTTTGTTGTGTGCGCCGCGCTATGTGCGGTTTCGCTGTGCACGTAGCGCACGCCGTTTGATGACATGTAAGCCCGCGTGCGCCACGCATGATTTTAGCGCACATCCCAGTATTTACATGCGCACAGACTTCCATGAATCGATGTGCGCAGCTTTCATACGCTTGCACTGCGATTTTCACACTTGCACTGCGATTCACACGCTTTCGCACGCTTGCACGGAGATTTTCGGCGCACATTAATTCCATGAATCGGCCTGTATATATATCCGCTGTTAAATCAAGTCATATGGAACAGAGTGAAGGTAAATCCAGCAATAAAACAATTCTAGGCTGCAGTCCAACGGGCCAGCAACAGAGGATGCAGGGGTGCAGGAGACTAGGGGCGGGGGGGGTGCTAGGGGCATAGGTTGCCAATAACGTATTTAAATCTGTCCCATTGTAAGTGAGGCTTTTTGAATACTGATAAACACTTCTAAGAACTCCAGTTTTTGCAGTTAATGCACAGTGGGATTATATTATTTGGGCAGGATCACACACTTAGGTTAAGTATTAAAGCTGGGATTTTAACCCATTTGGCAGTTTAGGCACCTAGCCACATACCCTGAGAACCCTTGTTAGTACTAACATTTATTTTGACTATCAAGAACTATAATACTACAGTCTTATGAGTCCGCTTGCGAAGTGCACTAATGCCTGAAGCAGCCTCATAATAAGCCTTATATAAACTTGTCAAGGAAAATGACTATTGTTGTAGCTGTATTTTGAACACCCTGAACCAAGATTGCAAATCCCAGGTTGCAAACTTCCTTTTATGCATGTTAAAAGAGCAGACCTAACGGAAATACACTCTGTTTCAAAAAGTAGCTTTATTTTATGACTGTGATAGAATGCCATCTTTGAAGGTGAAATTGCCTGAGCTATTTTGATTGTTGGTAATAGAATGACGGGCTACTGCTGTTAAAGCAATAAGCTTATAAAACCAACTTATTATTATGGCTACACAATTCGGGAGATTCTCCATCAAGGCAGCTATCCAGTTTTATGAGGGTAAGTAGGTTACCAAATTTATTTACGGTCTGGAGCTCTGGCCTATGTGCTCTTGCTCTTGGTTGGATGTTATAGAGGGGAAGATGTGCAGAAGAGTTTTGAGGTTGCCTGACGCTGTTGTAAGTGAGAGACCCCCAAAATACATTTAAATATCCCAATGGTGTCAGTAAGGACACCTCCCGAGAGGGAATGAGACCAAGACCAAGTGCTGGTGGTAAAGAAAGTTTTTATCAAGAAAAGGGCAAGCAGAATCTACTCTGCTAACGCCGAGAGCGATCTGCAGAAAACATGTTGCAACTCATTTTTATACAGCTTTTTCGTCATCCAGGAGAGGGCAGGCCTAAGGGCCACAGAGTAAATCGGGATTGGACACTAGGAGTGGTCACCTATAGGTGCTATAGGGCTTGGCGAACTTGGCTGGTGTAGAGGCACGTGGTGAGATGACGTGGTGTCCCCGGTCAATCGGTCAGCTGGGCTCGTCAGACTGGCACGCCGTGTTGAGATTTGAATTCCTTGTATCGTTGGAGTCATGTAACATTTGCCCTTGTGGCCACACATTCCCATTCATTCGCTACCATGATTTGTTCGTCCGGTGACCTCAGAGGCCTGTATCTTAATGCTTGCAAAAAATGGTTCAAGGGTACATTATTTACTACTTATTACTTATTTATCATAGATATACTGACTAAGGGGTAGAGTCATTGGGGTCATAGTAGGGTTTAGGGTGTCCACCCCACCTGGTAACAACAAAGGGGATGCTGAATATATGACTGAAAAGAGCTGGGTCACAAAAAGGCACATATCATCATGGATCTACATTTTCATTGAAGGTTCAATGATCAAGTATCCAAATACCATTAACTTGTTTTCTGACCTCTTTTGACACCTTGATGGCATGGGGGAGAATTGAGGCCTTCTTGTAAGCCGGTTTTCTGTTACATTATGTGACAGGGCTATTTGAAACACAATTGTACATCAAGGCTTTTAACATGGCTTGCTGAATTACACTTAAATTATACTCGGTTAAAACATACCGTATTAACCTTTTAGCTCATCGTACTTGCTGTCACAAAAAGAAACATCAAAGTCCACAAAATACGTACTTAATTCAATGTTTATCTCTTTACATATGCAAGGGAACAGGGTGATTCATAACTTGTGGCCTATATGCGAAAATAGACAAACGTTATGGCTTGCTGGAAAGGATTTGCTACTACATTATTCTCGTGCACTGTATGCGCATACATTTACATTTAGCTCATAGGTTAATTGACATGAAGTAGCTCTGTGCTGGTGTGCATAAGGTCATATCGGTACGCATTGCATTGTCATACGTTGTTTCCATAAGCACTCTTATATCCTGAATTAGTATATGTTATACGCTCATTATTAAGGTTCAACATGAACATTTCTGGTTATATCTACATATTACATTGGCTATTCATGTTCATGTTGGGCCACGGAAGTTTTATATAATTCTGGTTGCAGGTTGTGTACTGGCTCTGTCTAAGTTACAATCATAATGGATCAAAGCCCCAGGGGTCATTCTTGTCTGTTGACTCTATCCAGGGGCGTCATGTTTTTATGGCCAGGGTCTGTGCAAGTGTCAGTCAGGTTTATGGAGACGAATAACTTCTGCCCTGGCCCCTGCTCAGAGCTTTATCTGGGTTAATGAAGTAAGACGGAAGGCAGAAGATACAGTGTGTATTTTGTTGCATTCTCACAGACAGTCTTCTCATGGGAACTGAACGAATGCAGGGATGGCGAACAGGGGGAGGAGGTGGGGGAAGCTCTCGCTTGCAGTGTGCGCCTGACTGGGAGAGCTGCAGGCTTGCATTGGAATCACACAGTTGTTTAAGAACTACAAAATGGAGTTGGTGCTTTACAGAATGGAGTCATGTCTATCTCTAGTTCTATGTTACTATGAGGGACGTAACAAGGGGAGGTTGCGGTTCCAGAGGCATTCCCACGTGAGTGCTCTGGGACCGTGGCCCTGAACCCAGAGCAGCCGTGACTGAGCCTACCATGGAAGTGCAGGAATGGGGGAGGAGGGGTCTAAAATACCCCCTCCTTCCACTCATTCCCCCTTTCGTTATTTAAGTAACGAATAATGTAATCGTCCCAATCTCTTACGTTCTTCCTCTTCTGCCACTGCTTCGTCCCATGCAGGTGTTCCCTTTATTAGCATCCATGTCCTGCATACTGCTCTGAGGCTATGTTCCCTCCTAGCGTACTCATCCGGGGCACAGCTCACATAGATACACCCTCCATCACCTTCCAGGTCTACCCATATTTCCTTGTACCATTCTAATTCTCTAGGTTCCTTCATGATTGTGTGATATAGATTATCCACATTGTGCCCCGTGTTATATACAGCGGTCATTCTATATTTGGGTTCTGAATTTTCCCCTGTTTGCACTTCTGCCTCGTGTTTGATTTGTGCCACACCGTTTGCACGACCCATTGTCACCATCATCATCGCACCATTTGGCACCGCATTTGCGCAACATCGGAGTCCCAATTGACACACACAAAAAATGAGAAGTAAAAAAGACGATGAGTGGTACGAGACGTTTTACCACCATTCCTAGCCAGGACGGTACCCATAAAAAAAGATTGTTGAACCAGGTACTAGACTGTGCCCCTTTCTCGTCCCTCATCCACTCTCCAAGATCGTGCACCGCTGCTATTACGTGGGAGATGGAACCGTTCTCGGCACCTGCAGAAGGTACAAATGTACAACCTACGCTCCCGATTCTTCGGCAAACACCTCCATCGATTGCAGTTAACAGGTCCAGCACATATCTATTTTACATTGTCATTAACCGCAGGGCTCTGAGTTCGACTTTGATGGTGTTGAACCCTTCTTCCGTGTCATTGGCCAATTGGAGGAGCTCCCACCTTGTTATATGAAGCCGCTTGGTGTTCGCTCTCGCATGGATGCTGGGAATGAGGGATGCAAAGCATGTTTCTACAGAGCTGAATAATCAGAACCTGTCTGGTATTTGAGACAGGAGCTCTGAGGATTTGGCTGAAATGTAGTTCAAGGATCGCTTTCTTCTTTGGAGAGAGGTTTGCACTTCCTCGTCTATGGCGTACATGGTGCTTACTTCGAGTGTTGCTGCCGATGGTTCCTCTGATTCCACTTTACGAGGCCTCCTGTCACGAATGTGGCTTGCGGGGATCACCATCAGTGCAGAGTGCAGCGTTGCCAGAGAGCACGTTCCTCTCCATGATTGCGGGAGATGCAGGTACGCCATATTTCCGCAAACCCAGTATGTGTCCATCATTGCGGCCGTTCCTTTCTTCATGTCAGGAATTATGAGTGTTTTACTGCAGTTTGTGTTCTCCCTCATATCCCCTTTTCCCTCTCCATGAAAGCATGGTTCGTAACTAATGTTTCTTTGCAGCTTGAAGGGTTTCTCGATCGTGGTAACCCAAGTGAGTTCAGTTACGTGTTCAGTCCATATGGGAGCGCATGTTTTCTGTACCCATGCAAGTTTTTCTTCAGACAACCTGCAAGGTGCTTCTGTTTTCCAAAGTATTTCTTCTTACTGCCACTTATTGTCCATATGCAATGTTCCCTTGATCAAAAAAAGGTTCTTTCACACATATTACCCCTTGCAACCGGGAGTAACATGTTCGCTCGTTCTGCAAAAGTTCAAATGAAACTGTGTGTGCTTGAAAAGTACTTTTTATGCGGCATAGTGCAAGATATAGGAGACACTGGGCCTCTGCAAGTGGAATTTCTTGTGGCAGCAACACCTTAGCCGTGCCTGAGGTATGAGGTATTAGGTAGCAAACATAACAACTTTTGTTAGTTATTTGTTTGGCTGTGGTACTCATATCTGCATACCACTTGTTTGACTGATGGGGGTGCTGAGGGTCTTCAACTGTATTGAGGTCAATTTTATAATGTTCTTCCCATTTTCCATGTTATGTCTCTCTTCTTCCTCCTATGCCCCCCTTTCCCATTTCCCCGTGCCTGTGCACCATCCTTCTCCCCCTCCTGCGGTGTATACAAATTATAGTAAGCAGTTGTCATTTGGTTGTCATCATCCCTCCTCTCTACAGTGTCTTTTCAGAGGCTAGCATGGCTGTTGGATACAGGTGATTCTGCACCCAAGTAATTTCGGAGTGGGTTCGGTCATTCATTGTGTACACATTGAACTCTGATTCATTCGCATGTGTGGGCTGGAGGTTGCCGATGTTGCTCCACTGGGTGTGATACCTGGAGTGCCATTGTACTCCTTTTCTCGGTCCCCGTATACCCATACCAATTTCATGCTGTCCCAAATTAAATGTGTCCCTTTTTTCATAATCTCTATACCCACACCCCCCTGGCCAGTATTGACTGTGATATATGCAATGATCCAATACAAGAACAGACCAAACAATATGGTGAAAAGAAATACTGCACACACAAACAACATGCATTCAAATGAGTAACTAGGATACATATATCTCCTTCTTCTATTTCAATCTACACTATTAGTCATGGTAGTTGGGGCCTCATCCATGCCCATTGTAGCTCCTAATAGGTGAGATAAAGTGTTTGTTAATCATGAATACCACCTTTTTTGCATTCTACATATTATATACATCATACATTTAGTCTCTTATTCTTGTCTTTGTTCATTTTCACTTTCCTTTTCCCTTAACCACATAGGTGAGTTTCTGTGGGAACCATTATGTTTGTATTTCACGTCCTTCCATTTTCCTCCTCCACACCTCAAGTCTGGTGGAGGGAAACCGAGGGAGGCAAGTTCTCGTATTTTCACTTTGTTGCTACGGAAGGAAAAAGTCATCAATGTAAACATTTTCAACCACTGGAACAGGGAAGAAGATGATGAGAGAGAGAAATCATTTCATGTTATATCTCATCTTGTCACATACCATCAATGCTTGACAACATTTATGGTTTATGGCCAGTTATTATTATTATTATAATTTTTTACTTACATTCCTACCGGGTCAATGTATTATGTTTGGGTGCTTTGCTCATCCCTATTATCTTCATGATCCGTGCAATCTGTGCTCCCATGGGCCCTTCGAAAATCTGACAAGCATATCCAGTACATTAAACCATGTACCCTGTACCTTAACTGCGGTTGGCGTACAGTATATTACCTTATATGGGCCGTGGAACCTTGGTCCATTCCATCTCCGCACATAACTCCTCACATATACTATGTCGCCTGTAATCAGCTAGCAGTTCGGGCTATCTGTGGCTGGTGTTATTGTGTCAGTAGCACTTTCCTGTGTAAATGGGGGTGCTAGTTGTTTTGCTATAGCTCGGGCTGCTTTTGTCAAATGTCTGAGATACTCATGGAACTCTTTTCCTAGAACTGTTGCACTTTGGTGTGCATCTGATTGCTTGCGCAGGGGAGAGTGGGCAGTATGCATCCTCCTTCCTGTCACAATCTCATGGGTGACAGGTGGTGGTCCTTGCTGGGTTGGTTTCTCATCTCAAAGAGTGCCAGGGGCAAACAATACACCCAGTTTTTCTTGAGGGTGTGGCATAGTTTTGACAATATACTCTTAAGTAGTCCGTTCTTTTTTTCCACAACTCCATTCGATTGCGGATGATAAATCGTGCAGAGCTTGTGGGTTACCCCTAGCATCGCCGTGATGTGTTTGAACATGTCATTCACATAATGCGTTCCGTTGTCGGAGCGTATCACATCGCAGATGCCCCAGCGGGGAAACACCTCTCTCACTAAGAATTTGGCAGAGCACTGCGTGTCTGGGTGAGCACAGGGACAGGCTTCCACCCACCAGGAAAAGAGGCAACAACAATTAAATATTGAGACCCGTTACAGCGTTCTCCCATATCTGCATAGTCTATATGCAGTTTTCTGAAGGGTCCTTCGGGTCTTGGCAGTGTTCCCCTAAGGGTTCATAATGTCATGCCTGCATTATACGTTTGGCAGGTGACGCATTCTATTATCAGCTTGTTTACCTGTTCCTGTATCCCGGGGGCAAACCAATTTTCCTGTATGTCTGCTATGATATGCTGTTTTACATTGTGGGCAGGGAAGTGTAATTGTTTGAATGTGATCACTAACAGTTCTGATGGCATTACTACCTTACCTTTATTGTTCTGTCTCCATAGTAAGTCTGTGGCTGACTGACTACACCGTCTTTTCACCAACATTTCCTTTTCCTCAATCGATGCATCTTGCTGAAGCTCAATAATTTGGGAAACTGGTAACGAGTTGAACCCATCTGGCTGTGTGTCTTCTACTACTTTCTGTAACACCTACTCACCTGCTGGGTGTTTTGGCAAGTAGGAGGCGTCTTTTGAGGCTGCGTCCGCCACCGCGTTTCCCAAAGAGATGATGTCATCACCTCGCGTATGGGCCTGACACTGGTTCTTTTAACGCATCAATTAATTCCCCTAGTAGTGTTGCATGCTGGACTGGAGACCCATCTGCCCTCCTGAACACTCTTCTCCCCCATCCTGCGAGATCTCCATGTATTGTTGTTGCCATATAGGTAGAGTCTGTATAAATTGTTACTATGCACCCTCTTGCGGTATGCAGCGCTTCGATGAGCTCTACCAGTTCTGCTGCTTGGGCAGTAAAAAGCGGTGGTAGCCTTTTTTGCACAATTACCTCAAATTCCCCGTCCTCTACTCTCACTACTGCTGCGCCCACGTGTTTTTCTTCCGTCTCACAGTCTATAGAGGCGGACCAATCCACGAGGCATATTACCCCCTCTAACAGTGCATTCTCGTGTGCTTTGGGTGTCTCATTGTCATCTCCTGTGTATGTGACGCAGTCATGCTGTTGCATATCTTCTTCTGTGCAAGCTTCTGTAATGAATGTGGCCGGGTTTACACTTTTACACCGCACTATATGAATGTTTGCATTGGAAATAATCAATTTGTATGCTGTGGCCCTTTGAGTTGTTAAGGTACTCTTAGATCTTTCAAGGATGGCAAACAAGGAGTGTTCTACATACAAGGTGACAGAGCATCCCATCACATGTATGTATGTATGTATGTATATATTTTTATAAAGCGCCGGTAGCCCGAAGGCATCAGGGCGCTTGAACATTACAACATAGAAGAGAAGAAAGCAGGCATAAAGAGACGCAAAACAGTTGGCATGGAAGACCTGACAGCCACTAGCGTTAGAGATCTTATCTGAAGATCACAATGGTAGAACTTTTTTCTATTGCGAATGCGGCGGCTGAAAAACCCTGTTCGCATGCACAGTGTCCCTGCATCACTGTATCAAGAGTTCTGGTGTAGAACGCCAGGGGTTTGTGTCCCTAAGATGATTTTTGTGTGAGTACGGCCATTTGAGTGTGCCATTACAATGTGAGAATAGGTAAAACTCCTGCTCATAATTAGGGGTTGCAAGAACTGGGGCTGTGGATATCAGTTATTTAAGACTGTTAAAAGCAATATGCATTTCCTGTGTCCAGTGCAGGGTTGTGTTTTCCCACTGCGCGTCCTTGAGTGCCTGTAAAAGGGGCTTTGTGTATGCTGCGTAATCCAGTATCCATGCGCGGCAGTAGTTACACATGCCGAGAAACTTTTGCATCTCTTTTACTGTGTTGGGCTCTTTTACTGCTTTTATGGCCGCTGCTCTGTCAGGTATGATTCTTTTACCATCTTTAGATATTAAGTGGCCTAGATATAGTACCTGAGTGAGGCAATATTGCAGTTTTTGCTTGTCCATCTTACACCCCTTTTGGGCAAGATGTGTTAGCAGAATGTTGGAATCCTTTCTGTACTCGTTTTCATTTCGTCCGCAGATTAACAAATCATCTCTGTACTGAATTATGGAACTGGTTGTGTGTATGTTTCCAAGATCTTCATGCAATATTCTGTTAAAGATACTAGGGCTTTCACAGTACCCCTGTGGCAATCTACAGTGCTCATATCTTTTCCCCCCTAGTGTGAATGCCATCAGGTACCATGACCCTTGATCAAGTGGGATTGAGAAGAAAGCATTTTTTAGGTCCACTACTGTGAAGTAAGTGGCTTCTGTCAGGATGCTGCATAAAATTGAGGCAGGGTTCAGGACAAGAGGAAACTCTTTTTGTACTACGTCATTGAGGGGGCGTAGATCTTGGATCATCCTCCATGCCCCTCCCTTAGCTTTCTTGATTGGGTAAATGCAAGTGTTGCAGGGTGAATTGGATGGTACTATGATTCCTTGTGCCATCAGTGCAAAAACCGTATCTTTTATTCCTTCCTCTGCTTCCCTAGACAGGGGATATTGCTTCACTTAGGGTAGAATAGCACTTTGTTGTTATTTCGTGTAGCAGTCCTACATCGTGTGGGCCTGTGGTCCACAACTGCTATGGCACTTGGAACATAACTCCCTCAAGGTATGCTGGTGGTGCTTTAATTACTGCCACGAGGGGTAATGGTATTTCCCTTCTCTGGATCATACCATCACAAGGGATAGAAATTTCCATCACCACTTCCCCGTCATCTTCTGAATCATGGAAAAGTTCCTCACCTGTCAGCTCGTGCAGGGCCGTATTGGCATTGATGCACATCACTGTTCTCCACTGGCATCCCTGCATGTCCATTGTTATCACTGTTATCTTTTGGGATGACACTTATACTGCCTGTATGTCTGATGATATTATGGATCCTGGCACTATTTCCGGGTCTGTGATTGGACGGAAGACAAATTTTGATGGCACTCTCCATTCTTTATTTTTCAGCTCCGGCACTACTCTCGCAAGAATTCTCAGCCCCTGAATGAACATGTCCGGGTTCACGGGTATGCCACGCATTTGAGGGAAATTCACTTGTGTATGTATCACTAGCATTGTGCGAACTGCACATATGCCTGGCATGGAGCACAGGATCCCTCTTTCAGTGAAATAAATAGTCATGTTGAGTTTGCTAAGGAGATCCTTCCCCAGTAGATTAATAGGTGACTGTTCGTAATACAGCTGGGGTGCATGTATAGTTTTACCCCCCACCCTTATGTCTAGCTCTTCAGTGTATGGGACCTCGACCACCGCCCCAGAGAACCCCTTCGTTTCCAAGGTCCGATTAGAAAGCGGGAACCTGCCTTCCTCGAGGCACAATTTTTCCGCTCCCGAATCCACCATGAATATGAATTGCTTGATTCCTATCGCCGCCCCCACCAGTGTTTCCTCTGCTGCGTTACGGGTCGTCGACAGGACTGGATGTACAAGTGCTTTCTGTGAGCTGCCCTATGCTGAATGCCACGGGAGTTCATCTGCATCAAAAACATGTCCTGTTACCATTGCTGTCCCTCTACACGGTGTGGTTGGTGCGCCATACGCTGTTGTAGCGTAAGCGTTATTGCGCACGGCGGTAATATTGTCCTGGCACTGGGAGTGTGGCGATGTGTTCTGTGTGTGTATTGGGCACTCACTCATGTTTCTTGGATCAGGTTGGCTGTCTCTCCTGTTCCCACCCATCGGTAGCCCGTAGGGGCTTCCTGGTTGGGGGTGTCCAATCTGGTGTTCGCTTGGATAGGGGTTACTGGGCCTGATTTGACATTCTTTCATAAAATGTCCCTACCTCCCACAATTCCAACACTGTCCTTGCCTTCCCCCACAGGGCCCCCATACCCTATCCCTCCTCCTCTCGACACCCTGAATCCACCTACGTTGCCCCTCCCCCCTCTCGATAGCCATTGTGGGCCTTCATACTGATTTTCCCCAAACCATTGTTCTTGTCCGTTACCTGTCCAATTTGCCACAATTTGCATTGGTATTCCTGTCGGGCCGTCTTCTTCCTCTCGCCCGCTCCCTGCTGCACTGGTTGCTGCTACTGCAATGACCTTCAACTTAGCTTTGTCTGCCAACCGCCGCTGGCCTACCTCCTTTTCCTTCTCTTTGATCCTCTTACAGTGGTGGACTATATTGCTTTGAATTTCAGGCCAGCCCTTGGCTTCAATCCTGGCTATTTTATCAAGGGCTTTCTGCACTTCCTTCGGGAGCCCCGTTTTTATAATGAAGTAAGGATGTTGATTGATCCCAGGCCGTACCCGTTTCCACCCTCCACATATCCTGCACCCGGAAAATGAAGGACATCGAATCTTCTTCATCATTCATTGTACATTGCATCACTGACTGTAAATCTGGAGTGTCTGGGAATGTTTCTCTCAAGGCATCCCACACACATGCTTGCCGGGTGTTGAACGAGGTCCCATCGTGGCAGTAACAATCTAATGTTATTCCAGGAAAACCCGCCTTCACCCAGACCCTGTTAGCCTGGTCAACCACTGCAGAAACCAGCAGGCTTTTAACATCCCCCACCGCCAAGGGCGCTCCTGCTGTGTGTTTCTCAAATGCATATATCCACTTGCTGGCACCTCCTGACAGCAGCGGTAACTGCTTGAGTAAATTGGCCTTGTCCATTTGAGCCCATGGTATGTAATTTGGCCTTCCTGCCCCCCTATGTATCAGTGGTAGCTGTAACCATTTTCCTCTCTTCGTAATACTCACCTTCTTCCCTTTCTTCCCGATCACAGCCATGCGCTCGTTTCTGTTTCTTAGCCTTCCCCTCCATTCTTCTATGGCAGACACTCCCTCTCCCGACCCTGTCCCACCGGTGGCAATTCCCATCCTCCTTGCTTCTTCCTCTTGTCCTTCTAAGTCACTCCAATACTCCTCTTCCCGATCTGATGCCACCCCTCCCTCTTCTACCTCACGCTCAATATCAGCTGCATTTATTTCTATGATTCGTGTGGGGGTGTCATTTATCCGAAATAGTATCTCACCTTTCTTCCATCCATCTTCCCCTGCGCCTACGCTTGGCTGGGGCGTCTCATTGCATTCCGCTCGGGGGGTGAGTGACCACCCTTGCTCACCCATAGCTCTCAGATAATTCAGCTCGAGCCATTGTTAATCGTGAGTCTAAATCCTGTGTGAGTTTGTCGATATCGATTGTAGGGGTACTTACCTGTCTGATTGTCCCCTGACTCTCATAAGGTGGTGGTGCTGTGTTGGATGTTTTAATTGTGGGGGGCGCTGTGGGCTGTGCCACATATTCAGGATCATTATATCCTTCTGCAGGCACTAGTTTTGACAATAAGGGATAAACATGTGTTACCTCTATCATTCCCTCACTCTGTATGGTCTGCCCTTCACTGCCAGCTGTTGTCAGGGGAGATGTGTTATTCTCATTACATTTTCCTGGAGGCACTTCCTCGAACAGGTGCCACAAATCCAATATTTCTCTTCTAATCTGTAACTGTTTTCCCTTATATGTAATGAACAAGCAAGTAGCGACCATGTCTAGTACCTTTTTATCAAAGGACCCTCCTTGTGGCCATACCTGGGGCAGTTCTTCTCCCTTCAGCTCCACAACCCACTGGTCGTGGTACTTATTTTTTTTTATCAGCTGTAGGTGCCTTTCCCCGGCTTACTACATGTAAGAAAAAATAAAATAACCAACACAACCCCTGTCGGGGAAAGAGGCACTGAGAACCGGCTGCAAGAGTTCAAAGGATGTTTTATTTCTCCAGCTAGGAAATAACCCAAAAAACCCTCCAAAACATTTACATCATCACTCATATATATATCAATTAAAGTAACTCTAACAAAAAATAATAAATGGACCCGATTGGCCAGGCGGTGTGGTGCTGTAGGTGTGGGTGGCATCTCTTCCTTCTGATTGGGTGAGTGGCTGACGAGATGATGGACGTCAAATATCTTGTGCTCCACGCAGGTCAGGGTCCGGTCACTGTGGTCACTACCTAAGCTAATATGTTGCATTCGTAAAACACTAAATAACAAATTATCTAAACATTGTATACTTCTTTTCATATTTCTACACAAATCACACATAATATTTATTGTCAGTACAATTGGGTCATTCGTGGCTTTAATTGGAGGCCTTGACCTTTATTGCGCATGTAAAAAGAGTCAAGCTGTGTTTCACATATCTCCTAAGCTTTAGGCCTATTAGTATAAAAAAAACATATATTGTGGCAAGGTGCTTAAAGTTAGTAGTGGGTGTGTTGGGTGGGTTTCGCAACGCAGGCGAGGGTCTGGCACTTGAAAGAAATACCTTACAGGGAGCGCGGGGTCAGGATGGCAATAAATTGATCTAAATGGGGGTGTGTGGCTTGCACGTTTATGGGGACGAACGAGCAGAAAGTGCTTAGCTCATCCTGGTTCACATGCTGGTTCTCATGCTAACAGTGATCTCAGAGGAAGAAAACTGTATCATATTGGTTGTTGCAACTTTCTCCAGCTTCAGCGTGAGAATGGGAGCGCAGAGCTTTCCTTCGCAGGGGAAGTGCAAGGGTGGGGACCAGCCAGCTGCCTTCGCGCCTTGTGTGTGTCTCTGTCCTTGGCTGTTGCAGTGGAAGGGGAGCTGAGCCTTGCTGTACTATCGCAGTGAGGCCTGTTTACCCAAGATGGAGTCGAAAGGGGGCACAAAATATGGATGCCCCGTGTCCTGCTCAGTAGTCCCATCAATGTAGCGGTCAACCGTGGTTAACTTTACATAAGGGCAAGGGGCAACCCCACTACCGGAGGCACGTGGTCCAAGTCCCGTACTGAGGAGTGTAAGGCGCGAGGGGGCCCGGGGGCCCCTCGCTCCCATACATTCCCCCTTTCGTTACATCTAAAGTAACAAACTACTTATCTCGTTCTTTCCGTTCTCCCTTCGGTAGCACTCAGCTTCAGCCACAGCCTCATCCCAAGCAGGTATACCCTTTATTGGCATCCATGCTTTGCACACACTTCTTAAACTGTTACCCCTTCTTGCATATTCTTCTGGGGTGACCATTAAGTATATCCCACCATCCCCATCCAAATCAATCCAAACCTCGTTATACCACAGCAATTCCTTTGGTTCTTTAATGGTATTGTGATGTAGATTATCGACCACGTCCCCATACTGCCTATAGATGGCAGTCATTCTATACTGCAATGTGGTGTATTCTCCAGTGTGTACTTGGGCATCCATCATAGTAGCCACCGTTGTCTGTCAGCCCACTGTTACCATCATCATCGCTGAATTAGGCATATTATTTTCACAGCATCTTAGTCCCAGTTGGCACACACAGAATATTAGGAGAAGAAAGACAATAATGGGAATGAGTATCTTCGCTGCGATGTTCACCCATCATGGTATCCAGCTAAACAGATTGTCGAACCACGTGCTGTTGTCTGCTCCACCTTCCGTTCTCATTCTTTCTCCTAAATTATGCACTGCTGTTATCACGTGTGACAGTGTCCCGTTATCAGCATCTGAAGTTGGTACGAACATGCAGCACGCCCCCCCAATTTTTTTGCAAACACCGCCGTCCATCACTGTGATAAGATCTAAGACATATCTGTTTTGCATCGTCATCAGGCGCAGTGCACGGAGCTCTATTTTTATGATGTTGAATCCTTCTTCAGTGTTGTTAGCCAGCTGGATGAGCTCCCAGCGTGTTATATGCAGCCATTTCGTGTTTGTGCTGGCTTGAACGCCTGGTGCTAGAAATGATGCAAAAAATGTCTCTGCAGATGAGAAAAGCTTGTATTGATGCAGGATTTTAGCAAGGAGTTCTGACGATTTGGACGAAATATAATTGGATCTTTTGCTGCGTGACAACTTGGTTCTCAATGTTTCTTCTGACAATAGTTTGTATGCTGGGGGCTCGTGATTGTCTCATCGGGCGCTGTCGATGGTTCAGTTGATTGCCCTGCTGCCGATATGTCAGCCGATTGGCCTGCTGTTGAACTGTCAGCCGAAGGCCTTGCTGTAAACTGAACGTGGCTCTCTGGTATCACCATTAGTGCTGAGTGAAGTGTGGCTAGGGCACAAGTTCCTTTCCAGGATGCTGGGAGATGCAGGTAAGCTTGTTTGCCACAGATCCAGTATATGTCCATTAATGCGGCAGTGCCTTTTTTCATATCTGGTATTATTAAAGTCTTATTGCACTGCTGTGCATTTCCCATATTCACCTTCCCTTCTCCATGGAAGCAAAGTTTGTGTGGTATTTCCTTTTGAATCTTTATGGGTCTCTCCAGTGGTGTGACCCATGTCAGCTTGGTGATATGCTGTGACCAGATGGGGATGCACGTTTCTTTTGCCCACTCGTATGTTTCGTCTGGCAGCCCTCAAAGCCCCTCAGCTTTGCATTAAATCGTTTCATCATGCCACTTGTTGTCTGCATACCTTGTCCCTTTTATGATGAAAAATGGCTCTTGGAGGCAAATTACTCCTTGTTGTCTGCTGGTGCATGTTTGTTCGTTTTCCAATTTTTACATGGTGACTGTGTGTGCCTGAAATGTCTTTTTTATTCTACACAGCATCAGATGAATCAAACATTGGGCCTCAGACAAGGGTACTTTCTGTGGAATTAACATTTTTGGGGTTCCAGTTGCATGAGGAATAAGTGAGCACACGTAGCAACTCTCATTACTTGCTTGCTTTGCTGCGGTGCTCATGTCTGAATACCATTTATTTGATTGGTCAGGGTGTCGGGGGTCCTCTATTTCACCTAACCCCAGGTTATGATAAATATCATATCTGTTTTTTCCCGCCCCCTTTTTTCTCCTCTCTCTTTTGTTTTTTAATCGGGTAGCAACTCGTTGATATTGCAGCGGGAATATTCTGGACCATGCATCATCAATGTTGTTCATGGTGACGTGTGTATTCGGTAGTGGTTTCTGGTGCCGTGTGTGTGTGCATGCTTGTATTTCTGAAGTTAGTCAACCAATAGTAATCGTCATTTACATCCCATCCAGGCTCTATTTCCTTGGCCATAGTATTACTCAACAAAGGGATAGCAGTTTTGTTTTCATGCGATGGTTCATAGGGTAGCGTTGCATTTATACTATTCGATTCAATATTATAAGTGTCCTTCCAAATGGTTGTTACTCCAGTCCATATTAGTTTAGACCCTGGGTTTATCATGTTAGCCCCGCTCCCCCCTTTGTTCATTTCATTTGCCACAAACAAAACAATGTTATACCAAATAAAATAAAGCATCATTTTTGCAAATAGTATGGCAGCATATTTTATAACGCATTCTACATTGCTCAATCTACTGGCCCTAGTGGCATCCCCATTTCTATCTAACATTTCAGCCTGCTCAGCCGTTTCATCGCATTGGCTCATGTTGAACCTATGTGGGCAAGACAAATTTGTTAAGTCATCGTGAAAAGAAACATATTTGCAATTGTTCATTCTTTTTCATCTTTTGCTTAGTTAGGCATTTAACAATTTCTTTCCATTTATCATAAAAACAACGAAGAAAAATAGAAGAAATAACACAATTCATATGAGAATAAGAGAGAAAAAGAGGAAGAGAGAGAGAAAGAAGGACAGAATATGAAAAAAAACATTTTGCTTTTTCACTATACTTTCCCTGTCTTAGTTGCAGTTTTCATCATGTCAGACTGTGTTAGCGATGCCATCCACACAGTCTGTTTCATTTTGTGGGAGTGTGACACTGCGCGCCCTTCTCACGTCCGAGAGGTGCACCCAGTATTTCAATCCCTTCACTTTAACTGCAGTTGGGGTGCTGTACACCACTGTGTGTGCACCATGAAATCTTGGTGAATTCCACCTTCTTACAAAAAAACTTCTAACATAGATGTGTTCCCCTGGCATTAATGGCCCCTACGGGCTATCTGCTGCTGGCATGGAGGTGTCTGTTGCTACATCTTCAGTAAATGGCGGAGCAATTTGTTTTGCTATGCTGCGTACTGCGCACGTTAGCTGTGCTAGGTATTCCTTATATTCTTCCCCCAGCACTGTGGCAGCCCTGTGTGCATCCGACGCCCTCCTAACAGGAGAGAGCGGCGTGTGCATACTTCACCCCGTCACGATTTCGTGCAGGCTCAAATGGTGATCCTGGCATGGTTGATTTCTGAGTTGGAACAGTGCTAGGGGCAGACAATATATCCAATTTTTTTTCAACGTGCTGCATAATTTCGATAAATTGCTTTTGAGCAGCCCGTTGATCCTCTCCACAACTCCATTGGACATTGGATGATTAATCGAACATAGTTTATGTTTCACCCCCAGAAGGGAGGTTACTTCTTTGAAAAGATCATTCGCAAAGTGCGTGCCGTTGTCTGAACGGATCACGTCACAGATTCCCCACCGCGAGAATACTTCTCGCACAAGGAACCTGGCAGCACATTTTGAATCAGGATGGGGACAGGGGCCCGCTTCCACCCACCGTGAAAAAGGGCATACCACCACAATCAAGTATCTCGCTCCATTACATCTTTCTCCCATATCGGCGTAGTCGATATGTAGTTCTCTGAATGGACCTGTAGGGCGTGGCAAAGTACCACGCAGAGTTAGTAATGTCATTCCTGAATTGTAAGTTTGGCATGTCGTACATTCAATCACAAATTTAGACAAGTATTCGTGCAGATTGGGAACAAACCAATCCTCCTGAATGTCTGAGGCGATGTGTTGTTTTGCAACGTGAGCTGGGAAGTGCAGTTGTTGGAACGCTACTTCTAATTATTCTACAGGCATCACTACCTTGCCTGTCGTTTCCTGTCTCCAAATGAGATCTGTGGCTGATTGTTTACACCCTTGTTTGCCCCACAACTCCTGCTCTTCCGGTGGGGCCCTTCTCTGGAGTTCTATCAATTGTGCTCTGGGCGTGTTACTGTATGCTTCTGCTGGTTGTTCTGCTGTGGCTGTTTTTACAACGTACTCTGATGTTGGTGTCTTATTGAAGTACCAGGCCTCCTTCGCTGCTGTGTCTGCTGCTGCGTTCCTCAATGAGACAGCGTCTGTGTTATTGGTATGGGCTTGGCATTTAACCACTGCCACTACCGATGGCTCTGCTAAAGCTTCTATTAGTTCATTTAGCAACGTGGCATGTTGTACGGGGGACCCGTCTGCTCTTCTTAACACTCTCCTTCGCCAACGTGATAGCCCTGACTGAACTGTGGTGGTGGCGTAAGCTGAGTCTGAATATATTGTTACTGCACAATCTTTGGCTGTGTGTAACGCGCTGATTAGTGCAGTCAGTTCGGCTGCTTGTACAGAGTAGTGTGAGGGGAGGCGCTTTTGAACAATCACTTTGTATGTGTCTTCTTCCATGCGCACTACTGCCATCCCCACATGTTTTTCTCCTGTCTCTGAGTTTATGGATGCTGACCCGTCTATGAAATAGATTTCTCCTTCTGTAAGGGCATTTTCTCTTGCTTTGGGGATGTCATCGCCCTCTCCCTCATACGTGCTACAATCGTGTTCCTGTAAATCTTCAGAATGTGGCTGGGTTCACTGTCTTGCATCTGACCACGTGTACATTTGGACTGGATATTATTATTTCATAAGCAGATGCTCTCTTTGTTGTGAGAGTAGATTTTGATCTTTCCAGGATAGCAAATAATGAGTGTTCCGTATATAGCGTCACTGAACATCCCATTACGATCGTGGCACTTTTCTCAATGGTGAAGGCCGCTGCAGCGAGGGCCTGTTCGCAAGCGAAATGTCCTTGCATTACTGGGTCTAATATTCCACTGTAGTATGCTAATGGTTTGTGGCCTATCGATGTCTTTTGTGTCACTACTGCTGTCATCAATATTCCATTGCTGTGTGAAAACTTGAAAAATTCCCTTTCATAATCTGGATTTGCAAGGACTGGGGCGTCTACAATAAGGTCTTTTAGTCAGGAGAATTGGGCAATTGTCTCATGTCTCCATTTTATTGGGGCCCTGTTCTTCTGTGCTTCCTTCAGTGCTTGTAGCATTGGCTGTGTGTATGCTGCATAATCGAGGATCCATGCTCGGCAATAGTTACATATGCCAAGAAATGTCTGCATGTCCTTCACTGTTTTTGGTATGATAATGTGTCGAATGCCCGCTGCTCTGTCTGGTAGTATTCTTTTTCCATCCTTAGATATTTGCTGGCTGAGATATACAACGTCTGCAAGGTAGTATTGTAACTTTCCTTTGTCCACCTTGTATCCCTTGGCAGCCAATATGTTAAGCAGTGTTAGCAAGTCTTCTCTACACTCTTCTTCTGTTTTGCTGCAGACGAGTAAATCGTCTACGTACTGTACAATGGTGCTCCCTACATCTATGTTGCCGATGTCTTCTCGTAGTACTCTGTTAAAAATGCTTGGGGTCTCGCAATACCCCTGTGGGAGTCTGCGGTGTTCATATCTGCTGTTTCCTAATGTAAATGCTGCAAGGTACTGCGATTCTGGTGCAAGTGGCACAGAGAAAAAGGCATTTTTCAAATCAATGACAGTGAAACAAGTTGCCTCTTTGGTATACTGCACAATATTGATGCCGAGTTAGGCACTAATGGAAACTCTTTTTGAATGACGTCATTGAGAGGGCGGAGATCCTGGACCATTCTCCACGCCCCTCCTTTCGCTTTTTTAATCGGAAAAATCGTTGTGTTGCATGGGGAAGTTGATGGCACTAAGATACCTTGGCTTAGGAGTGCATTCACTGTTTCTCTAATACCTTCCTCTGCTTCTTTGGATATTGGGTATTGTTTCACTCTGGGTGGGAGGGCACCTGGTTTCAGTTTTATCTTTATGGGAGTCACCCCATGCAACAATCCCTCATCATGTGGCCCTGTAGTCCAAATGTCAGGTGCTACCCTGGCCATATCTTCCTCAAATATTGTCAGTGGGGCTTTTATGTTAGCCATGAGTGGGTTGTGTATTTCTCTGTATTGGATCATAATATCACATGGTATGCTTATTTCCATTATTATTTCTCCATCCTCCTCGTAATTGGTAAACAATTCTTCATCAGTTATATCTTTTAGCATTATGTTCGGCTCTATGCATAGTACACTTCTCCACTCGCGTCCCTGCGCGTCCAGGCCTATGACCACAATGCCTCTGTTGGAAACTTGAACTGCCTCAATGTCTATAGATATAATTGTGCCTGGCACTACATCTATTGGTGTGATTGGGCGGAATATGAAGTCTGATGGTATTCTCCACTCTTTTTGTGTTATTTCAGGCACTACTCGGGCTAATACCTGTATTCCATAGACGAACATGTCCATGTCAATGGGGATCCCTCTTACTGCAACTTCCTTTGTAATCATGCTTATTATCAGGAGTGCTCACACTGGGCATACCCCTGGCGTCAAGTACACTATCCCTCTTTCAGTAAAAGCTATGGTCATGTTTAACTTACTGAGCAAGTCTCGTCCCATCAAATTGATTGGCGCGTCTTCGTAATACAATAAGGGTGCGCGCACTGTTTTTCCCCCTACTGTTACATCAAGATCTTTTGTGTAAGGAACTTTTAAAATAGCCCCAGAGAACCCCTGCGTTTCCAAATTTCTTCCCGAGAGCTGAAACCGCCCTTCTGTGAGACATGATCTTTCTGCTCCAGAGTCTACCATAAAGATAAACTGCTTGTTTCCTATCTCTGCCGCCACTATTGGTTCCTCATTTGCACTTTGTGTGGTGGATAGGACTGGACACGCAAGTACTCCCTGTGGGCTGTCCTAGTCTTGGTATCTTTGCTGACCTGGCACTGAAAAAACGTTGTCACCTACGACCGTTACGCCACAGAATGGTGCAAGGGCACCATTTGCAGCCGCTGCAAAAGGGTTATTGTTTATGTTCCCTACTGGGTTTTGTCTAGCCATGGGCTGTAGTGTGTTTTGCTGTTGTGGCTGCTGCTGTTGCTGCTGTTGTGGGGCTGGCTGTCTTTGTTGCATTTGGGGGTCATAGCAGTACTGATCTTGTTGTCCCCCCCGCCCCATTGAAGCTCCACAAGGGCTACCTGGGTATTGGCAGCCCCACCCCTGTTCATTGTTCATGGGCTGCTGCTGCCCCTGAAAATACCCTGATGGTCGGATTCTACAATCTCGTGAATAATGTCCCCACCTTCCACAATTCCAACATGACCCCTGTTGTCCTCCTCTTGGTCCTTGCCCACCATACCCTCTGTTTCCCATTCCTCCGTATCCTCCCTTCTACCCACGGTACCCACCTCTTCCTTGGGCCGGCCTGTTCTGCCACTGTGATCCTTGGCATGGCTG
Source organism: Ambystoma mexicanum (assembly GCF_040938575.1). Classification (NCBI taxonomy): domain Eukaryota; kingdom Metazoa; phylum Chordata; class Amphibia; order Caudata; family Ambystomatidae; genus Ambystoma; species Ambystoma mexicanum. The sequence goes on along the minus strand of NC_090933.1, from coordinate 194,389,346 downwards.
TTCCTCTCCGTTCCACTGTCCTTGGTCCTCTCCAACCCACTGCGCTGCTATCCCAACCGGCCTTCCTCCTGCGTTTTCCTCTCCTTCGTTTTCTCTGTCTGCGGTTACACTGGCAGTAATGGCGGCGACCTTCACTAATTTTGTCTGCACTAGTTTTGCTTCATCGTCCAACCTCTTTTGTGTGACCTCCTTTTCCTTCTCTTTGATCCTCCTCCAATGGTGTACAATTATGCTCTGAATTTCAGGCCACCTTTTGGCTTCGATCCCAGCTATTTTGTCCAAGGCCTTCTGCACCTCTTTCGGCAACCCCTTTTTAATGATAAAATAAAATAAGGCTGTTGATTGATTCCATGCCGTACCAGTTTCACTTCTCCATAAGTCTTGCTCTCGCAAAATGAATTGCGCAGGATCCTCGCTCTCCTCCATCGTGCACTGCATCACTGCATGTAAGTCTGGAACGTCTGGAAAGGCACGCCGCAATGCATCCCACAATTGTGCTCGAAAATTGTTGAATGGTGATCCATCGTGGTGATCACAGCTCATTGTTACTCCCGGGAACCCTGCCCTTTCCCAGATTGTGTCTGCTTGGTCCCCAATTTCTGATACTAATAAGCTTTTCACATCACCTATAGCTAACGGCACGCCTGCCGTGTTCTTCTCAAATACATGTATCCACTTACCTGCTCCTCGCGTCAGTGGCGGGAGGAGTTTTAACAGGTTGTTTTTGGCCATTTCGGCCCACGGGATATAGTTTGGCCTACCTGCTCCTTTATGTATTAGTGGCATTTGTAGTTTCTGTTTCTTTCCTGTTTTGCTCGTAATCCCTTTTTTTGTTTTACTTACCAGTATGTTCCCTGTCCTCCCTGTTCGTTGTCTTAATCTACCCTGCCATAATGGTGGTGATAGTGTGTCTGGGTAACGGCAGTTTGGCAGTGGGGAACCCTCTGCGGCAGCTGCCTCTTCGTATTCATCTAAATCATCCCATACTTCTTCTATTTCTGACTCTGGCTCGTTTTTATCCTCCCAGCTTTCCTTGGGTTCACTTCCTTGTCTTTCACCCTGATCTCCACTTTGTTGACTCTCTGGTGTATCTGGGCGTATAATTCTCGCTGCCTTGTTATTCAATTGGAACAGGAACTGTCCTGACTGCCACTCTTGTTCTTGTCTTTGCTGTGATGACGTCCCTTGTGATGCTATAGATTGCCCTGATACTGAGACTGCTGGGGTTGGCTTGCTTACTGCCCCTATCGGGGGTGTGAGATCTGCCAGTGACACCGGGGGTACCTCCCCTCCCCCTGGCAGCATTTGCCCCTTGTCGCATAGAGCTCTTAACCGTGTTATTTCCATTTGTGCGTGTGCTAGCTGGCGATTTAAATCGCCTGTTAAACATGCTAAATTCACAGGAGGTGCACTCATCGGGCCGTACAGGCCTCCTTTGTCATATGGTGGGGGTTCATGGGCTGTTGCCCCGCATGGAGCAGTGGGGGTGGGTGGTATATACATGGGCTCACTAAACCCTACTGCTGGCCTGGTCATTAAGGGATAGATTTTTGTTACTTCGTTCTCGGTTGTAGTTGTTGAGCACTCCCCTTTTGGTGTCCCGCTTACTTCTTCAGGTATTTTCTGCTTTTCTATCATTCGGCTTGTACCTACCTCTGCTGTGGGGGTAACTTCCTCAAACATTCGCCATAAATCTAACACTTCTCTCCGGTTCTGTAATTGTTTCCCTTTGTATCGTGCTAGCAAATGTGTTGATACTAGGTCCAACACTCTTTTGTCGAATGACCCTTCTTCTGGCCAAATTGGTATAACCCCATCTCCTTTTATCTCAGTGATCCACTGATCTTGATACTTCTGTATCCTGTCGCTATATAGTGGAAGGTGCTGTCAGATATGTGCCAGTGTTGTTACTCCCCCCATGGCAATACTTCTTTTCCTTTCTTGTGTTGTCTGGTACCATTGAGTCCCTTCCCACCTCTCACTTGGTATGTCAGTTACAATATGTGAAAATACGTTCTTTATCAATGCTCGCAAATATGGTATGTCACATTAGCTGTTCTTCTTGAAAGGTGTTACCTGGTCACCTCTCACAATATATTTCTTTGCCTATTATTCATTAATCACAAGTTACTTGTACTGAAATATTTTGGCGTGTTCAACAGGACATATACACAAAGCAGACCAACAACATATAATCATGCAACATACACATGCACTGCCTGCGCGCGTTTGTTCTTTCCCTAATCCCGTTACTGTCCCCGGTTTTTCTTCTTCCCTATTCTACCTACTATTTCGCATTCACTCCCCACCTCTTTCACCTTTATTATGCCTCAAGATTTCTTACCTCCACGGAAAAAGAATATTCTAAAACTACTCTGAGTCTACTCAATATACGAGACCCCTACTATTTTCTCTTTATCTCTATTCTGCACTTGGTCGGGACAAATGCTACGCGGCGCCGCCTTCTACCCCATATGGGCTAGGATACCACTTCTCTTCTTCTCACTTCTTACAACACCTAATGGCCATATAAAGGATAGATCAGAAAAGCCTTGCCATCACTCACACAGACCCTATTCTTAACTACCTTCCCTTTGTTTGCTAATTCCCTTCTTCCCGTATTTCCCCTTACCTTCCTTTGGGGTCTTTGCAACCGGGACTCCACGTTTTCAGTCAGGTACTCCGAGGGTCACCGCTCACGGCCGGACCTCGCTCAGGTCCGTCCCCCAACCAAGCCGTGGCCTGCCTTGCCGAGCAGCCTTTTTGATTGGGTATTCGTCAACCGGGAACCCTTGACCCTTTCTTCTTGATGTGCACTGTCTGGTCAACCGCGGAGGCGATGGTCTTGCTGGGGGCGTCCTGGATCTCACTGCCGGGCGGTGCAGGCCTCGAGGCACCTCTCTAAATCACGTTGCGGGGGTCACCAAAAATGTAGGTGCCTTTCCCCGGCTTACTACGTGTAAGAAAAAATAAAATAACCAACACAACCCCTGGTGGTGGAAAGAGGCACTGAGAACCGGCTGCAAGAGATCAAAGGATGGTTTATTTCTCCAGCTAGGAAATAACCCAAAAAACCCTCCAAAACATTTACATCATCACTCATATATATATCAATTAAAGTAACTCTAACAAAAAATACTAAATGGACCCGATTGGCCAGTGTGGTGCGGTAGGTATGGGTGTCATCTCTTCCTTCTGATTGGCTGAGTGGCTGACGAGATGATGGACGTCAAATATCTTGTGCTCCACGCAGGTCAGGGTCCGGTCACTGTGGTCACTACCTAAGCTAATATGTTGCATTCGTAAAACACTAAATAACAAATGATCTAAACATTTTATACTTCTTTTCATATTTCTACACAAATCACACATAATATTTATTGTCAGTACAATTGGGTCATTCGTGGCTTTAATTGGAGGCCTTGACCTTTATTGTGCATGTAAAAAGAGTCAAGCTGTGTTTCACATATCTCCTAAGCTTTAGACCTATTAGTATAAAAAAAACATATATTGTGGCAAGGTGCTTAAGGTTAGTAGTGGGTGAGTTGGGTGGGTTTCACAACGCAGGCGAGGGTCTGGCACTTGAAAGAAATACCTTACAGGGAGTGCGTGGTCAGGATGGCAATAAATTGCTCTAAATGGGGGTGGGTGGCTTGCACATTTATGGGGACGAACAAGCAGAAAGTGCTTAGCTCATCCTGGCTCACATGCTGGTTCTCATGCTAACAGTGATCTCAGAGGAAGAAAACTGTATCATATTGGTTGTTGCAACTTTCTCCAGCTTCAGCGTGAGAATGGGAGCACAGAGCTTTCCTTTCCTTCGCAGGGGGAGTGCAAGGGTGGGGGCCAGCCAGCTCCCTGCGCGCCTTGTGTGTGTCTCTGTCCTTGGCTGTTGCAGTGAAAGGGGAGCTGAGCCTTGCTGTACTATCGCAGTGAGGCCTGTTTACCCAAGATGGAGTCGAAAGGGGGCACAAAAGATGGATGCCCCGTGTCCTGCTCAGTAGTCCCATCTATATAGCTTTCAACCGTGGTTAACTTTACATAAGGGCAAGGGGCTACCCCACTACCGGAGGCACGTGGTCCAAGTCCCGTACTGAGGAGTGTACGGCGCGAGGGGGCCTGGGGGCCCCTCGCTCCCATACACAGCATACCCCGGTAGGGTCTTACAAATATGAGCGAGGGGCGTCTCTGCACCCATTGTTTGTTATTGTCAATGGAAATTAATTTTCAATGAATATATATATATATATATATATATATATATATATATATATATATATATATATATACATATATATTCGTACACCTTCTGTGTAATGGGCTCAACACGCTTATGCAATCCTGCTCACAAATCAAAATGGTTCACTTACTTCTTGACGCTTCTAGAGAGCATCTTTGTCAATACACTGTGCGTCATGCAAGTCAAAACCTCTTCATTAATGCTTATCCACGTAAACAACACTAATTTTCATAAAACATCAACAAATAACGGACTGCAGAAACAAAAATAAAAATGACACATACTACACTTTACCGTCCCAGATATCCCCGTTGCCCCTACTTAGCTGCCCCCTTCCCGATTCCCTATATCCCCTTGTTCCCACCCATGAGAGAAAAAAGGGGATAGATGAGATACAGTTGCAAAAAAGCGTTTCTACGACTACTCCGGGTCCTCCTTTGTGACCCCTACGTTATACTTTTACCTTATATTTCCCATACTCATATATCCAGTACTAGTCGAGATAGCACTATGCGGCGCCGCCTTCCTCCCACAATGGAGATAGGATCCCTTAACCTCTTCACACCTTATTTTCCATCACCGTCCTAATGGCCATATGCGATAGACAATAAATAGATTGGAATATAGAGAAAAGAGAAATAACTCCCGATCCCTAGACTCTTCTCTCCTATGCTCTCCGCTTCACCACCCTTTCCACCAAAATTACGTAATCTATCCCAATACCCTCTAATCTGACTCCCTCCCACCTTTCAGTTCCACCCGCACTTGATACTCACGTGTCCGTCTTGATCCGAGACCCTGTGGACCCGAACAGTCAGTGCGCCGCTCATCGCTCAAAGACCACGCCGCCTCCGGCGAATGGTATGTTTGTGTTTTGTCAAGGGGGATCCCGTATCCTCTCACCCTAGTGCATGCGCACGTCTAGGTATACCGGTTGCCGTTAGCGGGTAGCTCTTGAGGGAGCATGCTCTGGGTCAACGCAGAGGGACGTCTCGTGTCAGAAGGACGGAAAAGAACGCTATTGCGTCGGGGTCACCAATGTAAGTGAGAGTTCCTCGAAATACAATCAAATCTCCCAATGGAGTCAGTAAGCACACCTCCCAAGAGGGAATGAGACCAAGACCAAGTGCTGGTGGTAAAGAAAGTTTTTATCTAGACTAGGGCAAGCAGAATCTACTCTGCCCACGCCGAGAGCGCTCTGCAGAAAACATATTACAACTTATTTTTATACAGCTTTTTCGTCATTTAGGAGAGGGCAGGCCTAAGGGGCTATTGAGATTGGACACTAGGAGTGGTCACCTATAGGTGCTATAGGGCTTGCCGAACTTGGTTGGTGTAGAGGCACGTGGTGAGATGACGTGGTGTCCCAGGTCAATCGGTCAGCTGGGCTCATCAGGCTTGAACGCCGTGTTGAGATTTGAATTCCTTGTATCGTTGGAGTCATGTAAGATTTGCTCTTGTGGCCACACATTCCCATTCATTCGCTACCATGATTTGTTTGTCTAGTGACCTCAGAGGCCTGTATCTTAATACTTGCAAAACAAGGTTCAAGGGTACATTATTTATTACTGGTCATAGATCCGGCTTCTTTTGTGAAATACTGTGTAGGATTTGTTTAGACAATTCAGGATATACTGACTAAGGGGTAGAGTCCTTGGTATCATAGTAGGGTTTAGGGTGTCCACCTGGTAACAACAAAGGGGGTGCTGAATATATGACTGAAAAGAGATGGGTCACAAAAAGGCACATATCATCATGAATCTACATTTTCATTGTAGGTTCAACGATCAAGTGTCCAAATACCTTTAACTCGTTTGCTGACCTCTTTTGACACCCTGATGGCATGGGGGAGAATTGAGGCCTTCTTGTAAGCCAGTTTTCTGTTACATTATGTGACAAGGCTATTTGAAACACAATTGCACATGCAGGCTTTTAACATGGCTTGCTGAATTACAGTTAAATTATACTCAGTTAAAACATACCATATTACCCCTTTAACTCATCGTACTTGCTGTCACAAAAAGAAACGTCAAAGTCCACAAAATACGTACTTAATTCGATGTTTATCTCTTTACATATTCAAGGAAACAGGGTGATTTATAACTTGCGGCCTATTTGCGAAAATAGACTATAGCTCGCTGGAAAGGATTTGCTACTACATTATTCTTGTGCACTGTTGAACATAAATTTACATTGAGGCTCATGGGTTAATGGACATGAGGTAGCTCCGTGCTGGTGTGCATAAGGTCATATCGGTACTCATTGCATTGCAATACATTGTTTCCATGAGCACTCTTATATCATGTATTAGTATATGTTATACGCTCATTATTAAGGTTCAACATGAACATTTCTCGTTATATCTACATATTACATTGGCTATTCATGTTCACGTTGGCCCACGTAAGATTTACATAATTCTGGTTGCAGGATGTGTACTGGCTCTGTCTAAGTTACAATCACAATGGATCAAAGCCTCAGGGGTCATTCTTGTCTGTTGACTCTATCCAGGGGTGTCATGTTTTTATGGCCAGGGTCTGTGGGGGTGTCAGTCAGGTTTATGGAGATGAATAACTTCTGCCCTGGCTCCTGCTCAGGGCTGTATCTGGGTTAGTGAAGTAAGACGGAAAGCAGAAGATACAGTGTGTATTTTGTTGCATTCTCGCAGACAGTCTTTTCATGGGAACTGAACGATTGCAGGGATGGTAAACAGGGGGAGGAGGTGGGCGAAGGCGCTCACTCACGGTTTGCGCCTGACTGGGAGAGCTGCAGGCTTGCATTGGAATCACACAATTGTTTTAGAACCACAAAATGGAGTTGGTGCTTTACAAAATGGAGTCATGTCTATCTCTAGTTCTATGTTACTATGGGGGACGTCACAAGGGGGGGTCGCGGTTCCAGAGGCATTCCCGCATTAGTGCTCCGGGCCGGGGCCCTGAACCCAGTTGGCCGCAACTGGGTCTACCAAGGAAGTGCAGGAATAAGGGAAGGGGGGGTCTAACATACCCCCTCGTTCCACTCACTGTTCCAATTGCAGCAATGAGGTATGAGTTTGACTTGCTGTCTTTAAAGGCGACGGTACACTGGTCTCTTTTGTCATTGTATCGTAAGATTACCTCCCCCATTAAGGGCTCTCTGTACACTGAGGTATCTCTCTTTCTGGGAGCAGGGGATTCCTTATGATCCCCAATTTTGGGGTTCGCAGGGAAATTAAGACTACATTGTGATTTACTGCTTTCTGCCATACATGTGAACATTGATTTGCTGGTCTCCAGTCGTAGGAAAGGAAAGGGGGCACTTTGTACTTAAGACTGGATTAATACCTTTGACTCTTTTCATAACTATCCCTCGCTGAACCACTTATCGCCTGCACACAAACAAAAGGGGAACTATTGCTACGTATCTTTTATTGTTTCCAAATGTGTTTTATCATACTCTTTGTATGTATTTCCGTTGGAACCTCTTACCCACTGGGGAAGTAATATTAAGAAGAGGGATGATCGTCAGGCTTGGTGCTGCTTTTAGGTTTTGTAAAAATGATGCAATACTGGAGACTGTGAACCATCTTCTCTTGGAATGTCCTGCTCTTTATTCAAAATGTTTGTTATATTTCAAGAGATTAATGGGAACCATCGAGTGGACGGACCAGAACAGTGGCTTTGGATATACGACTTCAATAGTTTTAGCGATTAATTAGTGCAGTATTATGCTGAATTTGTTGAAAGGAATCTTTTCCCTTACTTTTAATGTACTACCTAGGAAGTGTTTTGGATGTTTTAAACAATCTTAATATTTCAATAATAATTAATGTAACTAACAAATTGATATTGTATTCATCTGTTTACTGTTCTTTGACATGTAGTAAAGGTTTTTTTTTCTTCTTTTTTTATCATACACAATAAAGGAAATAAAAAACATGTAAAAATGATATGGGTATCTACATCTCTGAAAGTGAACTCTGCTAATCAGACCCTCCTTTCATTATGTTGTATGCCAAAAATGCATAGTGCATACACGTACCTCTGCTAAGCCTCTCTATTGACCTCTCTCAGCAGGTGTCTTGTGCATTCCTGCCAACAGCTGTTGGTACCAAAAACCCAGCAGCCACTACCTGCCTTCAACTGTGGGCAATACCGCCTTCTAAATTAAATTATATAATTGTAAGCCCCTAGTACCCAGTGGCAGATGACATCTGGTTGTGACATTGTGATAGCTGGGAATCCAAAATTATATTGATCATAATCTACTGGTGACATTGTATTGTCAGTTTGGCTTACAGTGACGTTCGTGTCAAGGACTCTTGTGTATTCACTGGCTGAGATTGAGCTTCACTCAAAACAAACCATTTGGGCCATTGCCCCCGCAAAAGACTTTGTCCCTCATTACGAGGTTGCTGATAGGACTCCATGGGAATGGGAAAACTGAAGCACTGGCTCTCGTTGTTAACCGTGCTGGTGCTTCAGTGATTTGTCTGCCGGGAGGGTCCTGAACTACCGGCAGCTCAGGCCTGCCGGTAGTTCACAGCCCCTACCAGTAGACTCAGAGTGATCCGGTCCAGAAAAGGTGCCGGTAACATTGTTACCAGCAGCTTCATTCCAGACCAGATCACTGGAGAACTCTGGTTAGAAGCAGCTAGTCAAGCCTATTAGTGAAAATTCCATCCCCAATGGTTGGTGCTGTCAGAGAAAGGGCTGAGCCGACATACACCCTACATCACTGAGTCACTGCATGCTAGTCGTGGGCTACAATGACCCCCTGCCCCCTCAGCATCCACTCGCTCCCATTTGCAGAGAATCATATCTGATTTTGGATTCCCGGGTGCAGTGTATTTTACTGGGGAGTAACCGTTCGTCAATGGGAAAGAGGCTGTATTTTCCAGGGCTCAAGCTGAAGAGCTTGTGGCACCTCTGAGGTGAGACTAGGATACCCAGAGGCTACAGATGGTGCGTTGGGGCCCTGGTAAGTAGAAAAAGCTGGGTGCTGCTGCTTTGTCTTCTTTCAACCCAGAAGGGTCCTTTCTGTTTGTCACTCTGCTGTCCAAACAATACGACGTCCTTTTATCGACACCCGTTTTTATGACAAGTGTTTTTACGAGGAGTATTTGCTGAAAAAAACATTTAGATTTTTTTGGGGGGGTGGGAAAGGGCATGTAAAGGGATGTGGGGGTCGGGAATAACAAAAAATAGGTAGAGGGTGGGGGGCTTAAGGGTATAACTCCCCCAGAAAAGATTCATGAATTTTTTCAGCAAAAACTCATCTTGAAAACACCGTTTGTAAAAACGGTTGTCAATGAAATGACATAGAACTGCACAAAAAACTGTTAAAAAGGGTACCCCTGGCTTTGTGCTAGAACAACCTATTTTCTTAGCTGAAGTGCTGGTTTTGTTTCTTGTGAATAAAAAACGACTGCAGTGGAGGTGAACACACAGTAAAGGTCGTAGGGTCATTATTTTGTTAAAAGTTATTTGCTGAATACAATTCCTTCCGTGTGAACCAGAACAGTCGACTAGAGTATTTGTAGAGCTGTGCACTATTCTACGATGCAGCGGCTATGCTGGAAATCCAAGGAATACTATTAATTTGAGTGAAACATATTGTACACCTCAAATAAATGTTGGAGAAATAAATGTAAGGCATAACGTCCGACTGCTGCTGATTGGGGCCATTCAGGTCTACACAAGCTAATAGATCAAATGACTAACTTAAACATGAACAATAAATGGTATAGATGATTGAACGAAAGAAACACATGCGGAAAGAGTCACGTTACAAACAGAAATAATGAATTTTACAGATTGCCGAGATGAAATGGAAGACGGGGGTCAACAAATTAGAAGCCACAGAGGATCACGGGTATTCTTTGCAAGTTCAGATTGATGAGTTGAAATCTGCCCAAACTGATTTGGAAGACCACAGCAGGGCTGATAAAATTCATTTTTTGGCTTCAACAGAGGCGTAGCCACGATTGTCTAACTAGTGGGGCCTGAAGCTAACGCCGTTGGGCCCGGTGCAGTGACATTAACATCTGCAAATGCCCAGTGGTCGTTTACAGATTGTTTGTGGGCCTTGCCCGCTCAGGCCCTACACTGTCTACGCCTCGCTCGCACAGAGCGTTTCCCCATGGGATTGCACCATTATAAAATGCGTCTGTGAATTAGGCCCTTTATCTCTTTCTTAGGAACATGGATCCCTTCACAAGCCTTTACAAATATAGCAATAAAATACAGCCTGGAGAAAGGAAGGGAACAACCTGAAGATTCCAAGATCAATTATTGCCTGCTTTCCGAGACACCAACATGTTTGCCAGATTTTACCTTAGCCCAAATGAAAAATCCAATATTATGAAGAGGACAAAAAATGGATACACATTTGGACTTCTCCACAGAAACAATGGACATAAAAAAAATGATTTTTAGCATTACTGCTCGAGTTGTGGAAGTAGGATATGTGATACAGCTCTTAGAAACCCACAAGGATGTTGGTTGCAAAAGACAACTACACAAGAATGTGCTGCACCCCCTGTTACCATGTGTATGGGAGCGAGGGGTCTTCAGGCCCCCTCGCATCGTACGGTCCTCAGTACAAGGCTTGGACCGCATGCCTCCGATAGTGGTATTGCCCCTTGTCCTTATGTAAAGTTAACCACGGTTGACTGCTACATAGATGGGACTACTGAGCAGGACACGGGGCATCCATCTTTTGTGCCCCCTTTCGACTCCATCTTGGGTAAACAGGCCTCACTGCGATAGTACAGCAATGCTCAGCTCCCCTTTCCACCGCAGCAGCCAAGGACAGAGACACACACACAAGGCGTGCAGGCAGCTGGCTGGCCCCCACCCTTGCACTCCCCCTGCAAATGAAAGCTCTGCGCTTCCATTCTCACGCTGAAGCTGGAGAAAGTTGCAACAATCAATATGCTACAGTTTTCTTCCTCTGAGATCACAGTTTGCCTGAAAACCGGCATGTGAACCAGGATGAGCTAAGCACTTTCTGCTCGATTCGTCCTAATAAACGTGCAAGCCACCCACCCCCATTAGAACAATTTATTGCCATCCTGACCCTGCACCCCCTGTAAGGTATTTCTTTCAAGTGCCAGACCCTCGCCTGTGCTGCGAAACCCACCCAACACACCCACTACTAACCTTAAGCATTTTTATTATTATATATGCTTTTACTTGCACTAATGAGTTTGAAACCTAGAAAGAGATGTGAAACATAGCCTGATTCTTTTACATGCACAATAAAGGTCAAGGCCTTCAATTAAAGCCACAAATGACCCAATTGTACTGACAATAATCTTTGTGTGTAACTTATGTAGAAATTTGACAAGTAGCATAAAATGTTTTAAATAATTTGTCATTTAGTATGTAACAATACTAGCTTAGGTAGTGACCACAGTGACCGGACCCTGACCTGCATGGAGCGCAAGATGTTTGACGTCCGCCAGCTACTCAGCCATTCAGGAGGAAGAGATGCTACCCACACCTACAGCACCACACCGTCTGGCCAATCGGGTCCATTTAGTATTTTTTGTTAGAGTTACTTTAACTAATATAAATGTTGGCACTGATGTAAAGGAGGTAGAGTTTTTTGGGTTATTTGCTAGCTGGAGAAATAAACCATCCTTTTATCTCTTGCAGCCGGGTCTCAGTGCCTCTTTCCCCGACAAGGGGTTTTGTCTGCTATTTTATTTTTTCTCTCACACGTAGTAAAACGGGGAAAGGCACCTACATTTTTGGTGACCCCGGCAACGTGATTTAGAGAGGGGCCTTGAGGCCTGCGCCGCCCGGCAGCGAGATCCAGGGCGCCCCCCAGCAGAACCATTGCCTCTGCGGTTGACCAGACTGTGCACACCAAGAAGAAAGGGTCAAGGGTTCCCGGTTGACGAATACCCGATCGAAAAAAGCTCCTCGCCAAGGCAGGCCACGGCTTGGTTGGGGGACTGACCTGAGCGAGGTCCGGCCGTGAGCGGCGACCCTCGGAGTACCTGACTGAACACGTGGAGTCCCGGTTTCAAAGACCCCAAAGGAAGGTAAGGGGAAAATACAGGAAGAAGGGAATTAGCAACAAAGGGTAGGTAGCCAAGAATAGGGTCTGCGTGAGTGACGGTGAGGCTTTTCTGATCTATCCTTTATATGGCCATTAGGTGTTGTAAGAAGTGAGAAGAAGAAGAGAAGTTGTATCCTAGCCCGTAGGAGGTAGAAGGCGGCGCCGCGTAGCATTTGTCCCGACCAAGTGCAGAATAGAGATAAAGAGAAAAATAGTAGGGGTCTCGTGTAGTCTCGGAGTAGTTTTTAGAATATTCTTTTTCCGTGGAAGTAAGAAATCTTGAGACATAATAAAGGTGAAAGAGGTGGGGAGTGAATGCGAAATAGTTGGTAGTATAGGGAAGAAGAAAAAACAGGGACAGTAACGGGAATAGGGAAAGAACAAACGGGTGCAGGCAGTGCATGTGTATGTTGCATGATTATATGTTTGTTGGTCTGCTTTTATGTATATGTCTTGTTGAACACGCTAACGTATTTTAACACAGGTAATTCGTGATTGATATGAGGTAAAGCAGAAGAAATAAACTGTGAGTGGTGATCAGGTAACAGAAAGCTAATGTGACATATAGTAATTGTGAGCATTGATAAAGAACGTATTATTTCTACATATTGTAACTGATATACCAAGTTAGAGGTGGGAAGAGATTCAAAGGTACTAGAATACGCAAGAAAGGAAAAGAAACATTGCCATGGGAGGAGTAACACCACTGGCACATATTTGCCAGCACCTTCCACTTTATAGCGACAGGATACAGAAGTATCACGATCAGTGGATCACTGAGATAAAGGGAGACGGGGTTACACCAATTTGGCCAGAAGGAGGATCATTTGACAAAAGAGTGTTGGACCTAGTATCAACACATTTGCTAGCGCGATACAAAGGGAAACAGTTACAGAACCGGAGAGAAGTTTTAGATTTATGGCGAATGTTTGAGGAAGTTTCCCCCACGGCAGTGGTAGGTACAAGCCGAATGACAGAAAAGCAGAAAAACCCTGAAGAAGTAGGTGGGACACCAAAAGGGAAATGATCAACAACTACAACCGAAAACGAAGTAACAAAAATCTATCCCTTAATGACTAGGCCAGCGGTAGGGTTTAGTGAACCCCTGTATATACCACCCACCCCCACTGCCCAGAGCGGGGCAACAGCCCCCGAACCTCCACCATATGACAAAGGAGGCCTGTATGGCCCACGAGTGCGCCTCCTGTGGATATAGCATGTTTAACAGGTGATTTGAACCGTCAGCTAGCACACGCACAAATGGAAATAACACGGTTAAGAGCTTTATGTGACAAAGGGCAAATGCTGCCAGAGGGAGGGGAGGTACCCCCGCTGTCACTGGCAGATCTCACACCCCCGACAGGGGCAGCAAGCAATGCAACCCCAGCAGCCTCGGTATTAGGGCAGTCTATAGCATCGCAAGGGACATCATCGCAGCAGAGGCAAGAACAAGAGTGGCAGTCAGGACAGTTCCTGTTCCAATTGAATAACAAGCCAGTGAGAATTATGCACCCAGATACACCGGAGAGTCAACAAAGTGGAGACCAGGGTGAGAGACAAGGAAGTGAACCCAAGGAAAACTGGGAGGATAATAACGAGTTAGAGTCAGAAATAGAAGAATTATGGGACGATTTAGATGAATACGAAGAGGCAGCTGCCGCGGAGGGTTCCCCACTGCCAAACCACCGTTACCCAGACACACTATCGCCACCATTATGGCAAGGTAGATTAAGACAACGAACAGGGAGGATAGGAAATATATTGGTAAGTAAAGCGAAAAAAGGGAATACAAGCAGAACAGGAAAGAAACTAAAACTACAAATGCCACTGATACATAAAGGAGCAGGTAGGCCAAATTACATTCCGTGGGCCCAAATGGACAAAACCAACCTGTTAAAACTCCTCCCCCCGCTGACGGGAGGGGAAGGTAAGTGGATACATATATTTAAGAAGAACGAAGGGGAGGAAAACGCAGTAGGAAGGCCCGTCGGGATAGCAGCGCAGTGGGTTGGAGAGGACCAAGGACAGTGGAACGGAGAGGAACAACCATGCCAAGGATCGCAGTGGCAGAACAGGCCGGCCCAAGGAAGAGGTGGGTACCGCGGGCAAAGGGGAGGATACGGAGGAATGGGAAACAGAGGGTATTGTGGGCAAGGACCAAGGGGAGGACAACAGGGGTCGTGTTGGAATTGTGGAAGATGGGGACATAATTCACGAGATTGTAGAATGCGACCATCAGGGTATTTTCAACAGCAGCAACAACAGCCCATGAACAATGAACAGGGGTGGGGCTGCCCACACCCAGGTAGCCCTTGTGGAGCTCCAATGGGGAGGGGGGGACAACAGGATCAATACTGCTATGACCCCCAAATGCAACAGAGACAGCCAGCCCCACAACAGCAGCAACAGCAGCAGCAGCCACAACTATACGTGATGTAAAAAGTCTACTACTTTCAGCAATCGGGGACCAAGCAGACACAATCTGGGAAAGGGCAGGGTTCCCGGGAGTAACGATGAGCTGTGACCGACACGATGGATCAACATTTAACAATGTTCGAGCACAAGTGTGGGATGCATTGCGGCATGCATTTCCAGACGTTCCAGATTTACATGCAGTGATGCAGTGTACGATGGAGGAGAACGAGGATCCTGCGCAATTCATTTTGCGAGTGCAAGATTTATGGAGAAGCGAAACTGGTACGGCATGGAATCAATCAACAGCTTTATTCTATTTTATCATTAAAAAGGGGTTGCCGAAAGAGGTGCAGAAGGCCTTGGACAAAATAGCTGGGATCGAAGCCAAAGGGTGGCCTGAAATTCAGAGCATAATTGTACACCACTGGAGGAGGATCAAAGAGAAGGAAAAGGAGGTCACGCAAAAGAGGCTGGCTGACGAAGCAAAATTAGTACAGACGAAATTAGTGAAGGTCGCCGCTATTACTGCCAGTGCAACAGCAGACAGAGGAAACGAAGGAGAGGAAAATGCGGGAGGAAGGCCCGTCGGGATAGCAGCGCAGTGGGTTGGAGAGGACCAAGGACAGTGGAACGGAGAGGAACAACCATGCCAAGGATCGCAGTGGCAGAACAGGCCGGCCCAAGGAAGAGGTGGGTACCGCGGGCAAAGGGGAGGATACGGAGGAATGGGAAACAGAGGGTATTGTGGGCAAGGACCAAGGGGAGGACAACAGGGGTCGTGTTGGAATTGTGGAAGATGGGGACATAATTCATAAGATTGTAGAATGCGACCATCAGGGTATTTTCAATTGCAGCAACAACAGCCCATGAACAATGAACAGGGGTGGGGCTGCCCACACCCAGGTAGCCCTTGTGGAGCTCCAATGGGGAGGGGGGACAACAGGATCAATACTGCTATGACCCCCAAATGCAACAGAGACAGCCAGCCCCACAACAGCAGCAACAGCAGCAGCAGCCACAACTATAGGTGATGTAAAAAGTCTATTAGTTTCAGCAATCGGGGATCAAGCAGACACAATCTGGGAAAGGGCAGGGTTCCCGGGAGTAACGATGAGCTGTGACCGACACTATGGATCAACATTTAACAATGTTCGAGCACAAGTGTGGGATGCATTGCGGCATGCATTTCCAGACGTTCCAGATTTACATGCAGTGATGCAGTGTACGATGGAGGAGAACGAGGATCCTGCGCAATTCATTTTGCAAGTGCAAGATTTATGGAGAAGCGAAACTGGTACAGCATGGAATCAATCAACAGCTTTATTCTATTTTATCATTAAAAAGGGGTTGCCGAAAGAGGTGCAGAAGGCCTTGGACAAAATAGCTGGGATCGAAGCCAAAGGGTGGCCTGAAATTCAGAGCATAATTGTACACCACTGGAGGAGGATCAAAGAGAAGGAAAAGGAGGTCACACAAAAGAGGCTGGCTGACGAAGCAAAATTAGTACAGACGAAATTAGTGAAGGTCGCCGCTATTAATGCCAGTGCAACAGCAGACAGAGGAAACGAAGGAGAGGAAAACGCGGGAGGAAGGCCCATCGGGATAGCAGCGCAGTTGGTTGGAGAGGACCAAGGACAGTGGAACGGAGAGGAACAACCATGCCAAGGATCGCAGTGGCAGAACAGGCCGGCCCAAGGAAGAGGTGGGTACCGCGGGGAAAGGGGAGGATACGGAGGAATGGGAAACAGAGGGTATGGTGGGCAAGGACCAAGGGGAGGACAACAGGGGTTGTGTTGGAATTGTGGAAGATGGGGACATATTTCACGAGATTGTAGAATGCAACCATCAGGGTATTTTCAGCAGCAGCAACAACAGCCCATGAACAATGAACAGGGGTGGGGCTGCCCACACCCAGGTAGCCCTTGTGGAGCTCCAATGGTGAGTGGGGGACAACAGGATCAATACTGCTATGACCCCCAAATGCAACAGAGACAGCCAGCCCCACAACAGCAGCAACAGCAGCAGCAGCCACAACAGCAAAACGCACTACAGCCCATGGCGAGACAAAACCCATTAGGGAACATAAACAATAACCCTTTTGCATGGGCCGCAAACGGTGCCCCTGCACCATACCGCGGCGTTACGGTCGTGGGTGACAACGTTTTTTCAATGCCAGGTCAGCAAAGATACCAAGACTAGGACAGCCCACAGGGAGCACTTGCGTGTCCAGTCCTATCCACCACACAAAGTGCAAATGAGGAACCACTAGTGGCGGCAGAGATAGGAAACACGCAGTTTATCTTTATGGTAGACTCTGGAGCAGAAAAATCATGCCTCACAGAAGGGCGGTTTCAGCTCTCGGGAAGAAATTTGGAGACGCAGGGGTTCTCTGGGGCTATTTTAAAAGTTCCTTATACAAAAGATCTTGATGTAACAGTGGGGGGAAAAACAGTGCGTGCACCCTTATTGTATTACGAAGACGTGCCAATCAATTTGATGGGACGAGACCTACTCAGTAAGTTAAACATGACCATAGCCTTTACTGAAAGAGGAATAGTGTGCTCGATGCCAGGGGTATGCCCCGTACGGGCACTCTTGCTAATAAGTACAATTACAAAGGACGTTGCAGTAAGAGGGATTCCCATTGACATGGACATGTTCGTCTATGGAATACAGGTATTAGCCTGAGTAGTGCCTGAAATAACACAAAAAGAGTGGAGAATACCATCCGACTTCATATTCCGCCCAATCACACCAACAGATGTAGTGCCAGGCACAATTATGTCTATAGACATTGAGGCAGTTCAAGTTTCCAACAAATGTATTGTGGTCATAGGCCTGGACACACAAGGACGCAAGTGGAGAAGTGTGCTATGCATAGAGCCAAACATAATGCTAAAAGATATTACTGATGAAGAATTGTTCACTGACTACGAAGGGGTTGGAGAAATAATAATGGAAATAAGCATACCATGTGACATTATGATTCAATATAGAGAAATACACAACCCACGCATGGCTAACATAAAGGCCCCACTGACAATGTTTGAAGAAGACATGGCCAGGGTAGCACCTGAAATTTGGAATACGGGACCACACGATGTAGGATTGTTGCATGAGGTAACTCCCATAAAAATAAAACTGAAACCAGGTGCCCTCCCACCCAGAGTGAAACAATACCCAATAGCCAAAGAAGCAGAGGAAGGTATTAGAGAAACAGTGAATGCACTCCTAAGCCAAGGTATCTTAGTGCCATCAACTTCCCCATGCAACACAGCGATTTTTCCGATTAAGAAAGCAAAAGGAGGGGCGTGGAGAATGGTCCAGGATCTCCGCCCTCTCAATGACGTCTTCCAAAAAGAGTTCCCTTTAGTGCCTAACCCGTCATCAATATTGTGCAGTATATCAAAAGAGGCAACTTGCTTCACTGTCATTGGTCTGAAAAATGCCTTTTTCTCTGTGCCACTCGCACCAGAGTCGCAGTACCTTACAGCTTTTACATTAGGAAACAGTAGATATGAACATCGCAGACTCCCACAGGGGTATTGCGAGAGTGCAAGCATTTTTAACA
Organism: Ambystoma mexicanum; assembly: GCF_040938575.1. Classification (NCBI taxonomy): domain Eukaryota; kingdom Metazoa; phylum Chordata; class Amphibia; order Caudata; family Ambystomatidae; genus Ambystoma; species Ambystoma mexicanum. Next base: position 194,371,071 of record NC_090933.1, on the reverse strand, counting down.
GAGTACTACAAGAAGACATTGGCAACATAGATGTAGGGAGCACCATAATACAGTACGTAGACGATTTACTCGTCTGCAGTAAAACAGAAGAAGAGTGTAGAGAAGACTCGATAACACTGCTTAACGTATTGGCTGCCAAAGGATACAAGGTGGACAAAGGAAAGTTACAATACTGCCTTGCAGACATTGTGCATCTTGGCCAGCAAATATGTAAAGATGGAAAAAGAATATTACCAGACAGAGCAGCAGCCATTCGACACATTATCATACCAAAAACAGTGAAGGACATGCAGAAATTTCTTGGCATATGTAACTATTGCCGAGCGTGGATCCTCGATTACGCAGCATACACACGGCCAATGCTACAAGCACTAAAAGAAGCACAAAAGAACAGAGCCCCAATAAAATAGACACAGGAGACAATTGCTCAATTCTCTCGATTAAAAGACCTTATTTCAGACGTCCCAGTCCTTGCAAATCCAGATTATGAAAATGAATTTTTCCTGTTTTCACACAGCAATGGAACATTAATGACAGCAGTATTGACGCAAAAGACATCGCTAGGCCACAAACCATTAGCGTACTACAGTGGAATATTAGACCCAGTAATGCAGGGACATTTCTCTTGCGAACAGGCCCTCGCTGCAGCGGCCTTCGCCATTGAGAAAAGTGCCACGATCGTAATGGGATGTTCAGTGACGCTGTATGCAGAACATTCGTTATTTGCTATCTTGGAAAGATCAAAATCTACCCTCAGAACACACAGAGCCTCTGCTTATGAAATAATAATATCAAGTCCAAATGTACATGTGGTCAGATGCAAGACAGTGAACCCAGCTACCTTCATTACAGAGCCATGCACAACTGAGGATTTACAGGAACACGATTGTAGCACATACGAGGGAGAGGGCGATGACATTCCCAAAGCAAGCGAAAACGCCCTTACAGAAGGAGAAATGTATTTCATAGACAGGTCAGCATCCATAAATTCAGAGACAGGAGAGAAACATGTGAGGATGGCGGTAGTGCGCATGGAAGAAGACACATACGAAGTGATTGTGCAAAAACGCCTCCCCTCACATTACTCTGCACAAGCAGCCGAACTGACTGCGCTAATCAGTGCGTTACACACAGCCAAAGATTGTGCCGTGACCATATATTCAGATTCAGCTTATGTTACCACCACAGTTCACTCAGGGCTATCACATTGGCGAAGGAGAGGGTTCAGAAGAGCAGACGGGTCCCCTGTACAACATGCCACGTTGCTAAATGAACTAATAGAAGCTTTAGCAGAACCATCGGTAGTAGCGGTGGTTAAATGCCAAGCCCATACCCATAACACAGACGCTGTTTCATTGGGGAACGTGGCAGCCGACGCAGCAGCGAAAGAAGCCTCGTACTTCAATAAGACACCAACATCAGAGTACATTGTAAAAACAACCACAGCAGAACAACCAGCAGATGCATACAATAACACGCCCATAGCACAATTGATAGAACTTCAGAGAAGGGCCCCACCGGAAGAGCAGGAGTTGGGGGGCAAATGAGGGTGTAAGCAATCATCCACAGATCTCATTTGGAGACAGGAAACGACAGGCAAGGTAGTGATGCCCGTAGAATTATTAGAAGTAGCATTCCAGCAACTGCATTTTCCAGCTCACGTTGCAAAACAACACATTGCCTCAGATATTCAAGAGGATTGGTTTGTTCCTAATCTACACGAATACTTGACTAAATTTGTGATTGAATGTACTACATGCTAAACTTACAATTCAGGAATGACATTGCGAACTCTGCGTGGCACTTTGCCACGCCCTACAGGTCCATTTAGAGAACTACATATCGATTACGCCGATATGGGAGAAAGATGTAACGGAGCAAGATACTTGATTGTGGTGGTATGCCCTTTTTCAAGGTGGGTGGAAGCGGGCCCATGTCCCCATCCTAATGCAAAATGTGCTGCGAAGTTCCTTGTGCGAGAAGTATTCTCACAGTGGGGAATCTGTGACGTGATCCGTTCAGACAACGGCACGCACTTTGTAAATGACCTCTTCAAAGAAGTGTCCTCCCTTCTGGGGGTGAAACACAAATTATGTTCGATTTATCATCCAGTGGCCAATGGAGTTGTGGAGAGGATCAACGGGCTGCACAAAAGCAATTTATCGAAATTATGCAGCACGTTGAAAAAAAATTGCGTATATTGTCTGCCCCTAGCACTGGTCCAACTCAGAAACCAACCATGCAAGGATCATCATTTAAGCCCGCACAAAATCGTGACGGGAAGGAGAATGCACACACCGCTCTCCCCTGTTAGGAGGGCGTCTGATGCGCACAGGGCTGCCACAGTGCTGGGAGAAGAGTTTAAGGAATACCTTACACAGCTAACGCGCGCAGTACGCAGCATAGCAAACAAATTGTTTCACCATTTACTGAAGATGTAGCAACAGACACCTCCATGCCGACAGCAGACAGTCCGGTGGGGCCTTTAATGCCAGGGGAGCAAATTCTTGTCAGAAACTTTGTAAGAAGGTGGAATTCACCAAAATTCCATGGTCCATACACAGTGGTGTACAGCACCCCAACTGCAGTTAAGGTTACAGGGTTAAAGTACTGGGTGCACCTCTCAGATGTAAGAAGGGCACACAGTGTTACACCTCCCCAAAATGAAACTGACTGTGTGGATGCCATCACTGGCACAGGTTGACATGATGACAATTGCAACTTAGACAGGGAAACTATAGGGGAAAAGCAAAGGTTTTATATATTTTTCTCTCTCTCTCTCTCTCTCTCTCTCTCTCTCTCTCTCTCTCTCTATCTATCTATCTCTTTCTTTTCTTTTCATATAAATCGTGTTGTTTTTTTCTATTTTTTCCTAATTTATTCCATGATGAAATGAAAAGGAATTGTTACATGCCTAACTGAGTAAAGAAATGAAAAAGAATGAATAATTGCAATTATTTTTCTTCCATATGACTTAACGAATTTGTCTCGCCCACATAGGTTCAACATGAGCCAATGCGACAAAATGGCTGATCAAGCTGAAAAGTTAGATAGAAATAGGGATGCCAATAGAGCCAGTAGTTTAAATAATTTGGAATGTGTTATAAAATATGCTGCCATACTATTTGCAATAATGATGTTTTATCTTATTTGGTATAATGTTGTTTTATATGTGGCAAATGAAATGAACAAATGGGGTGGGAGGAACTGATATGACAAAACCAGGGCAAAACTAATATGGACTGAAGCAACAGCTATTTTGAAGGACACTTATAACATTGAATTGAATGATACAAATATAACATTGCCCCTTGTACAATTGCACGTAAACAAAACTGCTATTCCATTGTTGAATAATACTGGAGCCAAGGAAATAGAGCTAGGATGGAATGTAAATGATGATTACTATTGGTTAACTGATTCCAGAAATACAAGCATGCGTACACACACTGCACCAGAAACCACTACTGAATACACACATGTCACAATGAACAACATAGATGAAGCATGGTCTAGAATATTTCCGCTGCAATATCCACTAGTTGGTACCCAATTAAAAAACAGAAGGAGGAGAAAAATGGGGGTGGGAAAAAACAGATACGATATTTATCATAACTTGAGGTTAGATGAAATAGAGGACCCCCGACACCCTGACCAATCAAACAAATGGTATTCAGACATGAGCACCGCAGCAAAGCAAGCAAGTAACAAAAGTTGTTATGTGTTCTCACTTATTCCTCACGCAACTGGAACCCCAAAAATGTTAATCCCATAGGAAGTACCCTTGTCTGAGGCCCAATGTTTGATTCATCTGATGTTGTGTAGAATAAAAAAGACATTTCAAGCACACACAGTCACTATGGAAAAATTGGAAAACGAACAAACTTGCACCAGCAGACGACAAGGAGTAATCTGCCTCCATGAGCCATTTTTCATTATAAAAGGCACAAGATATGCAGATGACAAGTGGCATGATGAAACGATTGAATGCAAAGCTGAGGGGCTTCGAGGGCTGCCAGATGAAACATACGAATGGGCAAAAGAAACGTGCATCCCCATTTGGACACAGCATATCACCAAGCTGACATGGGTCACACCCCTGGAGAGACCCATAAAGATTCAAAAGGAAATACCGCACGAACTTTGCTTCCATGGAGAAGGGAAGGTGAACATGGGAACCGTGCGGCAGTGCAATAAGACTTTAATAATGCCAGTCATGAAAAAAGGCACTGCTGCATTAATGGACATATACTGGATCTGTGGCAAACAAGCTTACCTGCATCTCCCAGCATCCTGGAGGGGCACTTGTGCCCTAGCCACACTTCACTCAGCGCTAATGGTGATACCAGAGAGCCACGTCCAGTTTACAGCAAGGACTTCGGCTGACACATCGACAGCAGGCCAATCAACTGACACATCGGCAGCAGGGCAATCGGCTGAACCATCGACAGCGCCCGATGAGACAATCACAGAGCCCCAGCATACAAACTATTGTCAGAAGAAACTTTGAAAACCAACTTGTCACGCAGCAAAAGAGCCAATTATATTTTGTCCAAATCGTCAGAACTCCTTGCTAAAATCCCACTACAGTATAAGCTTTTCTCATCTGCAGAAACATTCTTTGCATCGTTCCTAGCACCAGGCGTTTAAGCAATGGCAAACGCGAAATGGCTGCAGATAACACGCTGGGAGCTCATCCAGCTGGCCAACGACACTGAAGAAGGATTCAACATCATAAAAATAGAGCTCCGTGCACTGCGCCTGATGACGATTCAAAACAGATATGTCTTAGATCTTATCACAGCGATGGACGGTGGTGTTTGCAAAAGAATTGGGGGGGACGTGTTGCACGTTCATACCACTTCCGATGCAGATAACGGGACGCTGTCACATGTGATAACAGCAGTGCATAATTTAGGAGAAAGAATGAGAGCAGAAGGCGGAGTAGACAACAACACGTGGTTCGACGATCTGTTCAGCTGGATACCATCATGGGTGAACATCACAGCAAAGATACTCATTCCCATCATAGTCTTTCTTCTCCTAATATTCTGTGTGTGCCAACTGGGACTAAGATGCTGTGAAAATAATATGCCTAATTCAGCAATGATGATGGTAACAGTGGGCCGACAGACAACAGTGGCTACCATGATAGATGCCCAAGTACAAACCGGAGAATACACCACACCACAGTATAGGATGACTGCCATCTAAAGACAGTATGGGGACGTGGTCGATAATCTACATTACACTAGCATTAGAGAACCAAAAAAACTTGCTGTGGTATAACGAGGTATGGATAGATTTAGATGGGGATGGTGGGATATACCTAATGGTCACCCCAGAAGCATATGCAAGAAGGGGTAACAGCTTAAGAAGTGTGTGTAAAGCATGGATGCCAATAAAGGGTACACCTGCTTGGGATGAGGCTGTGGCTGAAGCTGAGCGCTACCGAAGGGAGAATGGAAAGAACGAGATAAAGTAGTTTGTTACTTTAGATGTAACAAAAGGGGGGAATGTATGGGAGTGAGGGGTCCTCAGGCCCCCTCGCATCGTACGCTCCTCAGTACAAGGCTTGGACCGCGTGCCTCCGGTAGTGGTATTGCCCCTTGCCCTTATGTAAAGTTAACCACGGTTGACTGCTACATAGATGGGACTACTGAGCAGGACACGTGGCATCCATCTTATGTGCCCCCTTTCGACTCCATCTTGGGTAAACAGGCCTCTCTGCGATAGTACTGCAATGCTCAGCTCCCCTTTCCACCGCAGCAGCCAAGGACAGAGACACACACACAAGGCACGCAGGCAGCTGGCTGGCCCACACCCTTGCACTCCCCCTGCGAAGGAAAGCTCTGCGCTTCCATTCTCACGCTGAAGCTGGAGAAAGTTGCAACAATCAATATGCTACAGTTTTCTTCCTCTGAGATCACTGTTTGCCTGAAAACCGGCATGTGAACCAGGATGAGCTAAGCACTTTCTGCTCGATTCGTCCTCATAAACGTGCAAGCCACCCACCCCCATTAGAGCAATTTATTGCCATCCTGACCCTGTACCCCCTGTAAGGTATTTCTTTCAAGTGCCAGACCCTCGCCTGTGCTGCGAAACCCACCCAACACACCCACTACTAACCTTAAGCATTTTTATTATTATACATGCTTTTACTTGCACTAATGAGTTTGAAACCTAGAAAGAGATGCGAAACGTAGCCTGATTCTTTTACATGCACAATAAAGGTCAAGGCCTTCAATTAAAGCCACGAATGACCCAATTGTATTGACAATAATCATTGTGTGTAACTTATGTAGAAATGTGACAAGTAGCGTAAAATGTTTTAAATAATTTGTCATTTAGTATGTAACAATACTAGCTTAGGTAGTGACCACAGTGACCGGACCCTGACCTGCATGGAGGGCAAGATGTTTGCCGTCTGTCAGCTACTCAGCCAACCAGGAGGAAGAGATGCTACCCACACCTACAGCACCACACCATCTGGCCAATCGGGTCCATTTAGTATTTTTTGTTAGAGTTACTTTAACTAATATAAATGTTGGCACTGATGTAAATGAGGTAGAGTTTTTTGGGTTATTTCCTAGCTGGGGAAATAAACCATACTTTCAACTCTTGCAGCCGGGTCTCAGTGCCTCTTTCCCCGACAAGGGGTTTTGTCTGCTATTTTATTTTTTCTCTCACACGTAGTAAGATGGGGAAAGGCACCTACACATGCCTGGCGGTATGTTGGAGCTATTTATGTTTCGGCCTGTAACGAAAGTTGATGTGGCCGACACTGTTGCACAGCTTAAACCGACCCCCTGTAAAGCCGATGACTGTCCAGATGTTGTGATCAAATCTTGCATTCCATCATTGGTCCCCCTCACTATGAAGTTCATTAACAGCTCCTTTTTAGAGGGGCTTGTGCCAGATCTCATAAAACCTACCCTGGATCCTAACATCGCCACTAATTACAGGCCCTTTACCAACGTACCCTTATACTGACTCAAGTTGCTTATCTTCAGGCTCAAGAACATCTTATCAAAAATAACATCCAGGCCCAACGTCAATCAGGCTTTAGACAGGCACATGGCAATGAGACGGCTATGTTGGACTTGAAAGACAATATTTTGCAAGCCATGGACAAGGGGCGCATCGTCTTATTGATACCATACTGTATTAGTTGACAGAATATTACATGCTGCAACTTTTACTCCTCTGGCGGCTAAATGGTTGACATGCTTTTTCCTGATCACTCATCCAGAGTTTTTAGTGGTGCTGCAGCAGCAGAGGTTGTGAACGTGCCTTATGGGTTTCCACAGGGGTCATGTCTTTCACCAATTCTTTATAACATCATTACCAAACCGCTGTCTGAGCTACTGGATGCTAAACGCATTATCTGTAACAACTATGCTATTCCAATGACACTCAGTGTCTGATCCTCATCTCAGGACATTACACGAAGGATACACAGGGCATCAGCGAGGTATATTCTAATATTCAGCAGTGGGCGTTTTATAATGGAATGTCCCTGAATGACCGCAAGACAGAATTAATTGTAGCTGGTAGGCTTGTAGAATAAAAAAGCTAGGCTCTGAGTAATTATAATTATAATTGTTTTTTTTATAACACGCATAATACCAAAGAGGTTTCTTAACACGGACCTAGAATTAGAACTTGTGTTGCTCTGCGTCGTCTTGCTTCCAAGACGAACCCTTTGCTCCTGAGCTATCCTCCCAGTACAAAAGCTTTGTTATAGCTGTTTGCACCATTGCCACTCTGGAGAAAGACCCTGGGCAAAGTCAAAACCCTAGGCCCTCATCACAAGTTGGGTGATATCCCAGCGGTAAATCCGCTGGAATACTGCCCAATGGAATTACTCTTATCACAACTTGATTCAGCAGTATTAGCGCGGATCACACGTTGTGGTGGAAGTCCCCATTTTCTTCAAGTCAATAGGACTCAATGGGGCATTTTTGGCCCAATTACCATGGTCAGAAAGTCAGTGCATTCACCTCCATCTCAGAGTTGGAGGTGAATCCTCTGACTTTCCCCCAAGCTCAGGATTGGGAGCTATGGTAATGCGGCAGTAACGCTATTACCACTGCATTTTTACTGTACCGGCCAACTCTTGATGAGGCTCCTTGTGTTTTCTTAGATTCTGAGATGAGCATGAAGGTGCATGTGAATAATATTGTATCTACCTCTGCCTACCATCTTACATTGTTGAGCCAAATGTGACCTTTCTTATGAAAGAGTAGCTGCTCTACTGTTGCAAGAAATATTATTGGAGCTAAATTCGATTACTGTGGCAGCTTGGTATATGGAATAAGCTAAATAGGTAAGCTGCAAGTAATTCAGAATAGTGCGGTACGTGTGGTTGAAGGCCTAGGGAGGAGAGATCTTATTTTGCATGCCAGCCAAGCTCTTCCAACATCTCACTGTCAAGCTTAAGAGACCCCTTACACAAAAGGCCCTAATATCTGCTAATCCCTCAGCCTTTTTAGTCTATTACTTAGAAACAGACTCCTTCTCAAGATCTTCCACACTGTCTGAGAAACAATCACACTTAACCAGTAACCACTGAAACACCCCCTCCTCCTTTGCATCTACTTCTTGTGCATGGCTGTGAAATAGCAAAGAAGGTGAGTAGACCACAGTTTCCTATAACATTTATTTATTCTGTGAATTTTCATGAATGCACCTCTCCACTGCTAGGATGGAGCTGCCTCAGCTTTACTGAAGGACCCACTAATATAAATCCAGAACATTCCATTTCATCATAATGCACCTGCAAAGGCAGCAGCCATGTACTGAAAGTAAATAAACTACGTAAGCAGAACCAAGGCAAAACATTTTGACACAGTGAATACTGTACAAAGCATATGTGCAATATATATGAGTATTAAACTGTGCATCAGTAAAGTGACTCTCTATACTGAAGTTAGGACCATGTACTGCCATAATGCGGTCCATAAAGTCTTCCTTCCAAATGTTCCATTTGATAAGAGGCTCTCCTGGCCTGGGGAGAAACTGGACAGGAAGAGCACTCATGGTGACAAGAAGAGGAACCCTTATGGGAGAAGAGGCTGTCACAAATACTAACAAATGATTGCTAATGCTTAATGTACAATGTAAGACTGCAAGCACCCCTAATGTACTAAAGATCATAGGGGCCCTAAAGTGTACCTCCAAAAGTGTGATGCAGTTGACCAACAAAACAAGACAGCTGTCGCAATTAGAGAAATGTGCCCCCTTTCGAGAACTCAGGGGAAGTACAATGACGTGACAATCGTGACGTGCAGCCACAAAGCGGGTCCTGCACTCTCTCCTTGAAATTCAGTAGCAAAGCGCGTCCTGTACTGCAGGGTGGGAATTAGCTAGGCAACAACACCCGTGTTATAATGTGTAATCTCTTAATGTAAAATGCGAGCGAACATTTCGTTTCCTTTGTTCCAGAACCCCTCTGTGACGGGGGAAATGAAGCGTTCGCTTTAGTTGCAATGGCCGGTTGGTGAAGGCTGCCCGCCGGAGGCTTCTCCCAATAAATCTTCATTTAAAGCATCACCTGTTATCTTTGTCTGTGAAGTAACACTACAAATGGCGACGAGGAGTTGTAAGAGGAGTCTCCGACTTGATGCGCACACGAAGCGACTGACATTGAATTAGGGTTGTCGCTTACAGAAGCCCGGAACCACGCGAGCAAGGCATCGAGCACTTGAAGGTCAGGAACGTGATATGTTTAAAAGGAATTTGATAATAATTACTACATTTACACTGCGAAAGTTTGAGTGCATCATTTGAATGTGCGCGCGGACTGCCAACACATAGATTGTGCAGGGCGTGCTGCCGATTGTACACTTGATCTACGAGGAGCCGAAGGAAAATGTTTAGAAAAAAGGACCCTGCAACGTGGCGTGCGTGCTTCCATTTTGTGTGAATAACAGTGCTACCATAGCAACGAACAGTGTCGGATGTTATGTTTCAATGTTCTGCATCGGGAAGAAATGTTTGCAGCCATGCTTTAAACAATATTGGTATTTTGACATTGTCTAATCCAAGAAATATAAGGAGTGCATGAAAACTGTCAAGTACACTGATGCAAGAAGAAATATAAAGTGAATAAACATTGTATACTTTGCTTCCATACATCAAGGCCGTATTGCAGAATACGTGCAAAAGGGAAAATAGAAAATTAAAAAAAAAGAGGAAGAAGATTGAATAAGGGATTCTACACAAAATCTTTCAGTTATGCAGAGCGTTGTAGCCCCGATGAAGTTTCTGGCTCTGCCTGGCAATCCAATATGCCCTTGGGAGCAATGGTTAGACAGCTTTCAAGTCTATCTGAGAGCTGTCGGGGGAGATAAGTATAGTGATGATGTCAAGGAGGCCACATTGCTTAATTGTATAGGGGCAGAAGCTTTAAGAATCTTTAGGACTCTGCCAGAACCTAGTATCACTGAGGTAGGATCTGGAGATTTGACCACCGGTTCAAGGAAATATGATATTGCTCTAATAAAATAAAACAGACATTTTGGCAATAAAACAAACATAGTACTTGAGAGATACAGATTCCTAACCAGGAAGCAAGGCAAAAATAAATCAGTAGACGACTACATTGCAGCTCTTAGAGGTCTCATATCAACATGTGAGTTCACAGGGGTGGCGGATGAATACCTGAGAGATCAATTAGTCTTGCATGTGGCTGACACTCGCATTCAGCAATGTCTGTGGCAAGCAAAAAACCCGTCCCTGCATCAAGCTATTGAGATAGCGAGGACATTTGAATTGGGAGAGAAGTGTATGAAAGAGCTTCATAATAAAACTGAGTGCGTTGACATTAAATCCATACAAAGTGCAAGTGGAGAAAACAGTGACAGAGAAGAGGAGGCATTGATTGCCATGGTGAAAAAGATGGTGAGATCGGACCTTGGCTCAAACCTAAGACAGAACAAGGACACATTTCAGAAACTGCAACACAGGTGTTTCAAATGTGGTTGGTCTAAACATTTAAACAATGAGAAAGACTGTCCGGCTCATTCAACAGAATGTTACAGATGCGTACAAATGGGCCATTTTGGGAAAGTTTGTCGCAATGTCAGGGGTAGGGGCAGGTTCAATCCACGCTACAACGCCACGAGGAACAATAGTCAATTTGGAAGAGGAGCCATGACGAGTGTGAAGGCACTAGAAGAGTCGGCTGGATCAAATGATTTGGTAGCGATCACTGGTTGTGTTGAAGATTAAGTGTGCATATTGACTGTCACACCAACTGAAAAATCTCTTGGTCCCTGGGTGTCCATGGCAATAAATGATGTTACACTACAGGTAATGGTTGACACAGGTTCACCATATACTATGGTAGATATGAACACGTATCTAAATATGTTAAACCTGGACATAAATGATCTTAAAGTACCTAATGTCAAGGCAACAGGATATGGCAAGACACCCATTGTTATTGTAGGGTATACCTGGGGGCAATTATATTTTTAGGGAAGGAAGACATATTGTAAACTGTTTGTGGCGAAGGATGGTTTCTCAATAGTTGGCTGGTGGGAGCAGGCATCCTTGAGAATCAGAATACACCCTGGTGAGGATGTACCGATAATGAGCATACCAAGCAACAGTTGTGACTCAGCTGAGAATCTAGTGAGGAGCTTTCCTAAAGTATTCAATGACAAAATAGGAGCTCTGAAGGGTTTCAAGCATCGCATAATACTGAGAAGAGGTGCAAAGCCGGTGGTGCACATGGGGAGGAACATTCCAATTGGTACAAGAGAGCCTCTACAGAAAGAATTGGAAAAGCTATGTTCTCAGGACATTATTGAACCAATTGAAAGCTCTGAGTGGCTTTCTCTGATTGTTATTGTGAGGAAACCTGAAGGGGCAATCAGAATGTGTGTAGACTTAAGAGACCTTAACAACAATATATGGATTGATCGTCATCCTCTACCCAACATTAGAGAAATGTTAACTACAATGGAACCGGAAAAGTTTTTCTCCACACTAGATTTGTCGTCTGCCTACCATCAGGTGGTGTTGGAAGAGGAGTCCAGACAACTCACATCTTTTATAACTCCTCTGGGAGCCTTCCGTTATAAGAGGATGCCATTCGGTTTGGCATCGGCGGCTGCCGTATTCCAGAGACTTATGCAACATCTTTTTTGTGGGCTAAAAGGAGTACATTATTTTCAGGACGACATTTTAGTGTCTGCCATGACCTAAGAAGCCCATGATGCCAAGTTGTTAGGTGTTTTGCAAGTAATACAACAGAAAGGTCTAACTCTCAAGATTGAGAAATGCAAGATAAAAAAAAGAGAGGTTACATATTTGGGCCACTGCATCAATGAAAGTGGTATAAGACCGAAAGAGGCTCTGATAAACACCATTCTTAAGATTCCTGATCCCACAAATAAAGACCAACTTCGGAGCTTATTGGGTCTCACTGAATATTACTAATTTGTTGACCATTATGCCGACAGAACCAGTCATATGAGAAATTTGATGACCAAAGGCATGAAGTTTGAATGGTCGGCTGAGTGTAAGGAAGAATTGGACAAAATCAAAAATCTAATCAATAAGGCACCTACCCTTAAGATGTTCAATTGTGGGGCCAAGACTCTAATATTAGTAGATGCCAGCAATGCGGGCTTAGGTAGTGTTCTGGAACAGATTCATGATGGTTTTGTTGTTCCAATCGCTTTTGCTTCTAGGACTCTAAAGGGAGCAGAGAGAAACTACTCAACTATTGAGAAGCTGTTAAGTGGATTTTAGAGCACTTCAAAGGACTGATGTGGGGAATTCCCGTTGAACTCAAAACAGACCATAAACCTCTTGTTCATGTATTGAATCCAAATAATTCTCATTTAACATCTCCTCGCATAAGAAGATGGACATTAATTATTATACAGTACAATGTGATCATAAAGTATACACCAGGCAAAAGAAATAAAGTTGCTGACTGCTTTTCCCGACTGCCATGTTTTGATGAGAATATCGAGCAACCAAGTGGTGAAGAGGTGATGGAAGATCAAGATTTGGATTCCATTATTGCACAAATACATCCTAGCTTTGGAAAGGATGAATGGATAGTAGCCATCAAATCAGACCCGGAACAAGACCTTCTGAGGAAAGCAGTTGTGGATGGATGGAAAGATGTCCAGGATCGGATCAAATCTTGGGAAGGGATCAAAGATGAATTGTCATGTGATGAGTTGTGTGTCTATCGAGGCGACCACATTGTCCCTTCCATAGCCTTGAGGAAGAGAATCATGGATATTGCCCATGAAGGACACATTGGTAGGAATTTGACAAAGAGAAGAGTCAGAGAAACATACTGGTGGCCCAACATGTGGGGTGATTTGGAATCGCTAGTTAAGGAGTGTTCTGCTTGTGCGGTGAGTGATAAAGGTAAACTAACGAGAACCACACCACTTGAACCAGTTACTGTACCTGATACTGTTTGGTCAAAGCTGGCCATTGACATTGCTGGTCCGTATGAAGTATTACAACCAATGAAGATCTATTTTATAGTGTTGATTGACTACACGTCAAAGTGGGTGGAGTGTGGAATCATAGAAGAATCGGTTTCTGCTGGCAAAGTTATCCATTTTTTAGAGGAGATTTTTAGTAGGGAAGGTGATACACAAGAACTAATATCGGACAATGGAACTCAGTTCATGTCCCATGAAGTACAGTGTTTTCTGAGAGATCGGGCCATTAGGCACAACACCACAGCCTTGTACCATCCCATGAGTAATGGGCTTGTGGAGAGGATGAACCGCTTCATAAAGGGAACAATCCAGTTAGCTGTAGTGAATAATTTACCATGGAAAGATACTCTTAAGGAAGCACTTAACACTTACAAAGTCACTCCCCATTCGGTTACGAGTGTGGAACCTTTTACCTTGATGAGAGGAAGGATTGCAAATAACAGGCTTAAACCTGCATGGATGAACTTGAAGAAGAAGACAAATATTGACATGGATGAAATTATGAAGAAAGTCAAGAAAAGACAAGAACAATACAAAAAATATTGTGATCAACATAAACATGTGAAGGAGAGCAAAGTTGGAGTTGGAGATTGGATCAGAGTAAAAGAACCCAAAAGAATCTTGAAAGGAGAATCTAAGTTCCGTGCTCCTCAGAAAATAGTCACGCGCTTTGGGAAATCAGTAGTTTTAGAGGATGGAAATAAGTGGTCCTGTGATGACATCATTTCAGAAGGAAAGACCACTCTTGAAACATCCAGACAAGTCATGGATGAAAGAGAAACAGTGACAGAGTCAATCGATGGGAGGTGTCATGGAACTTCATCCAGAAATGTTGAATACCTTTCAAGACCAAGAAGAGTTATACCTAATTATAGAGATGACTCCATTTATTATTAGACTCTCAACTATCGTAAGATTTGTATGCTGGTCAACCAAGCAACATAACATCGTATAGCCCTGAACTTGTTGCTGACTTCAGGAGCGTATCCTTTCAGTATCTCCTATTATATTATATCTATTGGTGGTTTTGTGGGGATGGGGGTATACTAATTGCAGCTTGTGAGTACCATAACTACAATTTATGAATCTCATCTTAGTTTTCTTAGGGTTGTTAATTTCCTGTATTTCACAGTATCTAACTTAATAATCAATTGTATGTTCTTATTTTGCTTCTTTTTTGTGTTACCCCCTCCCCATTTCCTTCCTACATCTGCATTTTGTTGTACATAATTATACTGTTATGCTCCTTTAAATATTGTGGGAAGGGAGATGTTATAATGTGTAATCTCTTAATGTAAAATGCGAGCGAACGTTTTGTTTCCTTTGTTCCAGAACTCCTCTGTGACGGGGGAAACGAAGTGTTCGCTTTAGTTGCCATGGCCGGTTGGTGAAGGCTGCCCGCCGGAGGCTTCTCCCAATAAATCTTCATTTAAAGCATCACCTGTTATCTTTGTCTATGAAGTAACACTACAACCCGTAGCATAGGGAGGGAGCTTTGCACTCTCACTCTTGTGAATATCCTTGCCAGGGAACAACACACGCTGCTTACCAACGCGGCTGCGTTGAGAGGTCCTTTCCTCAGAAGGTTCCATGCTCTGGGCTCTGAAATCCAAAATGGGTGGAAAATCTTCCTGCAACACAGCGGGACTTAAATCCTTGAGCAGTGAGTCAGGGATCCTTGAGTGTTGGCAGAGGCATGTCCGTGGACCGCCACAAGAAAAATCCTCAGCCGATCCAAAGCAGAACCGGGGCACACGGGAAAAGAGCACAGCGCACCTTCAGGCAGAGAGCCACCAACTGCCAGCACAAAGAGACACGAGATCCGAGGGCACTCACAGAGAGAGTGAAGAGGTCAATCCAGGAACAGGTAGACCATGACCAGCTAGAACAACACACAGGGAGAAGGGGGCACTCCAGCTCATCACCAAATGTGAGATATCAAAGAAGGTGAGTAGACCACCGCTTCTTATAAACTGTATTTACTCTGTTTATTCTCATAAATGCACCTCTCCAATGCTAGGCTGGAACTTCCTGCGCTTCACAGAAGGGCAAAACATGTTGACACAGTGAATACTGGACAAAGCATATGTACTATACATATATGAGTATAATACAGCATGTGAACCATGAAGAAGAACATATAACAATAGCATATCAGCAGGAAGCACCTCGATGCGCAGTCTTCATAACGCTTGATAGGACCTCGCAAACTGAATCCTACATCCTTCCACACACGCACCTCTTCACATCTCATGATAACCCACCGAGCTTGCGATTCCGGTGGGATGAAACCTGGTACACAACCTTGATAGATTCAGGGTGTCTTATCACACGCAGCAAGACACACCCGTTGCTCTCATCTGACCATGCACATTCTCGAGGGGTGAAGTGTTCGTTAGCAATATCAATGATTTAGCCACTTTCCGTATCGCCATTCCCCTGTCCAGACTGACCTGGGCTCACTTTATCCAGATCCTTTACTGTGATTATCCGTGCAGGTATTAATGCCACAAGAATGCCACCAAATGCCACTTGACACTAAGAGCAAAGCAAACTGATCCGCCATCTGCATATGCATTTGCCTTGTGGCAATGACCTTTCGGAATAACACAGCTGGGCGTGCGCCTCCCATAGAGTTACCGAAAAGGCAGAGCAGGGCAACTGTTTCCATTTCGACTTTAGCAAACTGTGTACGCCAACTTCAGAAAGTTTCCTGAATGGTGCCAAACTCCAGGTCTCCGTAAAATTGGGGTAGGTCACAATTGACCCGAATCGATGTGCACCGTTCTAAATCATGGCAGCGTCTGTTTAGTGTTTTTGTTCAGTCTCCTGTAGGCAACGGGTATGTGAAGCTGGTTACAAAAGAATTGTTAATTTAAGGAGCACATGGGCAGTTGTTTTGCACTTCGTGCATGAATGCAACAGTAAGTGGAATTAACACAATAAGGGCAAACACACTAGAGCATATATGATTGCACGATGTTATGCCCCATATGCGCTCATTTCGCTTTCAGGATTGGCTTATATTAAAGTTATTCTCAGAAAACACATTATTTTGGCCAATTGTGCTTAATAGTGCTATTGAAGTTATGTGTTCCATAACAGCAAACCTGTCTTTTGACCCAGACGGTCTTTCTCTTAGGTGTTAATCCCAGGGTGTCTGTTTGACTCAGGTATTTATATCTCTCTATTAATGTGGAGCTGAATGGTTCCCATGTGTCATTTTTAAGGCTTGTACTTAGTATGTTCTTCTCAGCTGATATTTTCCTCGTATTCCAATGTGGAATTCCCTTAGTCTTCCCTTTACTGACAATATATAATGCCGTGTTCGGCCGTGTCGCATATGGGGCACAAACTCATAAACATTTTGCAATTCTCGTTTGTGGCATTGCTGATGTCCTACCCACCAAGAGATAATAGAGCCTAGCGCAGGGAGTAAAGTATCTATATGCTCAAATAAAGCGTTTACAGAGCGTGAACGATAGCTCTGTTCAATGTAGATTTTAAATTCTTCATCCAAATTGCACACCTATGAGGTGCATTACAAACATCATACTCACTCGAAATTAAGTTAGCATGGTGTCACCACCAAGTTTGTGTTTCTTCACAACTTGCATTCAGTACAAAAGACATCTACAACAATAATCAGACAAATTAATCATTTCAAATAGTGAATTAAAATGTATATGAACATGTAGGGACCAGGAAATGAGAAGACCAGCCTTCAACACTTCAGACTTGGATGGCGGAGAACGATGGCGCTATTAGCGCCATGGTTCATGCCGGTAAAATACCGGCACCGCCTTGGCGGAAAGGGGAATTACCGCCCCATTCCAAGGTTGGCGGGGCGGTAATTCCCCCTTCCACCATTGCCCTTCCCCATTTTTGCCCCATAGGGCATAATGGGAATGGGGAAGGCGCTAATTACGGTACCGCAAAATGCGGTACCGTAATTAGCTCCCTGGGTTCCTTTGCGGGTTGGTTTTCAATGCCTGCAAAAAGCAGGCATTAAATTCCCCAACCCGCAAAGGGACCTCGTAGTAAGGCGGTAAGGATTTACCGGTACCGGTAAAATACCAGTAAAATACCGGTACCGGTAAATCCTTACCGCCATCCGGGTAATGAGGCCCACTGACTTTTATTTGTAGAAACAACAGGCTTCTTTAATTCTGAGAAAAAGGGGGACAATGTGCCGTTCCCTTTTCCATACTTAAAAGAAAACAAAGATTCTGTTTACTTGTAGTCATGAATCATTCTGTTGAGGCTAACAGTGTTCGGGGGTTTTCTCCAGGAGATGGGACTCTATTGTCTTTCACTCTGTGGAAACTGTTTTCCTAGGAATCACTCATCTTCAACTCCTTAAAGTCTCAAATTGTCTCTCAATCGAGGACGAAGTGAAACTTACACTTTCCTTTCATTTGGCATTTTATGTGTAAAACGGAAAAAATGAAACGTACGCCTTCCTTTTATTGGCATTTTTTTTGTGTAAAACCCTCACTGCTGCCCTGAGCAGAACCCTGCATCATTTTCAAAAGCTGCTAGCTGCTGCCCAGCAACACACACGCAGCATTAGCAGTCTTCATTCTCTCAATGGCTACTCTGACTTTCCGGGACTAATCACTCACTATCTTGGTCCATTGTGACATCACAACTGAACATTCCATCAGGTCTTCCCTGAACCAGCCAACCTGTGCTCCCAGCCCATTGTGAGGTCACAATCTGTACTAAGGACCATCCATACATTGAAGCCTAAAGACTCTGCAGTACAGATACACCTGGGCATTCTCTGAATCGGGTCCCACCCTGCCATGCAAGCAATTCTATAAAGACTGTATCTCAGCGCCTCCTTGCTAACTGCCAACAGTACTGAAAACCTCTGCCTACACTACAGCAACTGGTGCCACTCAACGCCATTCCTCACCACTTACAACCTAGAATCAGGCACACCACCATGCAGGGCGTTCCGCCTCCCACCAAGTTTCTTCCATGCCCTGGGAGCCCAACCTGCCCATGGGAACAATGGATCGATGGATTCCACGTCTACCTCAGAGCCATTGGGGGCAGCAAATTCAATGATGACCTCAAGGAGGCGACCCTCTTGAACTGTATAGGGGCAGAAGCACTGAGACTTTTCAGGACCCTTCCCAAACCCGGCAACATAGGAGGAGATGGCAACCGCAAGTTTGACATAGCATTGGTCAAACTCACCAGTCATTTTGGCAACAAGACCAACGTAGTACTGGAAAGATACAGGTTCTTTTCCAGAAAGCAGCTCAAAGGCGAGTCTATTGATTCATACATAGCGTCCCTCAGGGCGCTTATGTCAACCTGCAGTTTCACAGGTGTCTGTGATGAGTATTTGAGAGACCAATTGGTGCTGAATGTGGCTGATCCACGCATCCAACAAAAATTGTGGCAAACCAAAAATCCCACCCTGGACCAAGCCACGGAGATAGCAAGGAGCATGGAATTGGGAGATCGATGCATGAGGGAAAGACGTGACCACACGACCAGTGTGGAAATCAAATGTGTCAGCCCTGAGTCCGAGCCTTACGAGCCTCTAGTAGCAGCAGTAAGAAAGGCTCCGCCATCAAGGGGTTCAAAATTTGGCTCAAGCAGAGCGAGGCCATAGAACTCCCAGAATCCAACGCGCTGCCAGAGGTGCGGATGGTACAAGCATGCAAATCCTGACAAAGAATGCCCCGCCATCGCTGTGGAGTGTTATAAGTGCAGCCAGATTGGACACTTTGCCAAAGTCTGCCAGAACACACGGGGAAAGACAACCAGATATGGCAATCTCACCAGGCGACCTTTCATCAGACCGTCCTCTGTGAGAGTAATCGAAAGCAACCAAGAGCACAATGACATGTTATCTATCAGTCCAATGCAACAAAAGGTACAAATACTCACTGTAACATCCCAACAACAGAGCAACGGTCCCTGGGTCAAAATGCAAATCAACGGCATATCATTACCTGTAATGGTAGACACTGGCTCCCCCTACACCATCGTGGATCTCAAGACCTTTTTGAGTGTACTCTCTGGCAAGATACATGACCTGCGAAGCACTTGTGTAAGAGCTACCGGTTATGGAAAAACGCCCATTGAGATAATGGGATATGTGTGGGTGAACCTCAAGTTCCATGACAGAGAAACATATTGCAAACTCTTTGTAGCCAAAGATGGCTCCTCCGTTGTGGGATGGGAAGAACAAGCTGCTCTTCGAGTAAGAATACACCCTGGAGAAGAAATCCCCGTGCTGAGTGTGCTCAATAATGATATGGACATCAAATTTAATCTAGCAAAACAATTCCCCAAGGTGTTCTGCGACAAGATTGGACTCCTGAAAGGTTTCCAACACAGAATAATCCTCAAAAGAGGTGCTGTCCCAGTGGCCCACCGAGTCCGCAGTATTCCCTTTGGAACAAAAGAGGCATTGAAGAAAGAACGTAAGCGCCTCTGCGATGAAAATATCATACAGCCCATCGAAAGTTCAGAATGGCTTGCCCCAATTGTCTTAGTAAAAAAAACGGATGATTCCATAAGAATGTGCGTCGACTTGAGAGACCTAAACAAAAACATATGGGTTGACAGACACCCACTTCCCAATATATCTGAACTCCTATCGACCATGAAACCTGCAAAATACTTTACAACTCTGGACCTCTCCTCAGCCTATCACCAGATTGCTTTGGAAGAGAGCTCAAAGAACCTAACATCTTTTGTCACACCTCTCGGTGCATTCATGTTTAACAGAATGCCATTCGGACTCGCTTCAGCCGCAGAAGTCTTTCAGAGACTCATGTCACATCTATTTGGAGGACTTGATGGCATACACTGCTTCCAAGATGATATCCTCATATCAGCCAGTACAGAAGAAGAGCACAACGCAAAACTTGTGGGTGTCCTACAGGTCATACAAAAAAGTGGGCTCACACTCAAATTAAAGAAATGCAACATAAAGTGCGACCGAGTTTCATACCTGGGCCATTCCATTGACGCCAACGGCATCAGCCCCCAGAGGAAACTCATGGACACCATAATGAATATCGCCGAGCCTCAAAATAAAGACCAATTAAGGAGTTTCCTCGGGATGACAGAATACTACTCCAAGTTTATAAGCAACTATGCTGATAAGACCAAAAACATAAGAAACATCTTGAAGAAGGCAACCAAATCCATATGGTCCACTGAATGCAAGAACGAATTCGAAGAAATCAAATTTCAAATTAACCAAGCCCCAGCCTTAGGAATGTTCGATTGTAAAGCTAAAACCATCATATCCGTAGATGCAAGTAAAACCGGACTGGGTGGTGTCCTAGAACAGCAACAAGATAAGGACATCGTGACGATCGCATTCGCATCGAGAGTACTGAGGGGAGCCGAACTAAACTATTCCACCATTGAGAGAGAAGCTCTGGGTCTGAGGTGGATTCTTCAGCATTTCAGGAACCTAATTTGGGGCTTACCCGTCATACTGAAAACAGACCATAAACCTCTAGTAAATGTCCTTCAGTCCAAAACTCCTCACCTTATATCACCGAGAATAAGACTTGGTTCCTCGACATCATGCAATACAACCTCCAACTATGCTATACTCCTGGTCCACAAAACCAAGTAGCAGATTGTCTTTCCAGATTATCGACCAACATCGACACTGAGATTGCATCTCCAGATGAGGACATCATAGCTGTCGTAAACCCTGCCATCTCGAGAGATGAATGGAAAATTAATGCCAATACTGATCCGGAACAGCGAGAAATCAGGGAAGCGATAGCTAATGACTGGGTGGAAACGGGAGAGGCTTTAACAACCTTCATTCCCTTCAAGGAAGAATTATCCATGGACGATGAGCATATCTTCAGAGGCGATTGAGTAATCCCACCCACCCAACTCAGAAAAAAAGTACTCCAACTGGCACACGA
This sequence comes from Ambystoma mexicanum, assembly GCF_040938575.1. Classification (NCBI taxonomy): domain Eukaryota; kingdom Metazoa; phylum Chordata; class Amphibia; order Caudata; family Ambystomatidae; genus Ambystoma; species Ambystoma mexicanum. Next base: position 194,349,662 of record NC_090933.1, on the reverse strand, counting down.
AGGTCACTTAGGAAGAAGCTTGACGAAAAACAAGTTGAGAAACAACTATTGGTGGCCAGGAATGTGGAAAGAAGCAGAAGAACTGGCCAAAAATTGCTCCACGTGTGCCATGAGTGACAAGTCCAAGATCTTAAGAAAGACCCCCTTACAGCCTATTGAACCTCCCAAACATGTGTGGTCTAAACTGGCAATCGACATCATGGGTCCATTCGAGAACCTCAAAACAGTCAAAGTATATATCATAGTACTTGTCGATTACACCTCTAAATGGACAGAATGGGGAATAGCTGAGGACAATGTGACCTCAAAGAAAGTCATAGATTTCCTGACAGAGATCTTCAGCAGGGAGGGAGACCCCAAGGAATTGGTTTCGGACAACGGGTCTCAGTTCATATCTATGGAATTTGCTGATTTCCTCAAGAAAAGGTCCATCAGCCACATAACAACATCTTTGTACCATCCAATTTCCAACGGACTTGTGGAACGCATGAACAGGCTTGTGAAGAGCGTAGTCCAACTGGCCACGGCCAACAACCTCCCGTGGAGAGAAACTCTCAAAGAAGCTTTGCATGCGTATAGAACTACCCCACACACCACCACGAACATAGAGCCCTTCACCCTCATGCGAGGTAGGGTTGCAACTAACCGATTTAGACCGGCGTGGATGTTCTTATACACGGGAGAAGCAAGGGTGAACATGGATCTACTTCAAAAGACAGTAAGAGAAAAACAAGCAAAATACAAAAGACAATACGACTCCAGACATGGAGTAAAAGAGATGATGGTTCGTGAAGGAGACTGGGTACATGTCAAAGAACCGAAGAAAACTCTCAAGGGTGAATCCATCTTCAGACCTCCACAGAGAGTTGTGAGTTGTCATGGGAAGTCTGTCATCCTCGATGATGGAAAGAGATGGTCTGGAGATTATCTCATTAAAATAACAAAAGACATCCAAGAGACCAGCATATCTAAGGACAACAGTCCTGACAAACCATCACAACACACCTCACATTCCCCAAGAGAATCCCTCTGTGAACATGTGGACAATGACAGTCCTCACTCCATGCATCAAGGAGTCCCCACTGGAAGAATGTCCAGAAGGAACCGCAAAATCATCCAAAACTTCAACAATGACTATATTTATTACTAATGTACCCCAGTTTACCCATCTTCCCTCTGCCTCTCCCACTTGACACCCTTTTTTTTCCCTTTCACTTTCCCGCTTTTCCTCCACCTGTTTTTCCTTTTTCTTTTGCCTCACGTGGGGGAGATGTTATGGTAATACATGCACAGGTCTCCTTAGAACCTTGTGCATGTAGATTCCATTTGAGAGTGCCTCGCCAGTTGATGCTTCCACTGCAGCTACCTGGGGGCCTCAAATAAAGCTCTTGGCCCTCATTACGACCCTGGCGGAGAGGGGTTTACGCCAGCGTAATGCATGGCGTACCTCTCCGCCAGATTCCGACTTTCCGTAGCGCCATGGTGATTTTTACGCCCGGATTTTCCGGGCGGAAAAATCCATGGCGCTACGGGACCTCTTGTTAATTACGCCACCGTAATTTACGGTGGTGTAATTAACGCCTTCCCCACTCCCATTATACCCTATGGGGCAAAAATGGGAATGGGGAAGGGTAAATGGGGATTGGGGACTAACCGCCCCGCCAAGGTCGGAATGGGGCGGTAAGTCCGCCAACCCCCATGGCGGAGTTGGCAGCTCTGCGCCATGGTCCATGGTGCAAATTGCACCATGGATCTCCGCCAGGGTCGTAATGAGGGCCCTTCTCTTCCCCCATACTTTGTGCCTCTTTATTTCATCCTCTCTATTCGTTTCTCTATTGCTCTCCAGAAAGGGGGTCTCCAGTTCTCACCCCCATTGGTGCTTGTTGTGTTCCAGCCTCCTTAGGGCACAGCCCCTGTTGGAAAGGCTTCACGGACAACTGTTAGCACGGTCGTTTGCCTTTCTGTTCATCCACTCTTCCTTACATTCACTCGACGCTCACCTTGGCTTCCGGCTCCCTCCTCGGTGACTTACAGCAGCTGGGAGCGCTCCTCCTTCTTCCGCTCGCTCGGAGGACGACTTTGTTTTCAGGGCTCTGTCAGGCTGTCAGCTGTTTCTTCGCCTGCCGCTTGTGATTCGCTCGCAGAGTCGGGCCCCCTCTCCCTGCCGGCATGTCAGTCAGCAGGAGAGGCTTGCGCCGCGGCTCCTCCTCCAGGAAGGTGGGGGCTATGTAGGGGAGCCGCAGACCCGACGGCACCTTCGATGAGGTTCTCGGATCACAGACGCCTCCAGCTGGGTCTCTAGTGCCGTTAGGACTGTCAGCAGCAACTCTCTCACTGCTAATTTCTTCTCTTGTAAACATTTCTTATCAAGTCTCTATAAACGGGTTACAAGAGAATGGGGCCCAACGGGTGCAACTTGACCCACTGCTTAGTTATGGCCGCAGGTCAATAGGCCCATTCATAGGTCACCTCCTCCTCAGGCCCTGGGCCCTCCTCCAACTCTTCTCTCTAATTCAAAAACAAACACCAGAAGCCTGCATCAGGATGACATTCTTGGAACCTTTATTGTTCTAGAGCATTATCATTGGCCCAGTATCTGTCTCTCCCAGGCTGTAACCTCCCTCCCTGCATTATGACCTCATCCCCCAAGGTCTGATTGGCTTCTTGCTGTAGGCCTTGCCCTGGCTCTGATCTTCCTTCCTTTCCACCCCCTTATCACAGCACAATACATGTGTCAAAAGTGCTTGGGGGGTTAGTAAGTGCACATTGTCATGTAATTCGACATTTGCGCGGAAAGTAGTATAATACAAAATACCAAATTTTGATATTGCACATATAGTTCGGTATCCCTGTTTTTTATGCAAGTCTTATAAATCCACTTTTATAAATAGTTAGAGAAACATAAACCATGAATCAAATGGATGGCTAGGATACAGACACAAATAGTCTGCAACCTTTTGGGCCTACTCAGTCGCTAATGTGAAGTAATAGCATTCTACAACAAACACCATCTGTCGATACGTAGAGTTTCCGCCACATACAAAGTACAGCTCTAAAAGTACTGTTGCCTTATTCCATCCAATCGATCCACAGAAACGTGAGGTACTCCACAACTTCTCATTTACTGGCATAGAAATACATAAAGAACACAAAGACAACACAAAAAAGAGAACTCCTATGCTACTTTGTATTAGCTATTATTTAAGTGTCACTCAAGACCATTCAATAATGAAATATTTAAATTCCAATGTTCATACTTCATAATATGTTAATCGAAAAGAAGGAAACATAGCATATCGATCACAGATGTGTCCACAATATCGAAAGCCATACATCTTAACTTGTCATATTGTTCACAGAACCATACTCTCACAGTCAAACACATACACTCAATTTGTCAGACACATAAATACACAAAAGGGAATACATTGGCCCTCATTACGACCCTGGCGGAAAGTGACTGACCTGACCGCCATAGCGTAAATAGCGTTTCCGCCATTGCACGACGGAGCAAAGTGCGGCTCATTCCGACCCATCGGGCACGAGCACCACGCCATGGCGGAAGTGCAAAGTCCGCGATGGCGGAAATGACCCCAAAACGGCCCACACCGCCGCCGTACGGCACCCTAGGTGCAATTCCGCCACCCATCTTAGCGGTCACCGCAATGAGCGGCAATCGGAAAGTACGGTGACCGTAAATATACGGAAACGGAAGTAAAAACATGGTCCCGGAACGGGAAACAGCACGCCGTACACCTATAAAAACACAATTTCCACACAACCATTAAAAATACTACCCTGAGACTCATCCCAACCCGTCATCCACCCTAGTGAAACCAAGAAAAATGGGAAAAGTAGCGAAGAAAGCGTGTGACCGCAAGCGGCAGGTCCACTTCTCCCGTGAGGAACTCACCGTGCTCACAGAGACCCTCCAGGAGAATGCTGCCGTCGTCTTCTCGACGCAAATGACCAGGACGGCACTTGCGAACAAGAAGGCCATATGGGCCCTGGTGGCACAGCGGGTAAGTGCGGTGGGGACCACACCCCGCAACCCACAGCAATGCAGAAAGCGATGGGACGACTTGCGGATACGCGTACGGAGCATACTATCCGCCAACCGTAACATTGCCACAGCTACCGGGGGAGGATCGGAATCACCCATCAAGTTGACCCCCTGGGAAGAAATCTGTGCCTCCACCATGGGAATGGAGAGTATAGAGGGAGTCGGAGGGATGGAGAAAGGAGTGCAGACATCCGAAGAATCAGGTAGGTGGGCCAAATAAAACAATGCCAAATCCACAATGTCCAATCATGTGAAGTACCATGTGTCCACATAGTGCAACAGTAACACATATCCAGGAGAACGTCCACATACATAGGCCTGATAGCACACTTTAAAAGTCACATTAAATACATAAATAATTAAAAATCCTAAAAACACCGTCTACACGTGCAGCAGGCACACCCTAACTGCAGGCTGCAAAACAACTGCATCCTCAATCCACACAAAAATGAAACCACCTCCAAGGCCCCTACCCAAATCACCCTCAGGTACCACCCCAATGCATGTGATACATTGCCATTCCAATTTCCACAGACCCATTTATAACGCTCGCCCTCCTTTACTCCACCACAGGATCCGATTCAAACGACGAGCTCCAGGACACCCCTACCAGCACACCTGCAAAGAGGGCCAAGACCAACGGCCAAAGACCCTCCACCTCAGCTGCACGCATCAAGACACGGCAGCAGCACAAATCAAGTGGCAGCACACAGGAGGGAACTTCAACAGGCACCCCAGCAGCCAGCATGCCCAGAACAGCACCACCACAGGTCCCTCCAATGGATGCCACAGAAGGCACTGCTTCTGGTGGCAGCAGCACCATAGGTGACACTGCATTAATGGCAGCATGCTCCGACACAGAAAACGGGGATGTCGAAGTAAGATCCATCCATGACCTGTCTCAATCCCCCTGTCTGTTCCATCCCGTACACCATGAGGATACCACGCAGGGGCACCCACAAGACGACGACTGGCCATCCCCCACAAGCCCTGTGGCAAGGCAACATGAGGTGACCAGCCCCTCTGTGACACCACCGCAAATGGCCATGGCACAGCAGAGGCAACAGTCCCTCGACCAGGTGATCGTGCAACAGCAGCAACTGGCCACGCTCCTCAAGGACCATGCTGATGAATGTGGGGGCACTAAGGCAGCCATAGAAACATCAGCTGAGACACTTAGGGCAGAAATGGAGAGAAGTACAGAGACACTAAGGGCACAAATGGAGAGAAGCACCGAGAGCCTGAGAGTAGAAATGGAGAGAAGCACCGAGAGCCTGAGAGTACAAATGGAGAGAAGCACCGAGAGCCTGAGGGGGGAACTGCATGCGACGTCCAAAGACGTATGTGCTGAACTTGCCGCTGTGCGCCGTGTGCTCACTGAGCTCTCACAAACCCTTAGGGACATGCATGGACGTGAGCAGGCAGAGACATCATCCGTTGCAAGTTCCGTCCAGGGCAGCCCCCAACGTAGATCTGGGAGGAACCTGCGCTCCACAGGCAGGGGTGCCCCTGATACCGGGAGAGGGGGCTTGCAATAGCGACTGCCCACTGACAATGAGCATCTTTGGACACTGGTTTTCGGGGGGGAGGTAGGAGGGTGGAGGGGGTGTGTTGGGCTCACTTGGGTGGCGGGTCGATGGGGTGTGTAACATGAATTCACATATGCCATAAACAATGCACGATCATCCAATGAGATGTGTGGACATTGATCTTTGTGTACGAGGCCATTATAGGCGTACAGTCCATATTGTGCATGTTCCAGACACACACAGTGCCACAAGTCCCGTGTCCATGTATCAGCCACCAGGCGTGAGTGCTAGAAGCATGCATCTATGATATGCTGACGAATGTCACGGCCCTCCTGTGCCTCGCAGACTCCTTGAGGTGCTGCCACATCCCCACCCTCATCATGGCCATCTTCAGGTGCTTGCAGTTCTGCGTCAGGGGGCATGGGCACATTTCTACGTACGCACATGTTGTGTAGCATGACACATGCCATGACCATCTTTGCAACCTTCTCATGGCGGTACAGGAGTGCCCTGCCAGACCTGCTGAGGCAGCGGAAACGAGTCTTCAGTAGCCCGAATGCCTGTTCTATGACTACACGGGTACGTGAGTGGGCATGGTTGTAGTCCTCCTCATGCTGGTCCTGTGGGTTCTGGAGTGGTGTAAGGAGCCATCTCTTCAGTGGATACCCGGCATCACCTGTATGTGGACAATAAAGGATGTTTGTGGAATGACATTGCTACGTACGCACCCCCCCCTTCCTGCCAGGTCATTGCCGCATCACATACCCCACATTATCATGCTTGAAATGAGACTCACCGAGTAGCCAGGATCTGTTCCCTGCGTGTCGCTCCATGTAGCGTGGTATTGTAGAGTTCCTCAAGACCATAGAATCATGGGTTGATCCAGGAAATCGGGCACAACAATGTGTAATGATCCTGTTGGAGTCACACACCATTTGTACATTCAGAGAATGAAATTGTTTTCGGTTGCGGTACTGGGCCTCCATGGCATGTGGGACGACCAATTCCACATGGGTGCAGTCGATGGCACCAATGCAACCCGGTATGCCGCCAAGTGCATGGAATCCCACTTTTGCGTTCGTAATTTCCTGCTCCGAGCGTGGTAGAGAGATGTAGTCGTCTGCGTGCCTCAGGAGGGCATCGAGCACTTGCAATAGTGTCCGTGAGAACAGTGGCTGTGAAATGCCATGCAACTGTCCGACTGTGTGCTGGTAGGTGCCTGTGGCCAGGAAGTGGAGTACAGACACCACCTTCAGTAGGGGTGGGATGGCGGTTGGGCTATCTATCATGCTGACAAGGTCAGCCTGTGTCATGTCCACAATGGCGGTTATGGTGTCCCGGTCCAAACGGTAGAGGGTGTGGATCTGCTCATCAGTGAGGTTGAACGGATGTGCTCGGAGGCGTGGGATTTCGGGCTGCCTGCGTGGTGGTAGTGGCTGTGCTGGCGGCCCTTGCTGGCCCTGCCTTGCCCTCCTCCTCCTCCTGCGTCTCCTCCGTGCGGCCGGTTGTTGTAGTAGTTGGGGTTCGTCTTCTTCTTGAAGTTGGAGTACTTGCAGTGCTATCAGGTCCCCCAGGGCCAACATCGCTAGTCCTGCCTGTAGCATTTCTGAGTGGGTGTGGTTGTGGGAGGGGTTTGGGTGTGCAATTTATGTGTTTTCAGGCTGTATAGCCTCCACCTGTGGTGATTCATTTCACCTGTGCAAGCTGCAATCCCCTTTGGGCGAGCACGTCCCGCACACAACGCTGCAATTCGACGAATGGCATCTTGCTATTACAATCATGTATTTGTTCCCGATGGCAGTGTAATATTGGTTGATATGTTCATTCTGCTATGGTCCCATTGTTTCACATACTATCTTTGCAGTCGCGAACAGACTCGTGAAGGGTCAGTGGAACGTAGTACTCGAGTAACGGTGGACCCTCATGCAACACTGTACCGAGGTTCACCGACGGGCGGGGCGTCCCATTTGTGAGTGAAGCCAGTTGCCATTTTCACACACAGCCGCACTAGATGGATTAATTTGTGATTTCAAGCGGTCACAGATGCCTTTTCGACGTGATGTTGCAAATGAGGAATTCGAAGGACGGCGCTTTCGGTTTTCAGCTAGCGGCGAGGAGATGCCCACAGGTCTGACTGCAAATATAACGTTCTATTGTGCAATGTCCTTGGGACAGGGGCCATGGCGAGAATGCAATGATTGATATGAATAGTATGGGATACGCAATCGCGTAGTGGACGATGAGGCCGGACGTTCCCAAATACATGTTACTTCACAACACTGGAATTACGGGCTGGAGCACAGTGGATTTTGCAGACTGCATAACGCACAGACTCAATGGAAATTTCACATGTTATGTGAGTATGAAATCAGGCGTTTTCATTACGGGATGAGGGAATGATGTATGGATGCATGGACAGATGATTTAATACAGAGTTTGCCATGTACAGGGCTTCTTGGAATCTATCCACCTCCCCTGCGCTATGTGATGCAGTGCTGCCATAGTGGGGCCATCGTCTATCTGCCCTTGTTGAACCCTCCCTGTCTCGACGCGCCTTCAAACACTTGTGTCTATGCACGTTACTAATCCCATCTGATGGATTCTGTTTTAACAGACGCATGCACAAAAACACTCCTTTGTAATAGTGTTTTCACCTCGATATATATAGTTATGATTCGCAAGTGGTTTTTGGGTGGAAATAATCCTTTGGAGTGGGCTAGCATGCATATGGCTGTGGATTTATTGTGATCATTGAAGTGAGTAATTCAAATGAAGTTCGGATGCCCATACTATTCTTTTTCATTTCATTTGGGTGACAGGTATCTCCTCCCCTTTTGCCACTGCCATCTGTATGCCACTCCTGCAGATGGATTTTACTCCCGACACCTGCTGCTTCGTGTTAATCAGTGGAGCACCATTTCGATCTTATGGGACGATCGCCAATGGGCCACATGCCCTTACGCAGTACTAGTGGCTAGGAGCAACATTTCGGCCTTTCAGCTGGACTAGTGCCTACCTAATGGGACGGCCCTGCGGTTCTAGGCGCTTCCATGTTGCCTTTTTGAACGTGAATGTAGCCCCTGTGTACCATGAAGGAACAGGGCGTCACACAAGAAGAAGCTGGTCATTTATTGCGGATGCAGCCCACAATGATGAAATATATTTTGGAGTTCATGACCTAATGGCTGTATGGGCTTGGTGATTTTGTTGTGCATTAAATTTCTATTCTGATATGAACCGTGTAGCGTTCTTCTTTGCAAGTGATGTAGCATATTCCTATTTGTGGAGCGATGTATTGTGAGGAGATCTGCATTGGGTTCCAGCTTCGGAGTGTAGTTGCGTGGTACTGTACTGGGCGCGTTTGCCTACGAAGCCCAGTGAGGTCAGGGATAGGGGCTGCCAATATGACTGTTTTAATGATGTCATGCTCAGGGGCGGGGGATTAGCATTTGTGTAACAGATGCCGGTCAGCCAGGTGGATTGGTGGAATGATGTGATTATCAGAATATGGCTGGTCACAGGTGCCTGTGTTTGCGTGCGTTTCTTGGAGGGAGACTGAGGTCATGTCCATTTGAATAGCTTCTGTATTCGTGCCATCTGTGCCCTGCAGCTCCCATTGGCCCCTCTTGAGATGAGCCTGGCTGCTCAGTCACTCTGCCAACTTGTGTGGTACATGCTTATGCTGATGGTTGGTTTGTTTACTGGCAGGAGTACAGGGCTGGTGCAGTCTCACTCAGGATACTGCTTTGAATGTTGCCTTACACTGGTGTCAGTCGATGGGGGGGCCTGTTTTTGTTTGTCTCATTTTTCTGTTCATGTTGCTGGACTTGAACCTTCACATGCCTGTGCTGCATCAGTGCGGCAATGGTGCCATGGCAAATATGGATGGCCACTCACAAGGCACTTGGAGCCCCTAGATTCATTTGTTCGTTGGCATGCATGGGTGACTTGTACATTTCACTGGTTGCATTGTGTGACTTCATTGCACCTACGAGGAGTTGTACAATGTGGCCAGGGAGTGGTGTACAGGCACTCAGTAGGGCCGTTTACGGTTGGTTCGCGATGCCGTACTTCTCACCATGGCGGAATGGTACTTTCCGCCGTGCTTGATGGCGTTAGGTGCATGTCCGCTAGGGTCAGAATTCGCGTACCGTTGCGCCATGGTGGTAATTACGGTTTGGCATGGCGCGCGTGCGCGTACTTGGTGCAGTTAGCGTTCACTACGGTGTCGCTAATGGCATCGTACTTTACGTAGACGGGTCATGATCGCACCAAGCGCTGTTCGATGGCGGTATTGCATTTCCGCCATCGTTTTTCGATTTAAGCCAGGGTCGTAATGAGGGCCATTATCTTTTAGGGAACACATTGGCCCTCATTACGACCCTGGCGGAAAGTGACTGACCTGACCGCCATAGCTTAAATAGCGTTTCCGCCATTGCACGACGGAGCAAAGTGCGGCTCATTCCGACCCATCGGGCACGAGCACCACGCCATGGCGGAAGTGCAAAGTCCGCGATGGCGGAAATGACCCCAAAACGGCCCACACCGCCGCCGTACGGCACCCTAGGTGCAATTCCGCCACCCATCTTAGCGATCACCGCAATGAGCGGCAATCGGAAAGTACGGTGACCGTAAATATACAGAAACGGAAGTAAAAACATGGTCCCGGAACGGGAAACAGCACGCCGTACACCTATAAAAACACAATTTCCACACAACCATTAAAAATACTACCCTGAGACTCATCCCAACCCGTCATCCACCCTAGTGAAACCAAGAAAAATGGGAAAAGTAGCGAAGAAAGCGTGCGACCGCAAGCGGCAGGTCCACTTCTCCCGTGAGGAACTCACCGTGCTCACAGAGACCCTCCAGGAGAATGCTGCCGTCGTCTTCTCGACGCAAATGACCAGGACGGCACTTGCGAACAAGAAGGCCATATGGGCCCTGGTGGCACAGCGGGTAAGTGCGGTGGGGACCGCACCCCGCAACCCACAGCAATGCAGAAAGCGATGGGACGACTTGCGGATACGCGTACGGAGCATACTATCCGCCAACCGTAACATTGCCACAGCTACCGGGGGAGGATCGGAATCACCCATCAAGTTGACCCCCTGGGAAGAAATCTGTGCCTCCACCATTGGAATGGAGAGTATAGAGAGAGTCGGAGGGATGGAGAAAGGAGTGCAGACATCCGAAGAATCAGGTAGGTGGGCCAAATAAAACAATGCCAAATCCACAATGTCCAATCATGTGAAGTACCATGTGTCCACATAGTGCAACAGTAACACATGTCCAGGAGAACGTCCACATACATAGGCCTGATAGCACACTTTAAAAGTCACATTAAATACATAAATAATTAAAAATCCTAAAAACACCCTCTACACGTGCAGCAGGCACACCCTAACTGCAGGCTGCAAAACAACTGCATCCTCAATCCACACAAAAATGAAACCACCTCCAAGGCCCCAACCCAAATCACCCTCAGGTACCACCCCAATGCATGTGATACATTGCCATTCCAATTTCCACAGACCCATTTATAACGCTCGCCCTCCTTTACTCCACCACAGGGTCCGATTCAAACGACGAGCTCCAGGACACCCCTACCAGCACACCTGCAAAGAGGGCCAAGACCAACGGCCAAAGACCCTCCACCTCAGCTGCACGCATCAAGACACGGCAGCAGCACAAATCAAGTGGCAGCACACAGGAGGGAACTTCAACAGGCACCCCAGCAGCCAGCATGCCCACAACAGCACCACCACAGGTCCCCCCAATGGATGCCACAGAAGGCACTGCTTCTGGTGGCAGCAGCACCATAGGTGACACTGCATTAATGGCAGCATGCTCCGACACAGAAAACGGGGATGTCGAAGTAAGATCCATCCATGACCTGTCTCAATCCCCCTGTCTGTTCCATCCCGTACACCATGAGGATACCACGCAGGGGCACCCACAAGACGACGACTGGCCATCCCCCACAAGCCCTGTGGCAAGGCAACATGAGGTGACCAGCCCCTCTGTGACACCACCGCAAATGGCCATGGCACAGCAGAGGCAACAGTCCCTCGACCAGGTGATCGTGCAACAGCAGCAACTGGCCACGCTCCTCAAGGACCATGCTGATGAATGTGGGGGCACTAAGGCAGCCATAGAAACATCAACTGAGACACTTAGGGCAGAAATGGAGAGAAGTACAGAGACACTAAGGGCACAAATGGAGAGAAGCACCGAGAGCCTGAGAGTAGAAATGGAGAGAAGCACCGAGAGCCTGAGAGTACAAATGGAGAGAAGCACCGAGAGCCTGAGGGGGGAACTGCATGCGACGTCCAAAGACGTATGTGCTGAACTTGCCGCTGTGCGCCGTGTGCTCACTGAGCTCTCACAAACCCTTAGGGACATGCATGGACGTGAGCAGGCAGAGACATCATCCGTTGCAAGTTCCGTCCAGGGCAGCCCCCAACGTAGATCTGGGAGGAACCTGCGCTCCACAGGCAGGGGTGCCCCTGATACCCGGAGAGGGGGCTTGCAATAGCGACTGCCCACTGACAATGAGCATCTTTGGACACTGGTGTTCGGGGGGGAGGTAGGAGGGTGGAGGGGGTGTGTTGGGCTCACTTGGGTGGCGGGTCGATGGGGTGTGTAACATGAATTCACATATGCCATAAACAATGCACGATCATCCAATGAGATGTGTGGACATTGATCTTTGTGTACGAGGCCATTATAGGCGTACAGTCCATATTGTGCATGTTCCAGACACACACAGTGCCACAAGTCCCGTGTCCATGTATCAGCCACCAGGCGTGAGTGCTAGAAGCATGCATCTATGATATGCTGACGAATGTCACGGCCCTCCTGTGCCTCGCAGACTCCTTGAGGTGCTGCCACATCCCCACCCTCATCATGGCCATCTTCAGGTGCTTGCAGTTCTGCGTCAGGGGGCATGGGCACATTTCTACGTACGCACATGTTGTGTAGCATGACACATGCCATGACCATCTTTGCAACCTTCTCATGGCGGTACAGGAGTGCCCCGCCAGACCTGCTGAGGCAGCGGAAACGAGTCTTCAGTAGGCCGAATGCCTGTTCTATGACTACACGGGTACGTGAGTGGGCATGGTTGTAGTCCTCCTCATGCTGGTCCTGTGGGTTCCGGAGTGGTGTAAGGAGCCATCTCTTCAGTGGATACCCGGCATCACCTGTATGTGGACAATAAAGGATGTTTGTGGAAAGACATTGCTACGTACGCACCCCCCCCCTTCCTGCCAGGTCATTGCCGCATCACATACCCCACATTATCATGCTTGAAATGAGACTCACCGAGTAGCCAGGATCTGTTCCCTGCGTGTCGCTCCATGTAGCGTGGTATTGTAGAGTTCCTCAAGACCATAGAATCATGGGTTGATCCAGGAAATCGGGCACAACAATGTGTAATGATCCTGTTGGAGTCACACACCATTTGTACATTCAGAGAATGAAATTGTTTTCGGTTGCGGTACTGGGCCTCCATGGCATGTGGGACGACCAATTCCACATGGGTGCAGTCGATGGCACCAATGCAACCCGGTATGCCGCCAAGTGCATGGAATCCCACTTTTGCGTTCGTAATTTCCTGCTCCGAGCGTGGTAGAGAGATGTAGTCGTCTGCGTGCCTCAGGAGGGCATCGAGCACTTGCAATAGTGTCCGTGAGAACAGTGGCTGTGAAATGCCATGCAACTGTCCGACTGTGTGCTGGTAGGTGCCTGTGGCCAGGAAGTGGAGTACAGACACCACCTTCAGTAGGGGTGGGATGGCGGTTGGGCTATCTATCATGCTGACAAGGTCAGCCTGTGTCATGTCCACAATGGCGGTTATGGTGTCCCCGTCCAAACGGTAGAGGGTGTGGATCTGCTCATCAGTGAGGTTGAACGGATGTGCTCGGAGGCGTGGGATTGCGGGCTGCCTGCGTGGTGGTAGTGGCTGTGCTGGCGGCCCTTGCTGGCCCTGCCTTGCCCTCCGCCTCCTCCTGCGTCTCCTCCGTGCGGCCGGTTGTTGTAGTAGTTGGGGTTCGTCTTCTTCTTGAAGTTGGAGTACTTGCAGTGCTATCAGGTCCCCCAGGGCCAACATCGCTAGTCCTGCCGGTAGCATTTCTGAGTGGGTGTGGTTGTGGGAGGGGTTTGGGTGTGCAATTTATGTGTTTTCAGGCTGTATAGCCTCCACCTGTGGTGATTCATTCCACCTGTGCAAGCTGCAATCCCCTTTGGGCGAGCACGTCCCGCACACAACGCTGCAATTCGACGAATGGCATCTTGCTATTACAATCATGTATTTGTTCCCGATGGCAGTGTAATATTGGTTGATATGTTCATTCTGCTATGGTCCCATTGTTTCACATACTATCTTTGCAGTCGCGAACAGACTCGTGAAGGGTCAGTGGAACGTAGTACTCGAGTAACGGTGGACCCTCATGCAACACTGTACCGAGGTTCACCGACGGGCGGGGGCGTCCCATTTGTGAGTGAAGCCAGTTGCCATTTTCACACACAGCCGCACTAGATGGATTAATTTGTGATTTCAAGCGGTCACAGATGCCTTTTTGACGTGATGTTGCAAATGAGGAATTCGAAGGACGGCGCTTTCGGTTTTCAGCTAGCGGCGAGGAGATGCTCACAGGTCTGACTGCAAATATAACGTTCTATTGTTCAATGTCCTTGGGACAGGGGCCATGGCGAGAATGCAATGATTGATATGAATAGTATGGGATGCGCAATAGCGTAGTGGACGATGAGGCCGGACGTTCCCAAATACATGTTACTTCGCAACACTGGAATTACGGGCTGGAGCACAATGGATTTTGCAGACTGCATAACGCACAGACTCAATGGAAATTTCACATGTTATGTGAGTATGAAATCAGGCGTTTTCATTACGGGATGAGGGAATGATGTATGGATGCATGGACAGATGATTTAATACAGAGTTTGCCATGTACAGGGCTTCTTGGAATCTATCCACCTCCCCTGCGCTATGTGATGCAGTGCTGCCATAGTGGGACCATCGTCTATCTGCCCTTGTTGAACCCTCCCTGTCTCGACGCGCCTTCAAACACTTGTGTCTATGCACGTTACTAATCCTATCTGATGGATTCTGTTTTAACAGACGCATGCACAAAAACACTCCTTTGTAATAGTGTTTTCACCTCGATATATATAGTTATGATTCGCAAGTGGTTTTTGGGTGGAAATAATCCTTTGGAGTGGGCTAGCATGCATATGGCTGTGGATTTAGTGTGATCATTGAAGTGAGTAATTCAAATGAAGTTCGGATGCCCATACTATTCTTTTTCATTTCATTTGGGTGACAGGTATCTCCTCCCCTTTTGCCACTGCCATCTGTATGCCACTCCTGCAGATGGATTTTACTCCCGACACCTGCTGCTTCGTGTTAATCAGTGGAGCACCATTTCGATTTTATGGGACGATCGCCAATGGGCCACATGCCCTTACGCAGTACTAGTGGCTAGGAGCAACATTTCGGCCTTTCAGCTGGACTAGTGCCTACCTAATGGGACGGCCCTGCGGTTCTAGGCGCTTCCATGTTGCCTTTTTGAACGTGAATGTAGCCCCTGTGTACCATGAAGGAACAGGGCGTCACACAAGAAGAAGCTGGTCATTTATTGCGGATGCAGCCCACAATGATGAAATATATTTTGGAGTTCATGACCTAATGGCTGTATGGGCTTGGTGATTTTGTTGTGCATTAAATTTCTATTCTGATATGAACCGTGTAGCGTTCTTCTTTGCAAGTGATGTAGCATATTCCTATTTGTGGAGCGATGTATTGTGAGGAGATCTGCATTGGGTTCCAGCTTCGGAGTATAGTTGCGTGGTACTGTACTGGGCGCGTTTGCCTACGAAGCCCAGTGAGGTCAGGGATAGGGGCTGCCAATATGACTGTTTTAATGATGTCATGCTCAGGGGTGGGGGATTAGCATTTGTGTAACAGATGCCGGTTAGCCAGGTGGATTGGTGGAATGATGTGATTATCAGAATATGGCTGGTCACAGGTGCCTGTGTTTGCGTGCGTTTCTTGGAGGGAGACTGAGGTCATGTCCATTTGAATAGCTTCTGTATTCGTGCCATCTGTGCCCTGCAGCTCCCATTGGCCCCTCTTGAGATGAGCCTGGCTGCTCAGTCACTCTGCCAACTTGTGTGGTACATGCTTATGCTGATGGTTGGTTTGTTTACTGGCAGGAGTACAGGGCTGGTGCAGTCTCACTCAGGATACTGCTTTGAATGTTGCCTTACACTGGTGTCAGTCGATGGGGGGACCTGTTTTTGTTTGTCTCATTTTTCTGTTCATGTTGCTGGACTTGAACCTTCACATGCCTGTGCTGCATCAGTGCGGCAATGGTGCCATGGCAAATATGGATGGCCACTCACAAGGCACTTGGAGCCCCTAGATTCATTTGTTCGTTGGCATGCATGGGTGACTTGTACATTTCACTGGTTGCATTGTGTGACTTCATTGCACCTACGAGGAGTTGTACAATGTGGCCAGGGAGTGGTGTACAGGCACTCAGTAGGGCCGTTTACGGTTGGTTCGCGATGCCGTACTTCTCACCATGGCGGAATGGTACTTTCCGCCGTGCTTGATGGCGTTAGGTGCATGTCCGCTAGGGTCAGAATTCGCGTACCGTTGCGCCATGGTGGTAATTACGGTTTGGCATGGCGCGCGTGCGCGTACTTGGTGCAGTTAGCGTTGGCGTTCACTACGGTGTCGCTAATGGCATCGTACTTTACGGTGACGGGTCATGATCGCACCGAGCGCTATTCGATGGCGGTATTGCATTTCCGCCATCGTTTTCCGATTTCCGCCAGGGTCGTAATGAGGGCCATTATCTTTTAGAAAGAAATGTAAAAACAAGTGAAAGAAAGCAAGTGAATAGAAAGAATTAATAATGGAAAGCTGCAATCTGCTGGCAGCACTTAATCCAACTGTCATATATCAGTGCAAATGTTGCCTGTTGAACGTCAAAAAGCCTGTTGGGCAGAACAGAGCTGCATTATTCTCTCTGAAAATTTGTCACAAAACCTCTTGAGTAGAATTACAATTGGTAAATGGCCTACTCGAGTTTCGGCTGGTTCTGGCTCTGTCTTAGTCAGAGAGCCTAGGCTTCTTCAGGGCAGAAAGAATAATCTGTGGTGGGAATGGTAAATGGAACCAGGTAAAACTTGGAGAAACTCCAAAGGGTGGACACATCTATCAATCGTGGCCTCAATGTGCCTAGACAGGGACCGAAGACCAACGTGGAAGGCTGGTACCGGGGTACGCCTTATTTTTTAAGTGTATATAAGTGCACTTAGCACAGTGAACTGCTGAGAACGAAAAATGATTGTATGTATAGACCATGTTGGGGATGCCAGTTATCACCTGTTTGCCAGTTAATACGGGGCTAATAAATACTTAAAAACTGCTCCCTTGTCAAAGCCTTCACTATTTCTTTATCCAGTGGTGGGGTGCAGGGGGTGCCTGTGCATGCAGACTTGACTCCTCGAGTTGGTTAAGTCTGCGCTGATGTGTAGGTGAAGCACCAGTGCACATTGTAGTTATAAGGTTCTTGTAACCTGGTCAGGCATCGATGTAGCGCTTGTGCGGGTGTTGCAGCGTTTGTCAAAAGGACAGTCTGGTTGGGCTACTCGGTTCGGCTGAGCGGAATCGGCTTGCCATCTGAAACCACACCATGGTTTCCATGGCAGCAAAAGAACGCCACGCCCCGACCTGTGTGACAAATCGGCCTTCATCAGGGCAAATGTACTCTCACATCATCCAATGTACCTCCTTGTTTGGATTAGATGAAAGTGGCACTTGAACATCTGAAAAATATCACAAACACCCAATCGTCCCGTTTGTATTTAGTACCACAAGATTACAGCACATGTATGTTGAACTGACTTCAAAATTGGCACTCAGTGTGCCATTATCTGTGAAATATTGCTTCAACTCCAAAGCCTTTGGGGTATTGGCTTGATGTCACTCTAATTAAAAGATGGAAACAATCCCGCCTCTCAGTTGTGGGTGTACTCCTATTCAATCCTAAAACAGCAAGTCTCAACGAAGGAGCATCTATTACTAAGACAAATTAACTCAAAATACATTGCGTGTACAAATGACTAAGAATGCTGATGGACTCTTTTGTGACGACCTATAATCGGCGACAATCAAAGCACAATTACTTTCTACCCTGCGCTCAAATGCACTTCACTGTCTCACTCTCAAATCAGGAGTGTTTGTTATATAAAGGGACTCTGTGTCCTGGCAACGCCAGACCTGACCTGCCTGCCCAATTTTAGGTAAGAAATAAAAGGAAAGATGACCTACCATCCATTCATCCCTCACTTAGAAGGCTGCTGATCTGCATCAAGATGCTCTTGCTATGTCCAGCATTAGTCGTGACTGCTGCCAAGGACACATAACTCCTCCAATGCTTGCACACGTGTATTCTAGAATCATTCCTCCTCGAGGCCACATTACTTTTTCATAAAGTGGCAATGTTTACCTGCATCCATCTTGAGCACGCGCTTGATGCTGCTAACATTGCTGCTCAGATCCCATTACTGGTGAAAATGCCTTGTTGAGCACCTTGTCTAGTGTGTAAAATGAGCATTGCAAGTCAACGTGAAGAACGTCTGTGAGGTCATCTTCCTTCGGATGTAGCCACGCTGATCCCTGTCCATGACTGGAACGTTACTGTGTGACTCTGTGCAGCTGTCCTATTCACACAGCGGAGAGAACATGCAGGAACGCACAAAGACGACGATGCATTGACAGATCTTGCGGCATGATAATTGTTACATCTACTAAATATATACCCAACTGTTGTCAGCAATTGTTCATAATTGGCTGGCACAATAGGGTTACCTAATGGTGTATTTGAACCATCTCCTTCTTGCGGGCGCGCAGTATCTACAACTCAGATGCACCCAACAAAGGAAAGGTAAATATTCTAAACTTTAGGAAGCAGCATGTTCCAATCCATACAAATGTGGAAGCCACTATCAAAAATGTTACGCCTCCTGATCTATCTGCATCTAGCCCTCTTTTGGTAGTTGTGACTCCTGGTATCACAAACCAGAAGATGTCTTTGGTAGCATGATTGCATTCCACAAAGTGCTCGACTAATGCTGTATCTTGGACTTTAGTTTTTCCCACATGAAGTAGGTTGCAGGGGCATTTGTTGCCATAAATGAAATGTGTACTTTAGCAATTTTTAACTTGCCATAGATCCCAATTGAAACAATTCAGTTGAATTGTTTTAAGATTCTTTGTGAGTGGTATACTGAACAATTGCTTCATCGAATTGTGCAGTCACAGCCGGAAGACCCAACAGGGTGCCTACTGAAGGTGTCATTTCTTTTTCACGTTAAGCATTTACCAAATATTGTCTGAGACTGGTGCTATGTCTAAAGGCGAAAAGAGGTTTGGAAGTGAGAAGCCTGGAGTTTCTAGCAAATACCAGTGCTTTCTGATCACCTTTCTAATTTGATTCCAAATTGGGCTGTAGGTCGACACGCACACAGAAGACTCGTTCTTGGGTTGTTTTTGTTTGTTTAAACACAATTCAATATTTAGATTGACAGCCCTCTTTTTGGCCTGTTTAATGATCATTTGTGGGTAACCCAACCTTCAAAGTTCCTGTGTAGGATATTAGCATGTATCTCAAAGTCACTTCTATGTGTGCAGCTTTGTTTCATTTAATACGTACAAACTGCCCATAAGTTACGTTTTCTTTCAATGCCCGTGGGGGGAATCTTTCCAAGTGTAAAATGTTGTTCTTATCGGTCCGTTTTCAATATAGGCAGATGAAACATTTATCGTCCTGTTTTGCTAGAAGGATGTCAAGAAAAGGTATTTGAGGGCCATAATACAACATAGCAACATTTAGCTGGAATGTAGATCATTCAATCATCTTAAAAAAAACTGCCCAAAATATTAGAATCACCTCTCCAAAGAACAAACACATCATTGATGTACCTAAGACAAATGATGATGTTATTGCTGAATGTTCTTCATTCATTGTAGATGAATTTGTTCTCAAACTCGGCCACGTACAAATGCATTAAGTTGGGAGTGGAAGTAGTTCACATTCTTGTACCTTTGACCGGTTAAAATAGCTGAATCTGAAACAGGAAAAAGTTTCCAGTCAAAGCCAGACCTGTACAGTCCACAAGAAAGTTAGCCGGGACCTTATTTCAGTGTCTGATCGCATGTTCAATAAACTCTCAATCACTTTTAGACGTTCCACTTGTGGGATATTGGTATATAACTCTATGACATCTAATGTAACCATAATGTCATTGTCATGAATCATAATATCTTTTAAGGGATTGACCAATTGAGTAGTATCTTTGACGTAGGAGCGCATCTCTGCCACAAAAGGTTTCCAAAAGAAATCTACATATGTTGAGAGAGGTTCCAAAATCGAGCCAATGGCAGAATCAAATGGTGTACCTGGTGGGTTAAGGGTGTCTTTGTGCACCTTCAGAGGTACATAGAACACTGTTGTTCTGGGATTTCGTCAACATAGACATTCATTTTTCTTCCTTCCATATACATCAATTATCCTCAGCCTATTTGCACAATTCCTGTATTTGCGCAGTAAATCATTATGTCAGATTTGTATCCATGTTCATGCAGTTTTTATAATCTTTTGAATAAAAGTTGTGAAGAAACAAGTACCACGGATGGACTGGCCTATAAGGAACTCTGGACATTTCCTGGTAGTCCTCTGCACCCTGGGCCTCTTTTGCGTGACAACTTATTTTATTTCCACATTTTTGGGCTTTCTGAAAATGGGTAATATGGGACAACTTTGAACATTTGCTCCAGGGCCTCTTTTGGGCCCAAGTCCACTCCTGGCAAGTCGTTGGCTGTGACCCCGAAATACCTTAAGATTAGTCAATATGATATTTGTAGTTCTCCTCATAGATCTGTAATTTAGATGTAGACTCAACCCGGTGGTTGAGGGCATTGTTCCAGTTCTGGGCCTTCTTGTTTGTGGTGATTTTAAAGCTTTTAGAGGGAATGCTTCAGAACATAATTTCCAAAATTGTGCATGACAGAATGGTTTCGTCATGAGGCACCTTGGACACACCAACAATAGGACACTGATAGATCTGATTGTAATAAAAAGGGAGGGCCACTTCATCACGTTTCATGGGGACATAGATCAGGGTAAGGTTTATGATAGGCTACGCTGAGGTTTCTATGGTGAATACTGGGGCATGTGGGTTTTGAAACCGATTTACAAATATGGAAATGCCAAAGCTCTGTACTCTGCCTGTGGGAACATCTCACAGGATTGCAAACATGAGGAGCTAATAGTGGGTGCTCTCTTTCTCCCTTATTATTAAAACTGGTATGAAAGGCTCTCCTAAGATGTTTGTATGGTTGATATTTCGAGGAATGATATTCTGCATATGGAAAAATTTCACAATATGCTAGTTTACCCTGTTAGATGAACTTCTGTTGCTATCTGAAACTGGGAGAGCATGCAACAGGCTCTGGTAACAATCAACTCAGCAAACGCTCAGGCTATGAATTGAGCAGAAGCAAGTGTTGGGATGAAGGTACGTTGTCTATAGAGAGGCAAGAGGTTCAGACTGCACAAACTCTATTAGTACAGAGGTTTGCATATGTAGTGTCAATATGTTAATTGTTTGCCTTGGTCGTTTTGCACGCAGCACACATTTCATTTTATGGTTAGCATTGATACACTTTAGAGAGCACTATAGGGTGAAAGTAAGAGCAACAACAATGTTGAAATGAAAAGTCTAAGGCTACGTCGTTTTGAGAGCATGCATCCAGTGGCAGCACGTTAGGCTGCTTTCTAGTAGTATGAGAAAGAACAGAGAACATATTGTGTCATTTTGCATTTAGGAAACTATTAGTAGTATATGAATGAGAGGCTGAAGTGTCTGTTAGAACACACATATAGTATAGGGAAGCTGGCTTTCAGTGTTAGGGCCATGGGCCATGTCCACAATACTTTTGCCATTTCTGGATTTGGCCTATTAGGAGTAGATGATGTTGGAAGAGTTTTTTTTGGAAGAGAGAGCATTAGGTGATGTCTAGAAGGCCGCTGTTTGGTCACCTATTTAGAAGGTATTTTCACTTCCTCCATGAGTGTTTAGACAGTCAATGTTTTGAGCGGTAGACCAAGGTACTGTGTAGATAGTGGCTGATTTAAGGAGGCCATCCCAGATGCAGGAGATGGGCATAGAATATAGACTAGATTTATACTGGGGTAAAAAGAAAAACCTTTTGGGAACAGGAATGGGTTTTAGATGTGGTGCCAGCTAACTAACACACATAAATATGAGGAGGTGCATGGCTGTGTTGTTATGAAGCCATCTGGATTCCCAGAAAGATAAGGAAGGAACATGTACTAGGGAGGAAGTGTCTTTTAAAATAGGAGTAGTATCTGTTGTGACAGCACACATATATTTTAAGGTCGAACGGGCCTTCTGGGTCTGCCAAGTTGTTTGATCATATGAAGAGTCCATTCTATTCCCAGTGGTATGCACATCTCTGGCTGATCAAAGAGTCTTAGCTAACAAGGATCGGGCCATCAGTGTAACAGAATACCTGATTAGGAGAGATCAATTAAATTGCAGTGTTTTAGATGAATGCAACATTAAGTCATATTAGGGGGTGTTTTAGATAAATATGTATCCAATGGGGTAGCAAGTGTAGGGGAGGAATGGCCACGAGGCCCTCCTCACCTACAGCTCCCTCCCCAGGTGAGGACCATGGCTCGGTGGGAGCACCCTCATGCCACCCGGGCCCAGGTGGAGGGGGGTTCACCCGCCGACGACATTGCCCACACGCACCCTGTCTTTGCATTTACCGAAACTTAAGTTAGGCCTAGACGCCATCGTGCACAGCAAACATGGTGTGAGTTCAGCACACTGTAACGAGGCCCCCACCTTTGGAGGGCCTTTCATGCATCTCTGCCGCCTCAGCAGCCCAGGCAGATCCGCTGCGAGCGCGTTCCCATGAGAAAGTCGGAGATGAGCTAAACCCGAGATGCCAACACGGCAACATTATATTAGTAACAATGTGATATTGCACCCCGTATGACCCAGACCGCAAGGCCGGGGCAACGGGGAAAAAAGCTGAAGCATCACTATCTGAAGAAGGTAGAAAATAGTTCAAGTATTGGTGTTAATGAACTACCTCTGTTTAAAATGTGAACGAACCATAAAAATGTAACGTTATATGATATCCCTCCAGGTCTGGACTAATGCTGCTATAACCACGGAGAAAGATGTTGACCAAACGTGTAACCTCTATCTGTAAAAGTGTTTTTCAATAGTATGTAGAAACTTGAACTCATATATGTTTTCTGAATCACCCAAAGCGGCGAGCATCAATCTCTGTAGGCCATAACCTAGATATCCCTCGTATAACGTCTAATGTACATACAATACGCACACAATGTAGTGAACATAATGTTAGGTAATGAAATGGTACTGGAACCGACTGTATTAAAGAAATGTGTAACGAAAATGAAATATATATATATATATATGTGTGTCTGAATAACGTTAAAATGAGGCAGAACAGTATAAAACTTCTGCATTCACTGATCAGCAACGCACGAGGAAAATACCTTTGTGAGTATATGCAAGGTCATTCCCTCTCCCACCCCACCAAGCCTGCCAGATAAAAAAGCTAAGACTTGTGCTGCGCTCCCTCACCTCCCCCAACCAAGCTGGCGTTACTTCAAGAGAGTCAGAGGCCCCGGCGCCGCAACCAAGGCCACAGCCCGCCACCTGTGTTATTTACAGCACGGTAATAAACCCACGGATGAACCCACTGATCTACCAGCACCCTCTCATAAATCCCCACGAACCCCCCCCCAAGAATCCTGACCCCGTGTAAGGACGACCCCCATCATTGGGACAAGACACAGAGACCCATCTATATAATAACTTCTAACGCAGCAGACAGACATGTATCACTCGGCCCAGGTCCCGGAGCCCCGTCCCGTGACCTAAAATACCGGTCAATAAGACTCAGGTAAATCTCACCCCAACCAACAACCACCAGACCTCTCACGAGGTGCATTCCTCATGTGTTGCGTTTATTTTATAAGATAAGCTACGGAACAATTTATTAGTGAACGTAAATGTCATTTTCTGAATAACTGCAGTGTGCATGGCCTAGGGCAACTAAGACAGGAAAGGTATTCATCATTGTCACAGGCTGCCCCAGCGCACCAACACCGCACGGATGACCTCAAGCCGGGCTGCCAGGCCCAACCCAACCCACGAGGCTGACCAGTGACGTCGTCTTGCCAAGACCAACCATGCTGCAGCAACACCTATAGTTAGTCGACGATACCCAATCCCAATTAACTTGTGCCCCCTATAGTGTTTAGGTGTAGATGACGTTTTCTGTATTAGAAATACGCCTGTCTTTGCTATTGTCAGACAGAGCGCTCTCGTAGGTTGCAGAGTTCTTTGCATGCCTTATTCTTGGATAAACTCCCACTTACGCTCACCCGCACTCTGTCTTGGTCTTATTCCCACTACGGGAGAGTCCCTTATTGTCTCTCATTG
Source organism: Ambystoma mexicanum (assembly GCF_040938575.1). Classification (NCBI taxonomy): domain Eukaryota; kingdom Metazoa; phylum Chordata; class Amphibia; order Caudata; family Ambystomatidae; genus Ambystoma; species Ambystoma mexicanum. The sequence goes on along the minus strand of NC_090933.1, from coordinate 194,325,458 downwards.
CGGGGAGGATCGTGCTGAATTGGGGGCGCTTCCTTTCAGTGGTGACCCCGATAGCGTGATATCTCCAAACTATTTTTCCTAACTCCTTCTTAAACGACCCCCTTGTGGCACGAGAATCTCCGGTCGAGAAGGGATACGCACGGTGAGCCGTCTCCGGGAGGCCGCCCGCCAACGGCGACCGGCACAATAAGAAGTGCGCACTCAATGAGAAAGGGTACGGGATCCCGATTGGAAAAAAATCCCCTTTGAGTGCCGCTCGCCGGAGCCAGGGGCTGACCGTTGAGTTACCGGTGACGCCGCCTGGACGGACCCAGTTTCGGAGAGTATCGGTTCAAGACGGGCACGTGAGTACCGAGTGCGAGTGATCGTCAAGGGGAAAAGAAAGGGAATTGGGAATAACAGAACGGGGACAGGTAGAGGAGAAGAATATCGGGGGTCTACTACAGACGGGTCTTGAAATTTTCTTTATTCTTTCTTTTGCATATGGCCATTAGGAGTAAGAAATAAGTGACGTGGTAGAAGTGACGGAAACCTAGCTCCGAGAGGGGGTGGAAGGCGGCGCCGCATAGTACTATCTAAATTAGTACTGGGAATATATGAAGAAGTGAGAAATAAGTTATTGGTGTCTAGCAAAAGGAGACACCGGGAATATTTTTTAGTGATTGTGCTCTCTCTCTCTCTATTTCTTTTTTTTCCATTTCCACGGGGTAGGGGGTGAAAATGAGAAGGGTATGAAGTAGTTAGAACATCTTAAAAAGTGGGGACTCAGTAGTGGCACGTACAGACGTGAACACAGTAACCTTAGTAGGGAAACAGGGACAGCTGGCTAGGGAGGAAAGGGAGGAGAAAGACAAAGAGTGTGAGTGGAAAGCATTGTGAAGGGTGCGCGCACCGTACGAGTGTTAGAGACGAACAGGTGGCCGTGAGGTGGTGCCAAAGAGTGTGGACATAACCAGTACTAGATCGATTGCCAGTGAAATCACATAAGTGTGCCTGAGAATGAGAAAGAGATGAGATATGGTGAGTGAGAAGAGATTTGTGCACTGAATTACAGTGGGTGACAATTTTGAGAGGTCCGCTCTTGTCTGTGCCATAAAGGTATACGTACGCATATTTACACCTATTTAAAAGTTACGAAGGCGAACGCGGTAGCGCTGACGATTTAGAGGATGGGGGCTGAAACTCCCTTGTCACACATTTGTAAGAGCTTGCCGGGATATGCTGAACGCATAAATAAATATCATGATCAATGGTTAACAGAATTGAAAGGGGAGGGGTTGCCCCAGATTTGGCCAGAAGGAGGGTCTTTTGACAAAAGCGTTCTCGATATGGTATGTACCTGTATTCGCCTCAAGTATAAGGGGAAAAAATGGCAGACTAGGAAGGAGATATTAGATCTCTGGAGATTGTTTGAGGAAGTACCCCCACCCAAAGCCCCAGCACCAAATATTGATTTACCCTCCACCACAGACAATCCACTAATGATCCCGCGAGAGGAAAAGGAACAGTTAAGTACAGAACAGCCTGCGGAAGTGGTTATGTTGTACCCAATATTACCTAAACCAGCCCCTGCAACAGGATATAGCGACCCGATTTATGTGCCTCCCCCTTCAACCAGCACGCCACAAAGACCAACTGCACCCCCACCATACGAAAACACTAGAGAGCACACCCAGGGAGGCACACAGAGAGTGGACATAGAGAAGTTAACGAGTGACTTAGAGTCGAGGCTTACAGTGGCACGAGATGAGCTCTCAAGAATAAAAGACATATGTGAACGCACAGCGTGCGCCCCCACACAATCTGGACGCACGTCTAGAGCGTCGAGCGAAAGTAGACAAATTGAGGAAGGATGGAAAAAGGGGGAAATACTGTTCAGAATTGAGGAAGAACCGACCAGGATAATAGAAGTAGGGACAGCAGAAGGAAGCATTGGTGATGTCTCGAGAGAGAGAGGGATCAGAGAGGATTTGTTATGTGATGTCAGAGGAGGGGGGGATGAGAGTGATAGATTGAGCATGGCAGTAGGAGGAGAAGGCGAGGAGCTAGATGGGGCATGTTCACTGGGGACTATAGAGGATGAATGGATAGGACGACTAAGAAATAGGGTGGGGAAGATGGCGTCATTAGAGTCAGCAGTGACCAAGGAAAAGGAAGCTGCAACGGCAAAAGGGAAATTACAACTACCATTACTCCACAGGGGAGGTGGGAGGCCGAACTATATACCGTGGGCTCAGATGGACAAGGCTAACTTAATGAAATTACTACCACAGCTGTCAGGAGGGGCAAGCAAGTGGATATATGCATTTGAAAAACATACCGCGGGTATACCGCTGGCAGTAGGCGATGTGAAAAGCCTACTAGTGTCCTCAGTAGGGGATCAGGCAGACAGAGTGTGGGCTAAAGCGGGTTTTCCAGCTGTAACTTTGGAGTGTGATCGCCATGATGGGGCTTCTTTTAACACCGTGCGAGCAAGGGTGTGGGACGCACTGCGGGAAACTTTCCCAGATACCCCTGATCTGCAGTCAGTAATGCAATGTACCATGAATGATGGGGAGGACGCTATGGATTACATTCTCCGGGTGCAGGAGATGTGGAGAGCGGAAACGGGTACGCCCTGGCACCAATCCACGTCTCTATTTTACTTCATCATTAAAAGAGGGCTCCCAAAGGAAGTGCAAAAGGCACTAGATAAAATAGCAGGTGTTGAGGCAAAAGGCTGGCCGGAGATCCAAAGCATAATAGTACACCATTGTAAAAGGATCAAAGAAAGAGAGAGGGAAATAGCACAGAAAAGGTTGGCGGACGAGGCGAAGTTGGTGCAATCAAAATTGGTGAAGGTCGCAGCAGCGGTAGCGGGACTCCCACTCATACGGGAGGGAGAGGAAGGAGAGGAGGGGCAAATAGCAATACAAGGAAGAATAGCAGCGAATTGGGCAGGACAAGGGCAACGACAGTGGACAGAGCAGGAGCAGAACGGAGGTCCAACGTGGCAAGAGTGGGCCCCAAGAGGAGGAAGAGGTGGGTACAGGGGGCGAAGAGGAGGACAAGGGTATGGAGGAATGGGAGGAAATGGGTGGCAGGGTCCCAGAGGTCCACAGGGGAGCTGTTGGAATTGTGGGAGATGGGGGCATTACTCAAGGGAATGTAGGAGCAGACAAAACAACGGTTTCCAAGAGATAGAACAGTACGGACACCCCCATCCAGGAAGCCCCTACGGCCTCCCCATGGGACAATACCAGCAACCAGACAATGTAGTACAAAGGAGTAACGCACAACTACACGGACATCAATACCGAACACAAACCAGCCCACAGAATAATGACAATGTGCACTACACGCCTGGTAATACTTTCGCCACAGGAGCTAATGGGGCACCAGCCCCCGCACCTTACAGTGGAGTGTCAGTAGTTTCGGGGAATATTTTCGATCAAGGGGGGGCAATGAGACACCCCGCATAGGACAGCCCACAGAGAGCACTTGCGTGTCCAGTACTGTCTACGACCCACAATGCATCAGAGGAACCATTGATAGGAGCGCAGATAGGAGACAAGCAATTCATATTCATGGTGGATTCGGGAGCGGAGAAATCATGCATTAGAGAGGGCCGGTTCCCGTTATCTAATAGAACGTTAGAGACGCAGGGGTTCTCTGGGGCTGTAATTGAAGTTCCTTACACAGAGGTATTGGATGTGACAGTGGGGGGTAAAACAGTGAAAGCACCCTTACTGTACTATGAAAACTCTCCCATCAACTTACTGGGGAGAGATCTCTTGAGCAAACTAAACATGACCATATCATTCACAGGGAGCGGCATCGTATGTTCAACGCCAGGCATATGCCCCCTCCGTATATTAGCAGTAATACACGGCCACACAACAATAAAAGAGATCAGAGGGGTACCAAGAAATGAGGAGATGTTTGTTGAAGGCATGAGAACATTGGCTCTCATAGTACCAGAACTAAAAAGGGTGGAGTGGAGAATACCAGCAGAATTCCTTTTTCGTCCCATAGCAAGCCCTGACACTGCTCTTGGGGAAGTACTATCATTGGATTTGCATGCAATACATGTATCAGCAAACAGAATATGCGTGATTGGTATTGACATGGAAGGGTGTGAGTGGCGGACAGTATTGTGTACAAATGCAAATATCCCCCTGAGAGAGCTCTCGGACGAGGAGCTATTTTCTGACACTGAGGGAGATGGTGAAGTAGTGATGGAACTGGCAATGCCCTGCGACATCGTAGTTACAGCCAGACAAACTAAAGTTGAACTAATGGCGGTAGTAGGAGCACCGCATACATTTTTTGATGAAGACATGAGTTCAGTACCCGCTAACTTATGGACTAATGGCCCCCACGATGTAGGGTTGCTACATGAAGTTCAGCCTGTGGTGATAAAAGTAAAACAAGGAGCAATACTGCCCCGGGTGAAACAATATCCACTGTCGCGAGAAGCAGAAGAAGGGATCAGAGAGACAATAGAAGCACTGCTAGCACAGGGTATAATAGTGCCCTCAAACTCCCCATGCAACACATGCATTTACCCAATCAAAAAAGCGAAGGGGGGTTCATGGAGGATGATACAAGATTTACGCCCATTGAACGATGTGGTAATGAAGGAGTTCCCTTTAGTCCCGAACCCGGCGACAATACTGTGCAACATTCCAAAAATAGCATCACACTTCACAGTAATTGACTTAAAAAATGCATTCTTTTCGATTCCCTTGGCAGAAGAGAGCAGGTACTTGACAGCATTTACATTGGGAGGAAGGAGGTTCGAACACTGCAGACTACCACAAGGATATTGCGAAAGCCCAAGCATATTTAACAGGGTACTACATGAAGATCTGGGGAATTTGTCTGTAGAAAGCACAGTGATTCAGTACGTTGATGATTTATTGGTTTGTGCACAGGCTGAGGAAGAATGCAGACAGGACTCGATAACACTCTTGACATTATTGGCAAATAAGGGGTACAAGGTGGACAAGGGGAAGTTACAATACTGTCTGACGGAGGTCCTATACTTGGGTCAGTTGATATCAAAGGATGGCAAGCGAATTATACCAGACAGGGCACAGGCGATTAGAACAATTGGGGAGCCCAAAACAGTAAAAGAGATGCAGAAATTTCTGGGTATGTGTAACTATTGCCGAGCATGGATATTGGACTATGCAGCGTACACAAGGCCCTTGCTACAGGCACTGAAAGAAGCACAACAGGAACACAAACACATAGAATGGACAGAGGTGATGAACACAGCATTTAACTCACTAAAAGAGCTGATATCAAGCGCTCCAGTACTAGCAAACCCAGATTATGGGCGCGAATTCTTCTTATTTTCACACTGCAAAGGAACATTGATGACAGCAGTACTGACACAGAAAACATCTTTAGGGCACAAACCACTCGCTTACTATAGCGGCACCCTAGACGCAGTAATGGAAGGTCATTTCGCGTGCGAGCAATCCCTAGCTGCAGCCGCGTTCGCAATTGAAAAAAGTGCCACGATAGTAATGGGCTGCCCGGTGACACTGTTCGTGGAACACTCACTTTTTGCAATATTAGAGCGAACAAAGAGCACATTGACAACACAACGCGCCACAGCATATGAGATAATACTGTCCAGCGCTAACATCCATATAGTAAGATGTAAAACAGTGAACCCAGCCACATTCATCACAGAGGCATGCACCATAGAGGACATGCAAAACCACAACTGCGCCACGTACATAGGTGACGAAAGTAAGGATCAAGTGATTTTTGAAAATGCCCTGACCGAGGGTGAGGTGTATTTTGTGGACGGGTCAGCATCAATAGACATGGAGACAGGAGAAAAGCATGTGGGTATGGCAGTGGTACGATTAGAGGAAGATGAATATGAGATACTAGTACAACACCGCCTCCCATCACACTATTCAGCGCAAGCAGCAGAACTAATAGCGCTAATAGAAGCATTGCATGCCGCCAAGGGGTGCGCAGTGACCATATATACAGACTCAGCATACATGACAACAACAGTTCACGGCGGGTTGGCCCGGTGGGGGCGGAGAGGGTTCCGACGAGCAGACGGAACGCCAGTCCAGCATGCAGAATTATTGAAAGAACTGATTGAGGCCCTGCAAGACCCCACGGCAGTGGCCATCGTAAAATGTCAAGCTCATACCACCAATACAGATTTTGTATCTTTGGGGAACGCGGCAGCAGACGCCGCTGCCAAAGCAGCTTCATATCTACAAAAAGGTGAAATAGGAGAGTACATGTTGCACCACACAGCAAGCCAAGAAGTCCCCACAGGATACAACATGATGTCCACACAGGAGATAATAGAGCTGCAAGAGGGAGCTAGTGCAGAGGAAAAATTGCTGTGGACTAAGAGAGGATGCAGCAAATCACCGACTGATTTATTGTGGCGACAAGAGAGTTCAGGAAAAGTGGTAATGCCAATCACGCTGTTAGAAATAGCATTTCAACAACTACACTTTCCTGCACACAACACAAAGAAACACATAATGGCAGAGATACAAGAAGATTGGTTTACACCTTGCCTCCAGGAACATGTCACAAGGTTAGCTCTAGAATGCACGACATGTCAAATTTACAACTCAGGTATGACATTGCGTACACTAAGGGGTACGATACCAAAACCAAGTGGCCCATTCAGAGAGCTCCACATTGATTATGTAGACATGGGAGAAAGGTGTAACGGGGCTCGATACATGATTGTGGTTGTATGTCCATTTTCGAGGTGGGTGGAGGCAGGCCCTTGTGCCCGCCCTGACGCGAAGGGCGCCGCGAAGTTCCTAGTGCGGGAAGTGTTTCCGCGCTGGGGAATTTGCGACGTTATTCGCTCAGATAACGGGACGCATTTTGTTAATGAACTCTTTAAAGAAGTGACTACATTATTGGGAATAAAGCACAAATTATGTTCGATTTATCATCCTCAAAGTAATGGCGTCGTAGAAAAGATAAACGGCCTGTTAAAAAGCAGATTATCAAAACTTTGTTTTTCCCTTAAAAAGACCTGGATGTACTGCCTGCCTTTGGCCTTGTTTGAGCTACGAAACCAGCCAAGTAAGGATCACCATTTGTCCCCGCACGAGATCGTCACGGGAAGAAGAATGCACACAGCGCATTCGCCTCTCCGTGAGCGTTCTGATGCACACAGAAGCGCAGCCATATTGGGGGAGGAGTTCACAGAATACCTGCGAAAATTGACAAGGGCAGCGCGCGTAATTTCAAAGCAACTAGCCCCCCCCTCGACAAGAGAGGAGGGGAACGCGACTGAACCAAACGGTTTGCCTGAAAAACCACTACAGCTAATGCCTGGGGACCTTATATATGTTAGAAGTTTTGTGCGGAGGTGGAACGCACCACGCTTCCATGGCCCCTATGAGGTAGTGTTTTGCACGCCTACAGCAGTAAAGGTTAAGGGCCTGCGATATTGGGTGCATTTGACAGATGTACGTAAAGCTTACAGCGCTGCGGAGAGTGAGGTGCAGGATGAGGCACAGGCAACAGCGGACGATGAAGTTGTGCGGAATGAATGATTTGAATTTCGTGTGCTTCATGAGATGAACAGTGAACACAATTAGCGCGCAACAAATGTCCTGGACTAAAACATGTACACATGTATATGTAAATTTTCTTTTTACAATTTTTGAAAGTTTTGCGTGGGGTTCTTTTTTTTCCCTTCCTGTACAATTTAAGATGTTTTTTATTATTGTTGTTTTTAGAAATGTCATGTTTTTTTTTTATTATTTATATATATATATAGTAAGTTACAAATAATATTGACTGAAAGCTACCTTGTCTGTCAACAAACCCCCTTCCTCACCCAACCCTATATTTTATCACCGAAACGTTACAATGTGGAAATGCTTACATGTTTGTATTTAATGAACTTTTGTGTCTCAAACAGGATTTATCATGGCATCGAATGGGCAGCCTGCAACTAATAGATATGTTAGATTTAGAGAAATGTTAGTGGCTAGATTAACATATTCATTTGAATGTGGTTTATCAATGTGTGCTATCGTGTTCTTCATCTCAATGTTTTGTCTGGTGTTACACTGGATTATAGCGTTCATCTCTACCGAGATGAACGAGGGGGGAGGGGGGAACAACACCACCCTTGCTCCTGGAACGAAACAATTCCGACTGTAGGTATCAAAGAAGGTGATTTCTTGATCTGGGATGGAGCACACTTTGTGTGGGGATACTATACTACACCACCCACTGCTGTCCTCTCACAATGGAGAACCAAAAATGTAGATAATGACACAATGTCCCAACCTGGAACATACAACAACCACACGATCCCTCCCGCCCCAATTTCAAACAACGATCTCTTGTTTATTAATGAGGATGGAAAAGTGATTATGATGGCAGAACACACGCCCCTATATGAAGAATTAGAAAAGGGGGGTGGGAGGGAGGAAGGGGGGCCTGGTTCTTCACCTCCTATAACGAGAAGGTACAGAAGAAGGGAGAAAAGTAGGCGGAGAAGAGAGACTGGTGGAAAAGGGTATGATGAGTATTATGGGCTAGGGTTAGACAAAATGGAAGACCCACGACACCCTCACCAAGCAAATAAATGGTATGCAGATATGAGCACAACAGCTAAACAAACAACCAATGAGAGCTGTTATGTCTGCTCACTTATCCCCCATGCATCAGGCACACCTAAAGTATTGTTGCCACGAGAATTGCCCATTGTGGATGCCCAATGTCTCCTTCATCTCACGCTGTGTAGAATAAAGAACACTTTCCAAGCACACGATGTCTCTTTCAGAATGGTACAGAACAACAAAACGTGCTATTCGCAAGCGTCTGGAGTGATCTGCCTTAAAGAACCTTTCTTTGCAATACAAGGGACACTGTTTTTCGAAAACAAATGGAAAGACGAAGAAGTGCTGTGCAAGGCAGAAGCGCTGAAAGGTGTCCAACCGGACAAGTTGCGGTGGATGGAAAGAACGTGCTTGCCAATATGGAAAGAACACATCCCTAAACTAACATGGGTAACAGCGATGGAGAAACCCTTCAAGCTACAAAGTGAAATACAAAACGAACTATGTTTCAAGGGAGAAGGAAAAATGGCAATGGGAACGAACACGAACTGTAACAAAACTCTCACCATCCCGGATATGAAAAAAGGGACAGCAGCATTAATGGACACCTACTGGGTATGCGGAAACCAGGCGTACCTGCACCTTCCCCAATCATGGAGTGGTAGCTGCTCAATGGCCACCTTGCACTCGACACTAATGGTGATTCCAGAAAGCCATATTGACAGAAGTAACATGATGAAAGGAGGCTTGAACCAGAATGCAGCTTCTCCAACTACACAAGCGCACCTTTATGTCCTGTCCTCCGGGGGGAAGGAAGAAGAGCTCTCAAGAAACAAGCGAGCCTCGAACTACATATCACAAGCATCATCTGATTTATTGGCACAGATCCCAGACAAGTATCGCCTGTTCAGCTCCGTGGAAACATTCTTTGCTTCACTAGTGTCCAGTGTCCAAGCAAGAGCAAATGCAAAATGGCTCCAGATCACACGGTGGGAACTGATCCAGTTGGCCAATGACACTGAAGAAGGGTTCAACATAATAAAGGTGGAACTACGAGCTCTGCGACTAATGACCATGCAGAACAGGTATGTTCTAGACCTGTTGACAGCTATCGATGGAGGTGTTTGCCGAAAAATAGGAAGTGCGTGCTGCACGTTCGTACCTTCTGAAGACGCAGAAAATGGGTCCCTGTCCCACGTTATTGAAGCAGTACATAACCTGGGCGAGAAGATGAAAATGGAAGGTGGAGCTGAGGATAGCTCGTGGTTCGACAATATCTTCTCCTGGGTTCCCTCATGGCTTGGAGTGACAATGAAGTTCCTGATACCAATAGTGGTGATCATCCTTGTGATGTTCTGCCTGTGCCAGGTGGGCCTCCGATGTTGTGCTAATGCAGTCCCTAACGGTGCAATGATGATGGTGACAATGGGCAACTCCGGTGGTACAATTAAAGCAACACAAGAAGTACACGTGCAGACAGGAACAGACAACACCCCCAGGTACCAGTTAGTGCCTATGTGCCGTGACAAGTACATAGTAGATAAGCTATGGCACACCACGATTAAAGAACCACGAGACGTAGAACTGGAATGGTATGAGGAGGTCTGGGTAGATCTGGAAGAGACCGGCGACTGTATATATTTGACATGTACACCAGACGAGTATGCTAGGAGAGGTGAGAGCTTAAGGGGGGTGTGCAGAGCATGGATGCCTATAAAAGGAACCCCTGCATGGGATGGTGCAGTGTTAGAAGAACAAGAATGTGGAAGATTAGAAGAGCTAAAGAAATTCGTTACTTTAAGTAACGAAAGGGGGGAAATGTAGGGGAGGAATGGCCACGAGGCCCTCCTCACCTACAGCTCCCTCCCCAGGTGAGGACCATGGCTCGGTGGGAGCACCCTCATGCCACCCGGGCCCAGGTGGAGGGGGGTTCACCCGCCGACGACATTGCCCACACGCACCCTGTCTTTGCATTTACCGAAACTTAAGTTAGGCCTAGACGCCATCGTGCACAGCAAACATGGTGTGAGTTCAGCACACTGTAACGAGGCCCCCACCTTTGGAGGGCCTTTCATGCATCTCTGCCGCCTCAGCAGCCCAGGCAGATCCGCTGCGAGCGCGTTCCCATGAGAAAGTCGGAGATGAGCTAAACCCGAGATGCCAACACGGCAACATTATATTAGTAACAATGTGATATTGCACCCCGTATGACCCAGACCGCAAGGCCGGGGCAACGGGGAAAAAAGCTGAAGCATCACTATCTGAAGAAGGTAGAAAATAGTTCAAGTATTGGTGTTAATGAACTACCTCTGTTTAAAATGTGAACGAACCATAAAAATGTAACGTTATATGATATCCCTCCAGGTCTGGACTAATGCTGCTATAACCACGGAGAAAGATGTTGACCAAACGTGTAACCTCTATCTGTAAAAGTGTTTTTCAATAGTATGTAGAAACTTGAACTCATATATGTTTTCTGAATCACCCAAAGCGGCGAGCATCAATCTCTGTAGGCCATAACCTAGATATCCCTCGTATAACGTCTAATGTACATACAATACGCACACAATGTAGTGAACATAATGTTAGGTAATGAAATGGTACTGGAACCGACTGTATTAAAGAAATGTGTAACGAAAATGAAATATATATATATATATATGTGTGTCTGAATAACGTTAAAATGAGGCAGAACAGTATAAAACTTCTGCATTCACTGATCAGCAACGCACGAGGAAAATACCTTTGTGAGTATATGCAAGGTCATTCCCTCTCCCACCCCACCAAGCCTGCCAGATAAAAAAGCTAAGACTTGTGCTGCGCTCCCTCACCTCCCCCAACCAAGCTGGCGTTACTTCAAGAGAGTCAGAGGCCCCGGCGCCGCAACCAAGGCCACAGCCCGCCACCTGTGTTATTTACAGCACGGTAATAAACCCACGGATGAACCCACTGATCTACCAGCACCCTCTCATAAATCCCCACGAACCCCCCCCCAAGAATCCTGACCCCGTGTAAGGACGACCCCCATCATTGGGACAAGACACAGAGACCCATCTATATAATAACTTCTAACGCAGCAGACAGACATGTATCACTCGGCCCAGGTCCCGGAGCCCCGTCCCGTGACCTAAAATACCGGTCAATAAGACTCAGGTAAATCTCACCCCAACCAACAACCACCAGACCTCTCACGAGGTGCATTCCTCATGTGTTGCGTTTATTTTATAAGATAAGCTACGGAACAATTTATTAGTGAACGTAAATGTCATTTTCTGAATAACTGCAGTGTGCATGGCCTAGGGCAACTAAGACAGGAAAGGTATTCATCATTGTCACAGGCTGCCCCAGCGCACCAACACCGCACGGATGACCTCAAGCCGGGCTGCCAGGCCCAACCCAACCCACGAGGCTGACCAGTGACGTCGTCTTGCCAAGACCAACCATGCTGCAGCAACACCTATAGTTAGTCGACGATACCCAATCCCAATTAACTTGTGCCCCCTATAGTGTTTAGGTGTAGATGACGTTTTCTGTATTAGAAATACGCCTGTCTTTGCTATTGTCAGACAGAGCGCTCTCGTAGGTTGCAGAGTTCTTTGCATGCCTTATTCTTGGATAAACTCCCACTTACGCTCACCCGCACTCTGTCTTGGTCTTATTCCCACTACGGGAGAGTCCCTTATTGTCTCTCATTGCGGGGAGGATCGTGCTGAATTGGGGGCGCTTCCTTTCACAAGATATATGTGAATTTTTAGGGTTGTATATGGTTTTGTCCAGTGGGGAATGTGGGAATGTTATTATTTAAGATGTTAATTCCACGGTTTACTGCTATAAAAATGTATGACTTGTAAGAGTAAGCCGAGCGAGTGATATTTTTCTGTTCCAAGGAGCTGACTACGCTCCTCAGTCTGGTTTGCATGTAATACATCTTGTTATCTAATATTGAGTGCACAAAGCTGTGCACTCATTATTTACCGGATTTTGGATGCAGGACGCCATGTGGACCCGAAAGGCTTGGTGAAGTACTCACTGTGCCGAATGGCGGGCCAAGAACAGATTACGGTCCTCGCTCCTTCCACTGATTCATTCTCACTAGCCACAACTGGCTCCAGCACTCACATACCTTTGTCGGTCTACCAACCGACCTGGCCACATATTTCTTACCTTTTGAAAATCCAGCAATTGCTTAGAAGAATCAGAACCAATTCTAGGCTCCATCCAACTCAGCCCTAACAGGTGCTCCTACTTACAAGCCATCCATGGTATCCACATTGTTTTGGTCTATCCAAATTTGTATCACATTCACATCTGAGACCTAATTAACCATACTGAGTGATAAACCCAGATTACCCTGGGACCTGCAAAAAAGGAATGTTGCCTTGAGGAGGACCTGTCGGGGTCAAAACACGTGTCAGCTGATTCACCTATTACTTCTATTAAACCCTACAGAAACGTATATTCAACTTTTCTCGCTTTTATTGCTATATAACCAGTGCAAGATTTCCAAGAAATATTTGTTCTATTGATTTGGCACCTGCCCTACACAAGAATGAGGCTATGCCTTTATGCTAGACTTGCTGAGCTGGACATGTTGAGGACACAACCATTAATTTGCCAGAGACATGGTTTAATAACCTAATTATTGAAACAATTCCAAGGGTCCCTGGCATCCCATCACACAATTTACAATTCCTACCTAAACCCATCAAGTAGTATTGTATGCAATAGGGGTTGCTTCATCTAAGCGAATGGGTAAAGGTTCAAACCATAAAGATGACCGTTTTTCCAAGGCAAAACTACAAAGAGACACCAGGCAATTAGAGATAGAGTGGACTATATAAACTGAACTAAGAAGAGACCCAAACTACTCTGCACTATGTATATGGCTTAAGACTCATAACTAACACATGAAGGAATTAGCATATATATCCATGTTCACGAGTAATGCAGTAATGATATAGTCCTCGGGAGAGAGCTATGTTTTATAGAAATATTTTATTAATGTACTTTATTAAAAACACATCAAATATAAATGTATATCAAGCCTATGGACACAGATGGGTTTCTAGAAAAGAAAGTTAATTTATGAAAGCCAAAAGTCTGAATATAACCAAATTGTACATATTACCTAAAATACAGAAATCCATGGTACATCCACCTGGAATATCTATAGTGGCCTGTATTGGTTCAATATTGGAACCACTATTGACATTTTCAGATTTTCACCTAAAAACTTACATGAAGGAGATAACCTCCTTCCTACAAGATACAACTGATGGTATCAATTTAATTGAAGAGTATCCCTTCAATGCGAATAACCACCTACTATTGGAACTAGACACCATCTCACTCTATACTCACATCCCCGAGTTGGCAACTTTAGAAGTGTTCAAAGAACTATTACTAACCAGAAGAAAAAATGAGACTACTCGTAATAGTTTCATCCTCTGGTGTACAGAAATGGCAATGACCAAAAACGGCTTTGCATTTAATAACAAATTGTTTGGTCAAACCCATGACACTGCTACGGGCTAAGCAGTAGCACTTACAGTTTCTAATCTATATGTCCATTCCTTAGAAGTATACAAAATCTTTTCTGTCAATAAACCTTACGCTGTGAATATCCAATTGTGGAAGCGTTACATCGACAAACCATTTTGGTTATATTGCACGGCGATGTAGCTTCTTTTGATACATTCCTATTTTGGCTGAACCAACAAGATCGATTTTGGACTTTACAGCCACCAACAGTGCATTAGAAATGAACATTGTTGATATCACAATTTGGGTCTGTTCTTCCAAGGCTACTACACCTGTTTAGCTGTTTCCCACTCTTCGCAACTAAAGCTGTTTTGCAAAGATTTCAAAAACTTCTTGTGGTGTATGAGCCAAAACCTAGAATGTCATGGTAAAGATGGATGGGGTTGGTTTCCTAGATATTTTACTGTACAGCACACCTTGCTAGTTATATCAATACTCACATTGGCTATTACAATAAAATTATTACAATCTCACTTAACGCCAGATATATTTTAAGCTGGTTAATTTGATTTGTCAGAATGGTTTTGAGCACGTTTATGTATATGTCTCTGTGGGTTAGTTGCCAGGCCAATCTTCCAGGTATGCATCTGGGTTCTCTCGGCTTTGCATGTGGGCTTGCATCTCAGCCTTCCTGTTCTTAGGATTTGTCTTCAATCAGGGACCCCAGGATTTCTTCTGTCGCCCCTCTCCAGCCAGAACTATGTCCTTTCCTTTGTCTGATTAGGCCGGCCTCTCTTATCTTGTACATCTCTTAAATCCAGATCATTCTTTACATGCCCCTCCTTTGGTCACAGCCTCTCTTGCTGCATTTGGCTGCCATTCCTTGAAAGTAAGTCCTTTACTTGATCAGGCACTCCAAACTCTGCTCCTGGGCTGCAACCCCATGGATCCGCCATCTTGTGTGGGCCCAAGCCACTGGCCACTGTCGCCGGAGCTCCACTGTTCCATACAACCTCACACAGGCTGCACAAGTGGAGATTCCCATCTCACCTTTGCTGACAACAGTCTGACCAGTGGATACCGAAGTCAAAGATGGCTCGGCCATCCTCTTTACTGCCACCCTCATTTCTCAGGAACGGCCCCCAGACCTTGCTTGGACAAGATCTCTGCAATGCACCTGGATAAGCGAAGACTTCTGGGACAGTGCCTGCACTTTTTTCTTTCCTCTCGTTTTCTCTTGTTCTTTCTTTCTTTCTTTCTTTCTTTCTTTCTTTCTTTCTTTCTTTCTTTCTTTCTTTCTTTCTTTCTTTCTTTCTTTCTTTCTTTCTTTCTTTCTTTCTTTCTTCCTTTCTTTCTTTCTTTCTTCCTTTCTTTCTTTCTTTCTTTCTTCTTCCTTCCTTTCTCTCTTTCCTTCTTTCTCTTGGTGCCCCTCTTACTAAGGCGTTGCCCACCCCCATTTCTCTATATTAAGGAATGCGACAGCATCCCGCTATCTAGGGACAATGTGGGGCATCACTCATGGATGTGCTTCCTGCGAGAATCACATTTTCACTTTTACATAACATTAAGGCACCTCTCAAAGTAGATTTGGTAGAGGTAAAATCAGCCATCGCCATGCCTGAGACCAAGAAGGAAACCTTAGGGCTAAAATATCACAAAACTATTGCTTGGGGTAATCAGCATTCACCACAGAAAATAAGCTGGTTAGAAGCTTGAAAGACTACAAGACACCTTTGATGTCGTCAAGGATTTCTTCCAGAATCAGCCTGCCATTTTAACGCTGGTGGAATCCCACAGACAAAATGGTTCCATCTTTTAATCAATCATTAGCAAAGCTAACAGGCACTGCTGTGTATATCTAGAGCGTAAAGATTTATTTGGAAAGCCCCCACAGAAAACAATTGCGTATCCTCTAATTTTGCCAAGCCAGGCATGTTGACTTTGTCACTGCTTGTCATTGTAAATTTTGTCTGCAGACTTGCACGTTTTCTACTGACACCGCTGACATTTCTGTGTTTCAATGTCTCTGGTCCCATCTGCAGGACCCTTAAGGCCTGCGTGGATTTGGACCGGCTGCTTTCTTCCTGTAAACCAGATCATGTTTGCACTGAGGGTTGCATTACAAATGGCTGAAAGGAGAAAAAGTTCGAAACACAAAATAACAGCACAAGGACTGACATCCACAATCACAAGCTGCATCAATTAACGTGATGCACGTACAGGCCCCTCACAAGCCACTTTGTAAAACTTAATGTTATCAATGGAACTATTGTGCAAAATCACTCATGCCAGTAAGAATCTTCTCCTGAGTTCGGAAATTGATTGGCTATAATGTATATTACACTACATAATGCATCTGAAAGTGGTTGCACAAGGAAGATACACACGGAATATAAACATTATCAGAGCTGACACAAGTATACAGAAACATTATCAGAGCTGACACAAGTATACAATAGCATGTTCAATGTTTTGCCATTCCAAGATGGTGCCTGTCAAATGGGTTACTAATAATTCAATGGACCAAGTAAAAGCACCCACAGCAACAGAGAACAGGTGATCCTTATGGATTGGAAACCTCGCTATTTCTCGTATTATTTACCAGTAATCTGTTTACTCCTAGTCTGCTCTTCCTCGTGTCAGTGCTAACTCTATGAAGCTACTCAGCCTTCGCACAGAGCCCTTTTCCAAAAATCCTTTTTTTCTTTCCCATGATCCTCCTATCTTTACCAAAGGAGCTGGGCCAATCCTATCACTGTGGAGGGAGAGGACGGTGTCCGTATTGTGACGGGGAAGAGCAGGACTAGCAGCAATGAAGATTACCAGTAAGTAATCCAAGCATTACCTCCATGTCTCTCTTCCTCATCACAGTACTTACTCTATGAAGTTAACAAAGATTCAAGATGGGACCAGAAAATACTAGGAACGAAAAAGAAGACCCGCACCCTTCACAGTGGAAGCAGTGCCCTTCGCCTGGAGAGCAACAAGCAAACATCTCGAGGAGGGAAAGGAGAGTGAGGAGGACATCCCTCCCCAAAGCCAACTGGGTAGGGGCAAAAATCCAGATTCTGTGGCTAGACAATATCAAGCTCAACATATCATAGGTAGATCACCAGAGAAGAAGGCAACACCAGGCCAACTTTCAAGTAGAGGAGCCCCAATGAGCAAACTAAGAAAGACAGGGGCACATCACTCCCTACAACATAAAAGGGCAACAACCGCATTCTCTTCCCAGAACCAGATGATCAGTAATAGCCTCCCAGAAAGACCCCCTCCATCCGAGATAAACCACCAACCACTGACATGCAGTGATCTAAATTTGGAAATGCACAACTATTGAACAATGGGAACCAAAAAGGACCTTAAAAGGGCTGCAAAAAAGATTGCCAGGGTCCAGGGGTGTTGACGGATTCCTAGGATTGGCCGTCCTCAAAGAGGCAGTAACATGAGGCTGGGGACTCCAATTACCCTGAACCTACAAAGGGAACAATGGTCCTCAAGGAGAGGACCACCCCTGAATGAGGGGCTATACCAAAGACCTCTGACTCAGAGGCTAGTGACTCAAAAATAATCAACAAGTCATCCTTCCCTTCAGCCTGCAGCCCCAAAAGATTGTGTCGATTCAGAACCCTCTCCACAAATTAACTGTCATAATGTAGATCCTGCTTGCTAACACAGAACCAGAAAGTTCCAATTTGGGAGGCAAAGGAAAGCATAGGATAATTCAGAAACAAATCACCTCATAACCACCTGAGCAATACGGTGGCCGGGGTGGACTGAGAACCAAAAGAGGCCCTGGAAATCATTTTCAAAGAGGCCCCCTATTACACATTTTAAGAAAGCCTAGCCCTTTCCCTATGATATAATTTAGAAATAAAAAAGATTATCACGCAAAAGAGGCCCAGAGGGCAGAGGCCTTCCGGGAAATCTCTAGAGTTCACTATAGGCCAGTCCACCCTTGGTAGAGTAGAAATGAACAAATGTTTGAAGTTGATGTTTTTGCAATGTTTGTTTATTTTTATTAAAAAATAGGAGGGGTGAGGTAAGGGTCTATGTTATGGTAGGGGGAAGCGGGTGTGTGTGGGGTATCCCCCATCATTATTTAAAAAAAGGGGAAAAACCCAAAAGTAATTGGAGTTTTTATACCAAATGAAATTTGATCATTTCTAATTAGGTATTTTTTGGGGTTATTTCATGGACAAGCGAACAATACTGGACACAACCGTCCAGAATGTCCTGTGTGAAATCGATCTCAACCCCACAACCAACAAAATAGTGCCGGGATACTTAAACTTATAGGGCGATGTCCTCCTCAGCCATGGTCCAATGTTCTAAACGCTACACTACAACACTGCAGGAACAGGTAACATGACTTCACCAGGCAGGAGGCAGTAAAACAAAGAGGAGCAGCAGGCCTACTTCCAAATGCCAACATATACCCATTCCATTAATCCTCTGAGGTGAAGCATGGCCCTGGGCAAACCACCTAGGCTTTCTCTACATATGTCACAGGACACCCAGACCCCTTCCTAGACAGCCTGGGTGTACTTCTCCATCAAGCGCCCCTAGGCAATGACACTATTCTGGCTCATGAGCAGAGCCAGTCTTGACCCACAGAGGCCAGATGCTGCCATCTCACAGTGGGAAAGCTCTAATTTACAATATATTCCTGAACCTCCGGGAGTAGTGTAGGCCATTCTAAGGGCACCAATGCATGGAAGAAGACCAGGTCCAGGGGCATGGCCTCAGAGCAGCGGCCCTGCTCATTACCCCAGCCAGGCAGGAATAAGCAACCTACAGGTAGGACTGAATACAGAAGGCCACCAAATTCACACCCCTCCAGCTTCTTCACACAGAAACCACAAAACACCTCATCTGATCCAGATAGGAGGTGAGTCAAACCCTGAGACTCATCACCACCAAACCATTGAGGGAGGGAAGAATATTACCCCTCCAACTAAGACTGAGGTCAGCCACTGGAGAAAGGCAGGAGGTGGATGCCAGGGAGCACTCACGCTTCCCCAACCTATCCTGCTGCAACTCATAATAATGCCAGGGGACCCATTCTGCTAGCGCCGCCACAGCCGACAAAGAATGAGGCATAGCCGGTAGCTGACAACAATCCAGCAGGCAGCAAAACATGGTGACAGCTTAAAACCATGAAGCGGGAATCCAGTATCTACACCAGTCTCCCGCAGATTGCTCAAACCGCAGACCCCATATCCGGGGGCAGGGGGACACAGGACTACAGAGAGGACTATCAGCGCTCGGCCAAACTAAAATCATCACTATTAGCCTTCACTAAGCAAGTTCTAACAGCATAACCCCACACCAAAGGGGTTAAGGGATCCAGAGCCACACATCCCTAAACCAGACTGAAAGCCCTGTGACCACAGGGCAGCAACCTTCAGTAGCCAACAAGAGAGGAATGTTGCCACTAAGCCACCAGTCGAAATGCTCAGAAATCAGTGATCTCCTCTACCTCTGCTTTATTAGCTGAAATCCTGCAGTTTCTTCCCACTTCTAGCAGACATACAGTGTTGACGTCCTGCATCACTCAAGTGATACAAAGGTAGGAAACAGAGTGTAACTAACATTTTATGTGTGAGCTTTCTGTTTGTTTGGCATTTAAAGAAGGATGTGCAATTCCAAGATTCAGTGCTGTCCCAAGCTCTAACCATCAAGCTTTTCAGGTTCCACCCAAAACAGTGGCCGCAAAATGATTTAAATGGACATTCCATTCAAATTCCAATGTAAGTGTGTGGGCATTTTTTTTAATTTTTTTTTTACTGAAAGCAAGATCTGTATTTCATATTCATGCTTGAATCACATTCATTTAATTTTTCATTTGTAAAAATGCAATGCCAGGAACCTATACCGTCTGTTTGTGGTCAGACAGGTTTCTGCAAGAAGGAAAAGGGTAGCACAAGCACAAAATTGGAAACCTCGCACCTAATTATGATTCAAGCTGCCGAACTGCATGATGTGACAGCCGATTCGCCAATTACACTCAGCTGCCTGCTTGCAGGCTTACAATAGTAACCAGAAGGGGGAAAAATAATTAACAGGGACAGGCAGTTCAGACACCACAGAGACAAACAGCCTCTGTCTGCGGCTAAGAACCAGTTCTTCATGCCTGGTGCACTGAGGAGAAGCTCCACCTGCTTTCTGATGTTATCCAGCTCAAGCTCGTACCGGCTGCAAAGAACTACAGATGCAATAACAGGGGAGTAAGGTTGGTACAGAGGGAAGCCTACAGGCCAGCCTGCCTGCCAAACCCTTTCATAATAATAATAATGTATTTCTTATATAGCGCTACACACTGTTGGACCTCGTTCATACGTACGCTCTCAGGCCTACAAACGACACGGAGCCGAATTCACTACGAACCAACTTTATTCACCTCTCAACTCTCACTACTTTTCTCTCTCTCTCGCCCCTCCCTTTCCGTCTCTCCTCCCGCGCTTTCTCCTTGGCTGCCCTTAAAGGGGCAGTGTCCTTTTCCCATGTGTAACACCTCCCCCGTGCTTATCATAACAGTCCGGCTACATCTGTTCGATGAGCCTCATCGGTTTCTTTATCGTCCTCGGGGGTCTCCCTGGTGATTCTCTGCTCTCGCCGCTTGACTCTATTGGGGGTTCCGTTTCCTCTTCCTCATTGAGGCTCTCGTCGGGTATCTCTGGTGGTTCAGGTTCTTCCAGATACAGCTTCTTGAAGAATGAGGAGTTACGGGTAATGTCCCCTAGTTCTCCGGTTGCCGTGACCATGGGCCCTTTGATAGCTGTGATGATTCTTGGCTCTGGATGGTATCGAGTGTCCGTTTTCTTGCGCTGTGTTTGTCGGACCAGTACTGTTTGTCCAACTTCCAGCTGTTGTTCCTTTGCTCTCCTTCTTGTGTCAGCCCATTGCTTGGCTTTCCTTCGTTTCTCAGCGTCACGTTCCCTGATGGCTAGGTCTTCTTCCGGTGTATAGTCCTCCCATCGTGGGATACGTGTCCTGGGTTGGTATCTCACCATGAGTTCAGCGGGTGGCTTTGCAGTTGCGTCATGTTGAGTGTTCCGATAGCTTCGGAGCATGCTGCAGATGGCTTTCGGATGGGGTGTCTGTTCCGCTACTGCCTTTTGTCGGGTCAATTTGATCGTGGCCATAAACCGTTCGACCATCCCATTGGCTTGGGGCCAGAGTGGTGTGATCTTTTGATGGGAGAAGCCTAGGTGTTTTGCGAAGTTTGCGAATTCCCGTCCCTGGAAAGGGGACCCGTTGTCGGTCTTCACGACGTTGGGGATGCCCCATTCGCTGAAAAGTTCGTCCACTATGGGCGCATTGTCAGCGAAGGATGTCGAGGGTGTTTGCTTCACAAATGGGAATCTCGAGTACTCGTCTATTATTACTAATAGATACCCTCCCTCTTCTACGGGTCCATAAAAGTCCATTGCGACCTTTTGCCAGGGTCTCGTTGGCAGCGTGGTGAGTTGGAGGGGGTTTGGGTTTTGTCCTTGGGCTGCCAGTTGGCAGGGTCTGCAGTGTCTGAGCATGTCCTCCACTATCATGTCCATATATGGGAACCAGACATAGTTCCTGAGGAACCTTTTGGTGTTGTCCATTCCCCTGTGCCCTTCGTGCGCCAGCATTGCTAGTGTCTTCCTTAGGTCTCTTGGTGCTACTAGCCTCTTTCCTCGTAGTAGTAGCCCTTGGTCTGTTGCTATAAGTTCATCTTTTACTTTGGCTAGCCGGTCTAATTCTTTCTGGTCCACGTCTCCTTCTTCAGTTCTATTTGAGTGGCGTTCCCTCCATTTGTTGGAGCGGGTGAGGGTGATAGCGGCCCTGATCGTTGGGTCGGCTTTGCTCCTTTCCTCGAACGTCGTGGTCGAGATGGTGGGCGGCATGGCATTTGACGATAGGTACAAGACATATTCAGTGGCTTCATGTGCCAAAGTGTCATCTTTGTCTGGTAGAGGGTGTCTGGACAAGTAGTCCGCTGGGTTTGCGTCTCCTCCTGGTTTATGGATGATGGTGTAATCGTATTCCTGTAGTCTTATCCCCCATCGCTCTATGCGGGGTGGCATCTTCGTCCTGGGGTTCCCAAAGATAGATAGGAGGGCTTGGTGGTCTGTCACTAGGGTAAATTTTCGGCCAATGATGAAGTGGTGGTATTTTTCACACGCCCATACCGCGGCCAGGCTTTCTCTCTCTGCTTGAGAGTAGGCCTTTTCCGTGTGTGACAGGGCTCGGCTGGCGTAGGCGACTATTGCATGGTGGCTGTTGTCTGCGGAGTCAGTTTGTGCTAGGATGGCTCCCAGCCCCACCGGGCTCGCATCAACTGTGATGATGGTGTGCCAGTTGGGATCAAAATATGCCAGTTGTTTGTTGTTGGTGAGTCCCTCTTTTATCGCTGTGAATGCCTCCTGGCAGGGTGCATCCCATGTGAATGGTTGGTTCTTCTTCAGGAGGTTGCGGAGCGGGTCAGTCGTTGTGGCGTAGTTTGGAAGGTATCGCGCACAATATCCCGCCATTCCCAATAGCGAGCGTAACTCTGCTGTGTTCGTCGGCGCTCGAAGATCAGTGATGGCCTTTATTTTGTCTGGGTCTGCAGATATGCCGTTGTTGGAGAATGTGTGTCCGAAGAACTTGAGACTTGTTCTGTTAATGACACACTTGCACTCATTCAGTGTTAGCCCTGCATCTTGTAGGATGGAGCAGATGTTCCTGAGAGCCTTATCGTGCTGGTCTTGATCTTTCCCGAATATGAGGATGTCATCACTGTAGTTTAATGCATTCGTCTCTGATGCTATGAGACGCCTGATGGTCTCTTGGAATATTTCTGCGGCAGATGAGATGCCGAAGTTTAACCTTTTGTATCGGAACAGGCCGTCGTGCGTTGCAAATGTGGTTATGGGCCGTGATTCTGGATCCAGGACGAGTTGATGGTAGCCCTGGTTGAGGTCAAGTTTTGAGAAAAACCTCGCCTGGTTTAACCTGATTAGCATGTCCTCCAATCCTGGTCCTGGGTGCCTTTCTCTCTGGATGGCAGTATTCGGGATGCGCATGTCTACGCATATGCGAAGGCGACCATTGTCCTTGGGGACAATTACTATCGGTGACACCCAGGGTGTTGGCCCTTCCGCTTTCTCTATGATGTCGTTCTGGAGGAGAAGTTGTATTTCCTTTGACACTTGTTCCTGGAGGTGGAAACCCACTTTCCGTGGGTGTTGTGGAACTGGCCTGACGTTTTTGTCTATGTGTAGTTTGATGCATGGCCCTTTTAGCATCCCTACCCCTTCGAACAGTTTGGGGAAAGTGTTCTTGAGTTCTCTTTTTGCCAATGGTCTGTCTATGATTGCCCTGACGGATTCGCATGGTAGTGGTAGTCCTTCAATGACCTCCGACTGGTCATAGTGTAGGTCAATCAGGGCAAGTGCGTTAGCTGTCCTGTAACTGAGAAGGCAGCGGCCAATAGCTGGGCTTCTTATCACATGTATCGTGGCGGTTACTGTGATGCCTCTGTGTAGTAGGTCGCATTGAAATTTCCCTTTTGATGTCATGGGTTGGGTTGCTCCCCATTGGAAGATGTGTGTCCTAGACTCTTGGATGGGGTATGTTGAGGCTATTTCACGATAGATGTCTTCATTCATGACGTTGACCGTCGCTCCTGTATCAACAATAAATCTGTTTTGGGTTCTTCCCATCTGAATTGTTACTCTGGGAGCCGCGGTGTCCTCCTCCTCCACGCTGAGAAGGCATACATACTCTCGGTCGTAGCCGTCCTGCAGGTATTGAGGCTGTTCGTTTCCACTTGGTGGATAGTGTGGTGGGGGTAAGGGTATGGCTCCCTGTCATGTTCCCGGTTGTCTGGTGCTTCTGCTCTGCGGGTGTCTTCGCGTTCCAGTTCCCGCATGAAGTCATCCTGATAGGCATCGTATAATTCGTGGTCTTTCCTGTCTGGTTCAATCTGAAGTCCTTCCAAGGCTCTCACTGTGTTTGGGCGTTGATATGATGGCGCGAGAGGTGCGTTCCTGTCCACATGGTGATGCTGTTCTTTATGTGCGTCCATCGTGCGAGGGGCAGATCGTGGGCGTGCTGATCCTCCTTCCGGTAGTAGTTCTTTGCACATCACTTGGAAGTGGTTCTCCATTCCGCATCTCATGCATCGTTGCCCAATGGCGGGGCACGGTCCTCTGTGTGGATATTCGAATCCGCAGCGATAGCATTGGCGGTCACCCTGTGCTCGTTGTGTCGGGTACCTCTGGTTGGTCCTTGGTTGGGTGTTTGGCTGGCGGGCGTAGGGATGAATTGCGGCTATGGTTTCTCCCTTTTTTGGGTTCTCAATGGCTGCTGCTTGAATGTCCACTCTTTCGTATACCCTGGCTAGGTCTAGCACCTCTTTTAGGGATAGGGGTTTCTTGAGGAGGTGCTTCCGGAACATCGAGGATACACACCCTTCTATGATGCGTAATCTAATGGCTTCTTCGTCATTAAAGTTAGCAAAGTCACATTTGGATATTTTCCTCTGAAGACGTATTACGAACTCCCCTATTGATTCGTGAGGTAGCTGGCCACATTGGTTGAAAGTGTACCTTTCATAGTCCCGGTTGGGTGAGATGACCAGTTTTTCGTTAATGGCTTGCAGGAGTCTTGCATATGTGGTGCGATCTTGTGGAGGGATCGTGCGTATAATATTTTTGATTTCTCTCCCTGCGACATTTGCAAATATGCTCAGTATGTTGGGAGGTTCTTGTGTGCCAATGGCACCCACGAAGTCGTCAAATTCCTCCATCCATTCTTCCCATCTCTGCCCCTGGTCATGGTGTGGGTTTAGCGTGAACGGGGCAGGTCTCCTCATTAGGCTTGCATGAGAGGAGGGAGCTCCCGGTGGTGGTGGTGGTGCATTAGGGTCTGCCGCGTCTGCAGATGACATGGCGGTATCTTGGTGTGTAGCGTGGAGTGCTGCGTCGCGGATGCTCGGGGTGCTCTGGTAGGCTTTTGCACCGTGGTTCTCTTGAACTGCTGCGGTGTATGTTCGCCCACTGGGGCACGTTGTTCACCCTCTGCTTTTTGTGTGCAGAGTGGCGTTCTGGCAATGTCACCTTCGGGTTCTTGCAAAATTTTGTTTTTCAGGTGTTTTCACCGATGTGTCACGTAGGTGGGAGACTCGTGGTTCCCCTTTGCAAATGTTACCTTTGGGTGTGTCTGCTGGTGTGTCACGTGGGTGGGAGACTCGGGGTTTCCCCTTTCAAATGTCACCTTCGGGTGTCTCTACAGATGTGTCACGTGGGTGGGATACTCGGGGTTCCCTTTTGCAGGTGTCACCTTCGGGTGATTTCACTGGTTCCCTGATGTGTCACGTGGGTGGGAGACTCGGGGTTCCCTTTTCGCTACCCCTTTCCGACTCCTTACTTGAGGGTGGATGCCGCGAGCCTGCGGGTCTCCTCTTCCGTGACGTGTGGGCCTGCTGAGTTCCCTCGTGGTCTCCTTCCTCTTGTGGGCCTCTTCTGGTCCGCGGGCTCCGCTCGTTGTTGGCGTCCGCGGTCCTCTTCTTGTCGAGGTGCGCGGGACCTCCTCTGCTGGGCGCTGCGGTCCTGGTCGGCTGGGCTGCTGTCGGCGGGCTTCCGTCGCCGGGCACTTCAGTCTCGGGCGCACGGGCCCCTCGATCACCTGGTCGGCTGGGCACTTCAGTCTCGGGCGCACGGGCCCCTCGATCACCTGGTCGGCTGGGCCAGCTGCCGGTGGGCCTCCGCTGCTGGGCTCTTCGCTGCTGGGCTCTGCAGTTGGGGCGCACGGGCCTCTCGATCTTCCGGTCGGCTGGGCACTTCAGTCTCGGGCGCACGGGCCCTTCAATCACCTGGTCGGCTGGCCAGCTGCCGGTGGGCCTCTGCTGCTGGGCTCTTCGCTGCTGGGCTCTGCAGTTGGGGCGCACGGGCCTCTCGATCTTCCGGTCGGCTGGTTAGCTGGCAGTCCTCCGCTGTCGGGCTCCTCGCCACCGGGCTCTCCAGTCTTGGGCGCACGGTCCTCCCCGATCTTCTGGTCGGCTGGTCTGCTGCTGGCAGGCCACCACTGCTGGGCTCTCCGGTCCTGATGCTGCAGGGCACACGGGCCCACCTGGTCTGCTGGGCTCATGAGCCCTCCTTAACTGCTGGGCACACGGGCCCTCCCTGAACGCTGCTGGGCTCACAGGCCCTCCTCGCACTGCTGGGCTCACAGGCCCTCCAAACTGCTGCCGGCACGCAACGGGTCGTATCGGCTTCGTCGCCAGTGTTGGACCTCGTTCATACGTACGCTCTCAGGCCTACAAACGACACGGAGCCGAATTCACTACGAACCAACTTTATTCACCTCTCAACTCTCACTACTTTTCTCTCTCTCTCGCCCCTCCCTTTCCGTCTCTCCTCCCGCTCTTTCTCCTTGGCGGCCCTTAAAGGGGCAGTGTCCTTTTCCCATGTGTAACACACACCCACAGGTCTCAGAGCGGTGGAATAACAGAAAACATTAATATCCCACAGAGTGGGAATCAATGTATCGACTTCAAGTGGATGAAAGGCGGAGTTGACCCTGGCGGGATTCAAACCTGCTACAGCATGCTGCTCACAGATATCAGGGGCAAGCACTTAGATCACTGTGCTATCTCACCTTGATCCATCATTGAAAGCCCCACCTGCCCTTGGGGAGGGAGCAAGAGATGTGGATTTCATACTAGCACTGGCAGCCTGCGCACTTTGCTTGGGAGCGTTCATAGCCAAAACATCACTCAGCCCCTACAGCTGCCTGTTGTTGATGCAACAGAGGACAGCGCACCGATCTGTACCCACATGAAGAGACTGGGAACCCAGCAGATCTGCAAAAGACATGTTGGTTCCAAATCTGAGATTGCCGAACCGTCAAACCCAACACACAGAATAGTGGCAACCTGCATGAGACATAGGGAATAGCACAGTGACCACAGTGCAATTCTCTTCTACTCACTGTGCCCTCAAAGCTCCTTGGAGGAGCATCTGAAATCCACACATCCCCATGCAGCGTACCTTCCCTTAATCAGGGGGTGTCAGGAGACAGGGTATCTCAGCAATGTTTGTAGCCCGTCCGCTGTGCTGTGGTGGGAGGAGGGGAAGATACACAGTCCAAAATGTCGCTCAACCCCCAACGTGGTGGTCAATGCTAATGCTGCCAGTGCACCGAATGGGGGGCATACCCAGATCGGTCGCCACACCCTGAGACTGGGAAGCCCAGCAGACCTGCAAGAGGCTATGCCGGAAGCAGACCTGAGAATGGGGTACCACCATACCTCATATACAGCATAGTGGCAATGAATATGAGACATAGGGAACAACACAGTGACCGCAGACCCATTCTCTCCTACTCGCTGTGACCGCATGACTCTTTGGAGGGGCGCCTGCACACCACACATCCACAAGCAGTGCTCCTTCATCAAGACATGGTCAGAATATGGGCCTCCGGTGACGCCTAGTGCTGATGACTTCAGTTGCTCAATTGGAGCACACTGCCCTTTGCAGACTCAGGGAGAGCTGTCTGGAGCTGCCCACAAGCCTGGGCATCCCTGCTGCTCAGCCTTACAGAAAACGCCTGGAGTGCCCCATATTTACCAGGGCTTGGGCTGCACACCCCTCTAGAAATACAAGCCCAGTGAGGACTGATGGGGAAATCACAAAACATCATTCTTAGACCACCAAAGAACAGCAGTGGGGTCAACACATCTGGAAAACAAGACACCCGTCCAGCTGGCCTCTCCAGGTTTCACTGTTTGGCAGGACAGAAAGCAAAAGAAGAGGATCATGGGAAAGGTCAGGTGCTTTATATCCCAGGCAATGATAGTGAGGGGCTAAAAAAAGGAAGGAATTTTGGGAAATGGTTCTATCAGAAGGCAGAGCGCCTTCACAGAGTAATTACTGTGACAGGGAAGAGGGATGTGGAGGTAATACATTTGTAACCACACTAACAGAAGCAGCCACAGTAAAGTTCTAATAACAAAAACGTGCAATGTAATGTTGAACAAAAGTGGAACGAAAACATACAGAATACTCAGTAGTATGGGAACAAAAGCCCAGAGAAGCCATATTTAACAACACTCCCCCAGCTTACATTTGGACTTGTTTCCACAAGATGGTCGGCCGATAGTGTTCCTTGTCACGATGATGCACTCATTCCACTTCATGGGGCAGCAGATTGACTCTTTGCATTGATCATGTCCTTCAGAGCGAGACACTGGGCTAACCCAGCACCATCTGCAGGAATATCCTACTGTGCAAGTCAGAAACTTGGTGATAAACTGGTGGTCTCGTTGGAATGGTGGTTGTATTCATGCACACCTATTGATAAGTGCCGAGGAGGAGTATACTCGTCCTATTTGCATAGACATGCATAAAAGTCCAGCAGTTAAGGACTTAAGATGGTTTATAGTCATAAAATCGAATGCAAAAATGTCGAAAGTCAAAAAATTGAAAAAATAATGTCGAAAAAAAAAATCACATTTCTTTTTTAATACGTTTTTTATTCGAAATGGGGGGGTTCCTCCTAACCCCCCTTTTTAACCTTTTTTTTACATGCGGAACCCAAAAAAATATATAAATAAAAAAATAAAGAATTCAATTTTTTTTTTACATGAAGTTTTCGAATTTATTGAAATTTGACATTTTTTTTCGATATTATGACTGACCACCCTTAAGATCAGATAGTAGAGTGAAAAGACAACTCCTAACGCCAAGGATATGTGGTGGGCTCTTCCGGCAGCATGCACGGTTAGACATACAGTCCATGTGGCCAAGGCACTACCCGGAGAAAAGGTAGAAAAGCAGTATCTTCACCACAAGTAGAGGACTGGATTAATGATTTAGATGTAATTGAGGCACACTAAAAACCTTAATATGTATATTTCGAAATTCTGATGTTATGGTCAGGTTTAGCCTGGACCCACTAAACCCTTGTAAAACAATTTTTTTCTTGCTTGTTTTGTGTGGGGTTCCCCGCTTTTCTGTTGTGCCTTTCTCCTCCCCAAATTTAAATGAATAGCAATTGTGCATGGATCTACGTATGTGCTTGAGAAAAATGCTGTCATAAGTGCTTACTAAAAGTCAAAATGTGTATGTATGTTTCGCAATGCTAGGTTAATAAACTCTGTATATAATCATAATTTATGATTAATAAAAACAATAAAAAGGGAAAGCGCGGAAACATGCGTAAAGGTTTGCTTATTATGCAGAGTTTTTTCTGGGAAAAAAATGTGCACATTATCAAATTGCTGGAATGGGCATTTGATGGGGAAACTTCCTCTTATCTCAGACACAATATTTGTTCCACGAATTTCCACAAGGTGGCCGTGTTTACCCAGACCAATATTCATTTTACTTCCATTATTGTAGCCCTGAACATTCAAAGCTGTTTTTTTTTTTTTTTAACAGATATCGTTACCTTGGTTGTATTTTGAGATTTGTTGCCTGAAAGTTCCTTCATCAACATCTATCAACGTTACAGGCATGTGATCTGCAAGCTTCTAATTACTACACTATCTGCAGTCAGTAACTTTCTGAAGATGTGCAACTGGTTATTTTCAAAACAACAACAAACAGGGTTTGGCTGTTGTAGGAAAAAAGGGGCACGGGCAAGCCGTTGATTTCCTTTGAACCGTTAATAGGATTAAGCGTGATAACACAAAACAATGGTTTTATAGGAAAACATTGATTCATAAGGTTTAATGAAACAAAGAACTGGAAATACAGTTTCTCAAACTCGAGTGCAAGGGGTAGAGGGAGGGTGGCAGATCCACTTTTGTTGATACAGTGCTATCCAGAACTGGAGATTAGATTCTGTAGCTGTCAAGACAGCTTGACAAAAATAAAGAATAATTCTTCCAAAAGACAGCTACAGAATCTAATCCCCAGTTCTGGACAGCACTGTATCAACAAAAGTGGATCTGCCACCCTCCCTCTACCCCTTGCACTCAACTGGTTATTTTCACCATAACATTTGTTTTTTTTTCCCTAATGTATGTAATATAAGACTCTTGTATAGCTCCCGTCTGCCACTATTGGTGGCTTCGCTGTAGTTGAATCTGTAAGAAAAAACTAGGGGTTAGGATTCTTTAGTGGGACGGTGGGAGAGGCAGATGTGAAACCTGTGGTGTTGATGGGTGCAGGCCAGATGTACCAGGTTCCTGAGTGCCAGTCTGCTTTCTATGGGTTTGGCAGAGAAACTTGGTGTGTGATTTCCATTGCTAAGAGCCTAAAATCTGATAGACTGCAGCGCTTTGGGTCTGGCTGATGTGGGAGATTGCGACAGGGCTAAGGAGGACAGCTTAGTCGCGGCTCCGGCTCCGTTTGTGCTTCTGTGCCCACGGCTAGGCCTTTGGTGGCTGTCTGTGGGGAGTATGTGTCTAAGGTGGAAGGAGGTCTTAGAGGTGAGATGATTAGTCAGGGGGATGGAGCAGTAGGCCTTACAAGGCAAAATAAGCTGAAACTCTTCACTCTCACCACTTTCCTCTTGTATAAAGGACCCATTTCTCTAGCTCACACTGCTCTGCCCCCCTCTCTCTCTCTTTCATCAAACATTGTGTCTGCTGTGCAAAAAAACAAAACAGGCATCTGCGAGTTGGAGGATGAGGGGCAAGAGGTAGTCTGTAAACTCCAGTCAATTGGAGAGATGTTTCTAAATACCTCACAGAGCAGAGAGTACTTCTGAAGCGTTGCTTATGCTCTTGACTACAGTTGTATGTATCTTTTTCACAGGGAATTCCGAAAGCTCGTCTGAGGCTTGAGGTATGGATGTTGCTTAATTTCAAGGACGTATTTTAGCTCTCAAAGTGCTTTTCTCATAAGACCTTGTTCGTCCTTTTGAACACTTATATCTCACGGTGGCTGCAAACAGTGGTAAAAGTGGGTTGGGAGCGGTGCTCCTCTATGTTTTTTTAATTAAGTTTTACAGTTCCTGTACTTGTATCTTAAAAAGAAACAGTTCCGTAATGGTTTGGATTTTAAAAAAAAGTCTAGGAAGAAGTTTGGATTGTGTGTGGGAGGGGGTGTGGTGATGGGGTTTGTGGGGAGCAGGGGCAGGCCAGCAGGAAACATAGTTCCACTGCTTATTTTCGTACACTTTGACCAGTGGCTGCAAAATATCATTAGCTATATGCTAAATTAATGCACATATTTTACTGCACCATAAAACTAGATATACGCAAATGCACAATTATTAACACTATGACCTCTGTTTAATGTGCATTCAAAAACAGTGATTTCCACAAACATATGCTCATATCCTGGTGGCTAGCAAATCTTTCCTGTTCAACAAGCAGGACGTTACTGTTTGCTTCACCTGGCAGTCCACATGTACCAGTGTGGGGTGGGGCATTACACTCTCCCTTAAGCCTGGTGAAGAATCCGGGGATGGCTGCCAACACCAAACTAAGGACAAAGACTGATATGTAAATGTATATTCCTCCTTTGTAAAAAGTACAGTGAGCAAAAAGCGATGGCTGCGGACTCTCAACGTGGGAAAAAACCAAAGAACAGGTTATCATGCTATGTTCTTTCGAGAGAGGGGCACCTGCTACGTTTTTTGTATAAGAGAACTGATAGCATTTGATGTTACTGCCCTCAAGCACTGGCTGCTCATTGGATTCAGCTGGACTTCATAAGGGCTGCCAAAGTTGTCATGACGGCTGCCAGAATGCCAGTTTTGCATTTGAGACTTGTAGTTTCGGATGTCCCCATTATAAACCCAGGAATACAACTCCCAGAATGTAAAGGTAAAGGCAGGACTGGACACACATCTCCCGACTGGAGCGGGACATGTTGGTCTCTGTGCATAAAAAAGCTAGATCAATGATTAACCAGTCTACAAGAGCCTGTTTTGAAGGAGAGACCAATGCAAAACATTCTATTTCCCCTGCACTCCCCATTCATAGGGCTACTGGGAAATGTGAATTACAGAAACAAATATTAGGAAAAAATATTAAAAGCAAACATGTTATAGAAAGCAAATTATAGGGCAAATTGAATTTGGCATAATAGGAAGTAGCAGTCAATTTGACACTTGTAAGCTAATGACAGTGTTCAGAGGTATGCCATCAGCCAAAAACAGTAATTGAAGTCACCTGGACTAATATAGCCTTAGAGACTAAGGGAGGGGTCATTATTGTGGGATAAAGAACCACCACCAGTTGGTGAAGGGTCCTTATCCCAAGTAATAATGACCCCTCCTGAGATCTATCAGGCTGTAAGCACATGGTGGTGATAGAAGTGTATGTTTTGGAGTTTAAGTGGTGAAGTAAAAAGAATTACTTTGGGAGGTGTGGCTTAGCGATGGGATGGAGATGGTCACCTGATCTGTGCGCTCCCAGTCTGGTGGCATACAACATTGATTATATGTTTTATAGTTAAAATAATATGCTAGTAAAATATACTTGTAGGCCCCTGGATCATTCTCCTAGCACTTACCGCTGCACTCGCTCATCTCCAAGACTTCCGTTGAGCAAAGCTGAAGTGCTGAGGTCCCGTGACAAGTACGCTAACATCTCATGTCAGCTGGCCCAGGATGAGCGCAGCGCGGGGAACGCTGTTACACCGGGAACATTTTTTCTTTCACAACATGGGTAAACTTTGTTAATAAAGCCCGGCAAAAGTGCTTCCTTTACCAATGGCACACATATAAAATATACAGAAAATTGCAGAAGAATGTTTGTAAGTGCATCAAACAAAGGGAAACATCTAACTCTAATTGATACTAAATAAAACCCTGTGAACTGTAACACTTTAAAAACACTAATGTTTCCAGTATTAGAATAACATCGCGCATACTATTTCTTGCTTGACTGAACTATTTTTAAAGCTGGAAGCTGGTATGCTCTTTTCAATGTAAGCTCCTCGTACTTATAATGTATGTGGCTGTGTGCAGTTCCAGTAGCACCTTTTAGCTGGATAACCTATTGTTTTACCACCTGGAGCTTGGAAAATATGCTGATTCAAAGTGAGAATTTTTACTAAACAAATTTCTATTATTCCATAGACAGTCACTCCAATACACCAGAACATTACATATATAGTTCTATGACAACTGTATTGTCACAACTTTTGATCTATTGAACCTTGGTTATAATGGCATCCAAAAAGGCACAAACCAGAGAAGTACCATCATCGCCGTCTAATACCCTCAAAAGGCAGAAAAATGAATCACCTATGCCAAAAGAGGACATTTTAGATCCGGCCATGCAAACCATTCTGACAGAAATTGGAGCTCTCAAACCATTTATGGAAGCCACAAATGGGCACTACAAATGCTTGATGATAAATGGCCTGCCTTTGAGTCAAGAATAACTTAAGTAGAAAAATGAATAAGTGATGCCGAAAGATGTCACCAATAGGGTACAAATTCTAGAAACTGCAGTTAAATCCCAACAGAAAATTTCAGGGAACCTAGAAAGCGGAAACAGGAGAAATAACCTACACATTGTAGGCCTTCCATAAGGAATTGAGAAATATAATCCCATTCTTTTTCTGAATGCTTTGCTTCCTAAGCTCCTGGAAATACTAGTGTCAGTCCAACTAAATATCCAGAGGGCCCCTCAGGTGGGTCCTATCAACATGGTGTGCAGGCCGCATCATACCCCCAGAACTATTACATTTACCCTGCTTGATTATACTTGTGTCTTATTAATAATGAATAAAGTGAAACAAATAAAACAGCTATTTTGGGAAGGCAAGAAGATTTTCATAACCCAAGATGTTGCAAATGTCACGGCTGCCAGGAGAAAAGAGCTACTCACCTTTAGACTGCCCCTGAAACAGCTAATTATGAGATATGGCATCATACACCCTGCTATTCTTAAAGTCACCCTCAATGGTCAGACCTCTACTTTTCAAAACACTACAGACTTGTGATATTTTATCCAATATCATAAAAGAGAGGAAATGGATACGTCCAGACCAATCACTTGAACATGGATACCAGACTTTACTCATTGGTACACTGTAGCATACTCTAATATTCTCCACCGGTGTGGGGGGTAAGGTAGGCCCTCTCTTGAATGGCTCTCCACCCCTATTTGTAGCTGTTTCAACATGGAGAGTGTTGACTGTATCCCGTTAGTCACTATTCTATCTCAAGCTATTTCTATAAATTGGATGTTTCAAATGTCCATGTTGACTTTGTTCGTCTAACCATCTCCCTTGTGTTTCTATCCTTGAAGCTTTACATCATATATGAAGAGATTTCAATACCCGCTTTTGGTTGGCTATCTAACTTTGCCATTTCTAATGTATCTATTTACCTTACTGTTGAACCATGTCACTTAACATAACCTCTTGGAATGTCAAAGGGCTACATAACCCTGTTAAAAGACAGAAAGTACTCTCCCACCTGAATAGAGTTAAGTCATTGATTGCTTGCATCCAAAAAACACATCTTTCACAAGTAGATGCAGCCATACTCAAAAGTCTATGGGTAGGTCAAGTATTTTCAAGTTCAGCTAATGGCAAAAAGAATGGCGTTATTATCCTTATCAATACAGCTCTTTTGCAAGATGAGCCACTTACTCCCTTTATTACCAAGCAGTATAATGACTATTTCTTAAATAATGAAATGTCAAGAATGGCACTCTGTCAGGTAGGGTTTGGGTGGCTGTGCTGAAGTAAGGTAGCAGATAAGCACACATAGCAGGACGTTCTACAAGAAAGAAGAGTAGGAAACTGTAGCTGTGAGCCAAAAGGGGCAAAAGATACAAAGGTACAAACAAACTGGATTCCCTCTTGGGGTGTATGCTGAAATGGGAAAGAGTGTTCCACGAACCTTAGGAAACTCCAGCCTTCTGCACAGATTGCTATACCAGAGGCCCACGCTGTGTGCTCATGGCTGGGAACAACAGCAGTGGGTGTCTGTAACACTGAAAACGTGACAAGGGAAGGGGCAGAGGTTGCCTGCCGGAAACCGACATGCAAGCTCAGTACAAAGGGATTACATAAGACACATGAGAAGACAAGAACAGAAATATCCAGCGAAAAGGAAGTCAATGAGCAATCTAGCAGAAGGAAATGAAGGAAAGGCAGTTAGACTGAAATAGAGAACCTAAGGTGGAGTACAGAGGACTCAAGGAAGAGAACAAGGGAGCAGCAGTCAGGAAAACAGAAGGGCTGCAAAGTAGGAAGCAGTTCTGCAGTCAAGAGTGGCACTAGGTGCAGGCAAACTGTAGTGGACTGCAGAGGACTGTAGTAGGCTGCAAGGCAGGGAGTTCAGAAGAACAGGACAGGGAGAGATTAGTAGTAGGCGACAGACAGAGAGCCCAAAAGAATAGGGCTGCGAGGTAGGGAGCCCAGAGGAGCAGGGCTGTAGGCAGCTAAGTGTAAAACAGGCTGTAAGGCAGAGGAGTGTAGCAAGCCGCAAGGCAGGGAGCCCAGAGGACAAGGGTTGTAGGCAGAGAGGGAGACAGGCTGCAAGGAAGGAGCCCAGAGGACACAGGCTGAAGGCAGCAGAGGGAACAGGCTGCAAGGAAGGAGCCCAGAGGACAAGGGCTGTAGGCAGCGAAGAGGTGCAGGCTGCAAAGTAGGAACCCAGGGGACAAGGGCTTGGAGACAGCAGAGGGTTGCAAGCTGCAAGGTAGGGAGCCCAGAAGACAAGGACTGTAGGCAGCCGGAGTGAGGCAGGCTGCAGGGCAGGGAGCCCAGAGGACAAGGACTGTTGGCAGCCGGAGTGAGGCAGGCTGCAGGGCAGGGAGCCCAGAGGACAAGGACTGTAGGCAGCCGGAGTGAGGCAGGCTGCAAGGCAAGGAGCCCAGAAGAGCAGGGCAGCAAGAAGTGAGCCCAGAGGAGCAGGGCCGCTGACTGTAGAGGGCTGCAGAGGACTGTAGCAGGCTGCAAGGCAGGAAGCCCAGAGGACAAGGGCTGTAGGTAGAAGGCAGCGGAGCGTGATCGGCTGCAAGGCAGGGAGCCAGGAATGGGCACTGGATAAAAACAGGATAATGCAGCAACAGGAACAGCATACAAAGTAGCGGGTCAAGTCAAACAGGAGCAGGGAGATCTCAAGATGCAAGACACTGTGCTCCTGGAGGCAGCTGCTTATATACAGCCCTGCCCTGTTCTGAGGCAGGCTAATTGACAAAACCTGGAGCAGCACTCCTGAAGACAATCTGCCTCCTCCCTCTCTGGTCCTGAGCAGGGGGAAGCAGCACTGGCCGCTAGGGCTTCTGGGGATTGTGGTCCCAATAACGATGAATGAGAATAGCCAGAAATTGAGGACTGTAGCCAGATGCATTATGGTAAATGTAGTTAATTGAATAAAATAAGAAAGAACCAAAGTTGAGCAAATGGAAATAAAAGACCAAGGCGTGAATAGTAGGTTGTTCAAAGAGTATTAGAAGGATCAATGAGTACCAAGTAGTCCAAGATGGTTGCCAATGCGTGCACCAGCGGCGCGGGCATGACATAAAAGCCAAGATACATCTGTTGCAAACAATTGGAATTGCTATAAAGCAGTACTTTGAGTTTTTTCTTTTTATTGGCAACAAAAGAAATAATATGGCCTCAAACAAGAATCAGATAATATTCTTTCACAACTCAAATCCATCAAATCTCATTATTCACATACTCATTCTATGTCCACTTTCAACAATAGTATTAAGCTTAAATATCAATATAACAAAATTACTACAAAACATTCCTCTGCAAACCTTTTAAAAAATAAAGCGAAAATGTATACATTTTCTAATAAATCCAGTAAATCACTTGCTTCATACCTTAAACTCAAAAGATTGTGGTTATTAAAGACCAGACATGTTACAAGACTTTCAAAGACAAAGACATCATGAAGGTTTTTTCAAAATTTTACCAAAAATGATATACTTTTGATGCTCTTTCCAACAATACCAATGTTCAGGACTTCCTTGCACAGATCCACCATGATACGTATCCAAGATGTTATGTCCATTAAATGCTCCTATCTCCTTTAGTGAAATCTATAAAGCCATTCAAGACCTTAAAAAAGGTAAAACTCCTAGTCCAGATGGCTTTACCATTGATTTCTTTGCTCACTTTAAGAGCATATTGTTACCCAAACTTAACACACTTTTTTCTCATTTTATAACACTTAAAAAAGCACAGGGATCCTTAACTAAAATCTTATTAATTGTTTTCCCTAAGCCCAATAAAGATCCTGAGCTTCTTCAAAGCTATAAACAAATGTCCCTTGTTAATACAGATTGCAACATTTTCGTTAAATTTCTAGCAAATAGATTCCTGCCAATTTTACCTAAATGACTTAAAAGTTATGAAGTTGGATATGTTAACGTTAGACTATCGTCGTCTAATGTGTGACTTTTCTTAGATGTCTTAGATGCTATTCGCAAATAGCTTTAGACGCAGAAAAAACAGTTAATAAGGTGGAATGCGACTACATGTTTGAAGCCCTGAAATGGTATGGTGTCCATGCTCCATTTTTGTCCATGATCAAAGTGCTTTATTCTAATCCCAGAACTGCTGTCTTTAATAACTGGCAAATGTCCCCATTATTTTCACTATTTAGAATTACACGTCAGGGTTGCCCTCTTTCACCTCTTCTGCTTATATTAGCTTTAGAACAATTTCTAGAAGCAATTTGACAAGAAAATCAGATTCAGGTTATTGAATGTGAAGGATTACAGGTAAAAACTGTGGCCTATGAAGATGATGTATTACTGTTTTTGAGAAATCCTGATATAAGCTTGCATTGCCCCTTAGACATTATTTTTTCAATTCTCATTAGCCTCAGGTTGCAAGTTAAATACAGATAAATCAGAGATTTTGCCTCTTAATATTCATTGCACCAAAGATCATATTCAAACTCTGTTTATGAGATAGTGTCCCAAAGGCATTAAATATCTTGGTATTCACATTTCCTCATCAATCAAGCATATTATCATTTGAAATCCTCTATATATGTTGCCAACCCCATCCCCCTACCCTTTTTAAAATCTATTGGGCCTCATTAGGACCCAGGCGGTAAGGGGTTTACGGCGGCGTAAACAGCGCCGACCCTTACCGCCTGATTCCGAGGTCCCTTAGCGCCATGGAGGATTTAACACCTGCTTTTAGCAGGTGTTAAAATCCATGGCGCTAAGGGACCTTGTTGTTAATTACGCCACCGTAATTTACGTTGGCGTAATTAACGCCTTCCCCACTCCCATTATGCCCTGTGGGGCAAAAATGGGAATGGGGAAGGGTAAATGGGGATTGGGGACTTACCGCCCCGCCAACCTCGGAATGGGGCAGTAAGTCCGCCAACCACCATGGCGTAAACGTAGTTTACGCCATGGTGGTAAAGGTACGACCCAGGCGGTAACTTACCGCCTGGGTCGTAATGAGGCCTATAGACTCATGTTTAGTTCATTTCTTACGGGGGAAGAAAAAGTGCAGAATGTCTTTATTTAAACTTAAAAACCACAAGTTTCTGGCGGAATTGGTTTTCCCGACTTTAAAAAATATCACTTGGCTTTTGTTCTGAGACAAGCGCAATTATGGTATACGCATTTTGATAATAATAATTTACCCAATTGGTTGCTTTTGGGGAGAGCGATGGTTTCCCCTTCAACTTTTGCTGATTTTTACTTCATCAAGGGGAAAAATAGATTCATTTCATGCACTAGAGTTAGTCTAATGGCCTGATACATCAGAACCTTTATGTTTCCCTTGGTTGTCAAATCGTCTGAGTTCCTATCGCAATGTATTTGGATCAAACCGTTAATAAAAGTTACATTTCTGGAAGCCATGTCTCTCTCTGGGTATTAAATATCTTAACCAGGTATTTTTACATGTTGCCCCTGTCACATTTAGGGGATAATTCATGGAATCAAGCGCAGAAGTGTCGCACGCGGCTGGTGCACAGAGTGCGTGTGCGGCAGCTTGCACCAGCTGCATGCGCCAAAACCCATTTTGACGCACAGCGTATTCATGGATTTTCACTTCCATAACCAGCCGTGGCGCAGAGTGGCGCAGTGACCCTGCAGCAGCACCAGTTACGCCCCAACCCCGCCCTGTGTGCCAAAAACATCGCACAAATCCCCTACATGGCGCAAAGGCCAGTGGACCAGCATACAGCCCCCCAACCATGAAAACGCACTAAAAACGGCACACAGCCCTCACGTGCCAGCAAAATTGCATGTAAAACTCAGCGCGCACCCCTCGGAATACGTGGATCCCGCTCGCGCCAGTGAAATTGCATGTAAAACTCCCCATGCACCCCTGAAATACACGTACCCCGCTCGCGCCAGCAAAATCGCGTGTGAAACTCCCTGCGCACCCCTGGAATACACGTACCCTGCTCGTGCCAGGAAAATAGCATGTAAAACTCCACGCGCACCCCTCGGAATACGTGTATCCAGCTCGTGCCAGCGAAATTGCATGTACAACTCCACACACACCCCTTGGAATACGTGTATCCCGCTCGTGCCAGCGAAATCGCGTGTAAAACTCCCCATGCACCCCTGGAATACACGTACCCTGCTTGTTCCAGTGAAATCGCGTGTAAAACTCCCCTTCTCGCGTACACCTTTTTTTCAGTCATACTAGCCCGCGTGTTGATCGCGTATGCATTCTTTGTGTTCCTGGCTGCCACAGCGTACTGCGTGTGTTTTTTTATACTCACGTGGGCTACAGGGGTCGCGTATCTCTTTGTCATGCTCTTTTGGGATGCCTGAGCATTGCGTGGCCTGTCATTTTTCCTAAGGGGCCACAGGCAGCCTTGCAGGAGCACAGGGGTGCTGTTTGCATCACAAACCTTGCCCCCCTCACCCAAGTTGCCCAGTACATCTGTGCCATGGTAGGGAGGCCACAAAAGGTGAGAGGCGCCTCAGTTG
Source organism: Ambystoma mexicanum (assembly GCF_040938575.1). Taxonomy (NCBI): domain Eukaryota; kingdom Metazoa; phylum Chordata; class Amphibia; order Caudata; family Ambystomatidae; genus Ambystoma; species Ambystoma mexicanum. Next base: position 194,285,591 of record NC_090933.1, on the reverse strand, counting down.
GGCGGCCTCCACGTGCCCTTCCCCTCCCATGCGCAGCACGCCGGTGCGTGTGGTTGGGGATGTGGGGGCACCACCATGTCCACCGGTACGCCCTGCCATGTTGCAACATTGTGCAGGACACATGCTGCCACAATGATCCTGCACACTACTGGGGGTGCATAGAGTAGCTGCCCGCCAGAGCAGTCAAGGGAGCAGAAGTGTGACTTGAGCAGTCCAAATGTGCTTTCCACTATGGCCCAGGTTGCAATATGGGCTGCTTTGTATCTTAACTGGGGTGGGGTGGTGGGGTTCTGTATTGGAGTCTTCATGTGGGTACTCAAGGGGTAGGCACTGTCCCCTGGTGAGGTGATAATGGTTGTCATTAGTTTGGTTTGTGTATTTGTCTGTGTGTGACATGCATGCATGTGCACAGGCATTTGAACTCACCAATGAGCCATGTGTCGCTATGCTTCACAGCTTCCAGGTCCCGGCTCAGGGCGGACATTCTGTATATGAAACTGTCATGGGTGGACCGAGGATAGTTAGCATTGACAGAGGTGATGATCCCCTGTGCGTCACATACTACCTGCACGTTGATGGTATGCCAGTGCTTGCGGTTGCGGTGGATATTCTCCATGGCCCTAGGTGGACGTAGGGCCACATAGGTGTAATCTAGGGCATGGGGCACTTTGGGGAAGTGTACCACCCTGTAAAAGTCCTGGACCATGGCCTGCCTTTCTGAGGGTGTTCTCGGCATGTATATGTGCCTGCGCACTGAGGGTCACGCAGTTATGACTGCCAACACCTGGAGTAGGCAGCGTAACTGCGTGGGCTGTGAGACCCCCCCCCACTATGGCAGTGGTCTGCTGAAATGACTCAGTGGCCAAGAAATGCAGTACATTGAGCACCCTTTCCAAGGGACTCAGTGCTTGGGAGCACAAGGTGGGTGATGTGAGGTCCTCCTCCCACTCAGTGTCCAGGTCTAGGATGATACGAGGTGAAAAATAAATAAAAAGGAAATAATGTTTAAATAAATATAATAAGAAAAATCTGGTCATCAGGCATCCCGAAAAGGCTGGTCCTGGGCATAAAAATGCAGGGCCTGGCTATTCTCCTCCTCCTGCGGTGTGCCATGATCAGTGCTGCGAGAAATGGGACATTCAACATAGCTGTATGTACGTGTTTGTTGTTTGTGTGCATTTTTATACTGCGCGGGGATGCTTCCGCCTGCCTTTTTTGTGGCGGACATGTTGCAGTGACGTGTATGCCCGTGTGCACCACCCACAGATTTGGCGCACATCCCGGGGGAAACACGTGCAGGGACTTCCATGAATCGCACGCATGCACGTGCGCTTGCTTTTTCACGCTTGCGCCACAAATTTCAGCGCACATGTATTCCATGAATCGGCCCCTTAATGATTCTGCTGCAGAATTTCTTCTACGAATTTCACATATGCAACACGTCTTTGCTATCATTAATGCAGATAGGGAGAATTATGATCTACTTATTGGCAAAACTATTGCTCCCAATGCACAGAGACTCCTACATATTTTATGAAGATCTATTTGTTGCATCTACCTTGCATAATTGACAGAAATGTCAGGTTGCTTGGCAGCGAGATTGCACTCTAATGAATAGTCAACTTCATTGGACTTATGTATGGACAAATATTTCCAAAGTAACCACCTCAGTAAGTCTTCTTCAAGCTCTATTTTTCGTTCACCCCAGAGCTTTTATTACTCTCATTATTCTTTTTAAATGTGACACCGCACAGAATGACAATTGCTGCAGTTGCCTTTATGCTCAGGGCAATTTTAAATATATGGTTGGTAAATGTGATAGTGTTCAAATATTTCTGGAAGAATGTATGGAATACTTTGAAGCTTATGTTCAACTTGAAGCATGACTTCTGTTTTAAGGTCCTGTTCCTGGGTAGTGCAATGGTACAACATATTCTAGATAGTAATAGCTGTTATCTATATGATCTTCCTATTTTAGTAGCTATCCAATCTATAACATCCAATTGGAAGCATTTAAATTGTCTGCATTATAGATTATGATGGAATTCCATCCGCAATATTCACAAGCTGTAAAGATGCAATGCTTTTTCCCCATTCCTACTACTAAAGGATGAAATGAAGTGGCAAGTTTTCCAAAAATGTCAATCCAGTGTAGCCTCCAACTAACACTTTAAGCAATCATATGTCCTTATTCTACATGGTACTGTTTCCCTACCCTTCCACTCCTTATGTTCATGTTTGTCCTTGTTTGTTTACATTTCACTTGTGTCCTTTGTTTTCTTAACATTTTTTATTGTTTCAATACACAGTATGCTTTTTCATCCATAACCGTCAAATAGTTTAAGTTTCTATGCCTATGTATACACATCTGTTACTATAATTAGGGCTGGCAATATTGTTTGCATGGATATTTGCTAGGCATGCTACTGATTCTAAATAAAGTAAAATCAAACTAAAAAAAGAAAAAGTTTACTTTAAGAGTGAGAAAAGTAAATATGCAACTGAGTTAGTAAATACGATGTGGCTTTATGTTGTAGTATATAAATAACATGGCTGCCTAAATTAATTATGAAACTCAAAGGCTCATTAAGACCTAATGAGAAACCCACATGCAATAATACAGGTAAAAAAAACAAATTTCATTGCAGATATATTTCACATATTTAACGTATGGAAATTAATAGACAACATGGTTTAAATGAATATGTACAATTTCACATCAACAAAAATAGATTAATAGAAAATCAATGAATTCACATAAATCCTTATGTTCCCTCAAACAATATATCCCCTCTTACAAGGAGTTCATATAAATATGTTACAGATGATAAGTCATCTAAAATAACACAATTGCCCTTCTTTAGATACAAGGACAATTCCAGATAGAGGAACATTCTTTTATCTTAAACGTGTCCGTCCAATCAGCCCAATTTAAGACTACCACCAAGAAAATAAGTGCAAAATGTAGAGATAATGTATATTCAGGTGAAGAAGAAATCAACCCACTGGCAATGGTTCTGAATATGGTGACTGAACCCAAAGTTCCAAATCTGGAGACTGTTCCTTGGGGAGCCCGTGGAGGTGAAAGACTATTACTCTTAACTAGTATACTATAATACCTTTCCTCATCAAACTAGCCTTGACAGGTTTCCAAGCCCCTTTTCTGGTAGGATACCCGGTCCCTATGATGTCATATCCGGGGCGTGGCCCCCTAGAGTTTCTCCCGGAAGTTCCGCCTGGGCAAAATCCCACCCGGAAGTGATGTAGTTGTGTTTAACGGGAACTTGGTCCTTAGTGGGGGTGTCCCACCGGATGTGACATAATGGGGGTTAGCAGGAAGACCACCCCAAGGCCTGGAGTCCCTACGGGCCCCAAGGGAGCTTCCCCTGGATACCCTCACAAAGAACCGTAAGTGTGGAGCTGATGTCTGAGCGGCGGCCATCTTTAGGGGGTGGAGCGTGTACGCTGTATATATACAGCAGGGTTTTGGGCTCTTAGTACAAGCCAATCCTGAGGAATGGGTGAAACTCTGATTAAACAGCATCAGCGTGAACGGCAGGTGGGACAAGGTATGCACAAGATTGGAACTTTGGGCATTGACCAGGGGTGGTTGTGCTGAAGATGGTATTTAGTATAGTGTGGCCATGTGTCCACACTTATAATAAGGCAGGTAAGAATTAGAAGAAAAAAATGCAAAAAAATAATTAAAAAATAATTAAAAAACATATTTATATATATTTTAAAAAAAATGGAAATTATGAATATTAATATTTTTAATAAACCTTGTATTAATATGATTATTATTCATAATTTCCCAATCAATTATGATGGAGAGAAAAATTAATTTATGGAAAATAATGTTCACAAGAAATGTTGGGGTGATAGGTACGAGTCCACCAGGCTTGTGAAGCAAGTACCAGGGTCTCTGCAAGGGGCAGGTTGTGGGTCCTGGGGCATCAGTGGAGTTCTCTGTCCTTTCCAAGGCACTGAGACTGCAGATCTGGCATGCACAATGGCCTGCGCAAGCCATGTTCACCCCATACCCTGACAGCCTTCTATATATAGAGAGCTCAAAAGCAGCTGGTGGGCCCAGCCACATGGTAGTTGGAATTCAACAGGAAGCGACCCAGAGAGGAATTGTGTAGTACTGAGCACAGCTGATGCATCACAGCTGACTCTCTGGGGTTAATCCCCCCTCAGCGCTCCCCTCCTCGCCCAACACCCCCACCACATGCTGGGTAGAGGACTCTTGGAGATTGCGCCACCCCACAGCACTTCCCCTCCTCCCCCTCCACAGGCTGGGGGAACAGGGAAAGTGCTGGAGGGGGGCTCAGCCCCCAGGAACAGGTGTGATGTATCAGCTTGAATTGCTGGCTGACAAGGCAGGCAGCTCTAGTCGCAAAACACTGGGGGAGGGGGGGTGCAATGTCTTGAATGGCCAAAGGTGTTTAACTTCCGGGTTAATTCGCAGCTGTTTGTAAAATCCCGCCAGATTTAAAAGTCTATAAGTTCTGTGTAATGTTTAGACAAGCTCTATTCCATTTGCAGTGAATTTGTGTGAAGCCCTCCTGGAGCTGACAGAGAAAATGCATAGCCAGACCAACTCACAAGTAAGGGGCCAGTATATTTATATGTATAGATGTAGCATAGGGTAAACTTAAATAAAACAAGCTCTGCTGATTGTTTTTATTAATTATTTACAGGAAATCTATCCAGACCTTTCACTAGGGGTTGTGTTAGGATTTATCCCTGGTCCAGATACTATTTAACAGTTAACTTGTTTATATATATATATATAGGCCCTTATGTTTGTTTGTCATGGGCTGGGGGGGAAGGGGCCTGGGGTGCTCTATGCTTAAAGTGTGGCTTATGTGTAGGCCTCTGAAATGCAACAGCCTGGCAGTTTTAATTTCTTATTTAAAAACGAAAATTGCCAGGCTGTTGTATTTCAAGGGCTACATGTGTTGTTTTGATGTTGAGCCCCTTGAAATACAACAGCCTGGCAATTTTCGTTTTATTTTATTGCCAAGTACTTTAAATAGTTGGCAATGTATGTGGGGAGGCAGGGGTATGCTGCATTTTTTAAATACAACCTGATGAGTCTGTGGATTCCCAGGATCTCCACTGGCTGTATTAAAAAGCGTAGCAGAAGCGCTGCCCGTAATTTACATTTAAAAGACTAACAGGTCTTGGGGGTGCCTATGTTGGGACGCCCATTCTAATAGTGCTGCAGCTATCACCCATGACAATAATGTGGTCTAGCTGGACACATACAGGCCGATTCATGGAATTAATGTGTGCTGAAAATTCCTGCGCAAGCGTGCGAAACCGTGCGAATCGCAGTGCAAGTGCGAAAATCGCAGCTAAACCTGCGCACTTCGATTCATGGAAGTCCGTGCGCGAGTAAAATCTGGGATGTGCACTGAAAATCTGCGTGCACAGGTCATCTAACGGCGTGCGCTACGGCCACAGTGAAAGCACACATAGCGCGGCGTACATAACAAAAGTAGGCGTAACACGGGGCGTGACACGCGGAATGGGGAACAATGCGTGAAAATGTGGGCGTCACGGGGGAAGTACAGGAGGTAAGTGCGCGGAACGCCCATACGCTCGCCTACAACACGTATTCATGGAATCGAATTGGGCAAACCAGCGCACCGGCGAAGACGCGCACAGGCCCAAACACGTACGCCATACGAAGGCAGGCAGTAGCGTCCCTGTGCATGAAAAAATGTGCGCCAAAATTTGCGTTAACAAAAAGCACGTATATGTAGCTCTGATGATTGTCCCATACTGTGGCCCTCTAGGACAAATGACGTGCAAAGGGGTTACGCGACAAACACGAACACCGGCTGTGTCAAAAATAGCGTGTGCGTGTATTTCGGGGGTGCGCGGGAAGTTTCACACGCGATTGGCCTTGGGCGAGCGGGGTGCGTGTAAATCTGGGGTTGCGGGAAGTTTCACACGCGATAGGCCCTGTGCGAGTGGCGTGCGTGTATTCCTGGGGTTCGCGTGAAGATTCACATGCGATTGGCCTGGGTACGTGTAAATCTGGGGTGCGCGGGAAGTTTCACACGCGATTGGCCTTGGGCGAGCGGGTTACGTGTATTTCGGGGGTGCGCGGGAAGTTTCACACGCGACAGGCCCTGTGCGAGTGGGGTACGTGTATATCTGGGGTGCAGGGGAGTCCTACACGTGAATTGGCAGTGTGGATCCTCCTAGGTGTTCCCTCTACACCCTCCACGGCCCCTGCAGGCAGCCCACACCACAGGGGACTACCCTGCACCCGTGGCCATGTCCGGCATACAGCCCATCCACTATGGGCATGCCCCCCAGCCAAGCCACATGTCACCTTGCACTACTGATCACCAACGCATGACATCCTCCACCCCCAACCCCCAGCAGTGCAGGGCACCTGCCAGCAGGCCCCCACTCATGTCCCACTCATGCCACCTTGCATCCCCACCCCCCAGCAGTGCAGGGCACCTGCGAGCAGACCTCACTCATCTCCCCTTGCACCCTCACCCCCCAGCACTGAGGGGCACCTGCCAACAGGCCCCCACTCGTGTCCCCTTGCACCCCCACCCCCCAGCACCGAGGAGCACCTGCCAACAGGCCCCCACTCATGTCCCCTTGCACCCCCACCCCCCAGCAGTGCAGGGCACCTGCCAGCAGGCCCCCACTCATGTCCCACTCATGTCCCCTTGCACCCCCAACCCCCAGCACTGAGGGGCACCTGCCAGCAGGCCCCCACTCATGTCCCCTTGCACCCCCAACCCCCAGCAGTGCAGGGCACCTGCCAGCAGGCACCCACCCATGTCCCACTCATGTCCCCTTGCGCCTCCACCCCCCAGCAGTGCAGGACACCTGCCAGCAGGCCCCCACTCATGTCCCACTCATGTCCCCTTGCACCCCCACCCCCCAGCAGTGCAGGGCACCTGCCAGCAGGCCCCCACTCATGTCCCAATCATGTCCCTTTGCACCCCCACCCCCCAGCAGTGCAGGGCACCTGCCAGCAGGCCCCCACTCATGTCCCACTCATGTCCCCTTGCACCCCCACTCCCCAGCAGTGCAGGGCACCTGCCAGTAGGCCCCCACTCATGTCCCACTCATGTCCCCTTGCACCCCCACCCCCCAGCAGTGCAGGGCACCTGCCAGCAGGCACCCACTCATGTCCCACTCATGACCCCTTGCACACCCTCCCCCCAGCAGTGCAGGGCACCTGCCAGCAGGCCCCCACTCATTTCCCCTTGCACCCCACTCCCCAGCACTGAGGGGCACCTGCCAACAGGCCCCCACTCATGTCCCCTTGCATCCTCACCCCCCAGCAGTGCAGGTCACCTGCCAGCAGGCCCCCACTCATGCCCCCTTGCTCCCCCAGCCCCCAGCAGTGCAGGGCACCTGCCAGTAGGCCCCCACTCATGTCCCCTTGCACCCCCACCCCCCAGCAGTGCAGGGCACCTGCCAGCAGGCCCCCACTCATGTCCCACTCATGTCCCCTTGCACACCCACCCCCCAGCAGTACAGGGCACCTGCCAGCAGGCCCCCACTCATGTCCCACTCATGTCCCCTTGCACCCCCACCCCCGAGCACTGAGGGGCACCTGCCAGCAGGCCCCCACTCATGTCCCCTTGCACCCCCACCCCCCAGCAGTGCAGGGCACCTGCCGGCAGGCCCCCACTCATGTCCCACTGATTTCCCCTTGCACCCCCACCCCCCAGCACTGAGGGGCACCTGCCAGCAGGCCCCCACTCATGTCCCACTCATGTCCCCTTGCACCCCCACCCGCCAGCACTGAGGGGCACCTGCCAGCAGGCCCCCACTCATTTCCCACTCATGTCCCCTTGCACCCCCACCCCCAACAGTGCAGGGCACCTGCCAGCAGGCCCCCACTCATTTCCCCTTGCACCCCACTCCCCAGCACTGAGGGGCACCTGCCAACAGGCCCCCACTCATGTCCCACTCATGTCCCCTTGTGCCTCCACCCCCCAGCAGTGCAGGGCACCTGCCAGCAGGCCCCCACTCATGTCCCACTCATGTCCCCTTGCGCCCCCACCGCCCAGCAGTGCAGGGCACCTGCCAGCAGGCCCCCACTCATGTCCCAATCATGTCCCTTTGCACCCCCACCGCCCAGCAGTGCAGGGCACCTGCCAGCAGGCCCCCACTCATGTCCCACTCATGTCCCCTTGCACCCCCACCCCCCAGCAGTGCAGGGCACCTGCCAGCAGGCCCCCACACATGTCCCACTCATGTCCCCTTGCACCCCCACCCCCCAGCAGTGCAGAGCCCCTGCCAGCAGGCCCCCACTCATGTCCCACTCATGTCCCCTTTCACACCCTCCCCCCAGCATTGCAGGGCACCTGCCAGCAGGCCCCCACTCATTTCCCCTTGCACCCCACTCCCCAGCAATGAGGGGCACCTGCCAACAGGCCCCCACTCATGTCCCCTTGCACCCCCACCCCCCAGCAGTGCAGGGCACCTGCCAGCAGGCCCCCACTCATGTCCCCTTGCACCCCCAGCCCCCAGCAGTGCAGGGCACCTGCCAGCAGGCCCCCATTCATGTCCCCTTGCACCCCCACCCCCCAGCAGTGCAGGGCACCTGCCAGCAGGCCCCCACTCATGTCCCACTCATGTCCCCTTGCACACCCACCCCCCAGCAGTGCAGGGCACCTGCCAGCAGGCCCCCACTCATGTCCCACTCATGTCCCCTTGCACCCCCACCCCCCAGCACTGAGGGGCACCTGCCAGCAGGTCCCCACTCATGTCCCCTTGCACCCCCACCCCCCAGCAGTGCAGGGCACCTGCCGGCAGGCCCCCACTCATGTCCCACTGATGTTCCCTTGCACCCCCACCCCCCAGCACTGAGGGGCACCTGCCAGCAGGCACCCACTCATGTCCCCTTGCACCCCCACCCGCCAGCACTGAGGGGCACCTGCCAGCAGGCCCCCACTCATGTCCCACTCATGTCCCCTTGCACCCCCACCCCCCAACAGTGCAGGGCACCTGCCAGCAGGCCCCCACTCATGTCCCACTCATGTCCCCTTGCACCCCCACCCCCCAGCAGTGCAGGGCACCTGCCAGCAGGCCCCCACTCATGTCCCACTCATGTCCCCTTGCACCCCCACCCCCCAGCAGTGCAGGGCACCTGCCAGCAGGCCCCCACTCATGTCCCACTCATGTCCCCTTGCACCCCCACCCCCCAGCAGTGCAGGGCACCTGTCAGTAGGCCCCCACTCATGTCCCACTCATGTCCCCTTGCACCCCCACCCCCCAGCAGTGCAGGGCACCTGCCAGCAGGCCCCCACTCATGTCCCACTCATGTCCCCTTGCACACCCTCCCCCCAGCAGTGCAGGGCACCTGCCAGCAGGCCCCCACTCATGTCCCACTCATGTCCTCTTGGACCCCCACCCCCCAGCAGTGCAGGGCACCTGACAGCAAACCCCCACTCATATCCCACACATGTCCCCTTGCACACCCACCCCCCAGCAGTGCAGGGCACCTGCCAGCAGGCCCCCCACTCATGTCCCACTCATGTCCCCTTGCACACCCACCCCCCAGCAGTGCAGGGCACCTGCCAGCAGGCCCCCACTCATGTCCCAATCATGTCCCCTTGCACCCCCACCCCCCAGCAGTACAGGGCACCTGCCAGCAGGCCCCCACTCATGTCCCCTTGCACACCTACCCCCCAGCAGTGCAGGGCACCTGCCAGCAGGCCCCCACTCATGTCCCACTCATGTCCCCTTGCACCCCCACCCCCCAGCAGTGCACGGCACTTGCCAGCAGGCCCCCACTCATGTCCCACTCATGTCGCCTTGCACACCCACCCCCCAGCACTGAGGGGCACCTGCCAACAGGCCCCCACTCATGTCCCCTTGCACCCCCACCCCCCAGCACTGAGGGGCACTTGCAAACAGGCCCCCACTCATGTCCCCTTGCACCCCCACCCCCAGCAGTGAAATGGCGATCTCATGACACAAACCAAAAATCAACTTTGTACATCAACACATGTCCACCACACGAAGGCAGGCGGTAGCGTCCCTGCGCTAACAAAAAGCCTGTATATACAGCTCTGATGAATGTCCAATACTGTGGCCCTCTAGGACAAATGACGTGCAAAGGGGTACGCGACAAACACGGACACCCGCTGTGTCAAAAATAGCGTGTATTGCGGGGGTGTGCGGGAAGTTTCACACATGATTGTGCCTGGGCGAGCGGGGTCCGTGTACTTAAGGGGCTCGCGGGAAGTTTTACACGTGATTGTGCCTGGGTGAGCGGGGTACGTGTACTTCAGGGGCTCGCAGGAAGTTTTACACGCGATTGGGCCTGGGCCAGCAGGGTACGTGTATTACTGGGGTGGGCGGGGAAGTACAGGAGACAAATGATCGGAACGCCCACACGCACGTGCCAAAAAAGATGCGCTAATCCGGAAACACGTACGCCAGCAGGAAGCAGGCGCACGTGGACCGGCGCAGCATAAAAGTTCACGCAAACAACACGCAAGCTCAGACGCCAGGATGAACATATCGTTCCTAGCAGCAGTGGTCGTGGGATACCGCAGGAGGAGGTTGAGGATAGTCAGGCCCAGAATTTTCACAAAGCAAAAACAAAGAGGTGATGGCTGGAAGGTTTAGACTGAATCTTAACCACTGGCATAGCTCTGGGCAACCTTCCAGGCCATCGTTTTTCACCTGCCAAGCCATTACAGAAGGGGAAAAACCATATGCAAATCAGGCTTGGTCCCACCCCAAAAGGGGCAGTCCAGCCCAAACTGCTAGGTCAAATCCCTTCTGCACGAGACCACAAGCATCCCCAAACATGTTTCGGCCTTGTTGGGCCTAATCAGTGAGGAGTAGCTTGGGTCTCTAGGCCCAGCAGGCACAGGACCCACGTCTGGGCATACCCGTCCCACTCAGGGTGACAAAGCAAAAACAAAGAGGTGATGGCTGGAAGGTTTAGACTGAATCTTAACCACTGGCGTAGCTCTGGGCAAACTTCCAGGCCATAGTTTTTCACCTGCCAAGCCATTACAGAACGGGAAAAACCATATGCAAATCAGGCTTGGTCCCACCCCAAAAGGGGCAGTCCAGCCCAAACTGCTAGGTCAAATCCCTTCTGCACGAGACCACAAGCATCCCCAAACATGTTTCGGCCTTGTTGGGCCTCATCAGTAAGGAGTAGCTTGGGTCTCTAAGCCCAGCAGGCACGGGACCCACGTCTGGGCATACCCGTCCCACTCGGGGTGACAAAGCAAAAACAAAGAGGTGATGGCTGGAAGGTTTAGACTGAATCTTAACCACTGGCGTAGCTCTGGGCAACCTTCCAGGCCATCGTTTTTCACCTGCCAAGCCATTACAGAAGGGGAAAAACCATATGCAAATCAGGCTTGGTCCCACCCCAAAAGGGGCAGTCCAGCCCAAACTGCTAGGTCAAATCCCTTCTGCACGAGTCCACAAGCATCCCCAAACATGTTTTGGCCTTGTTGGGCCTCATCAGTGAGGAGTAGCTTGGGTCTCTAGGCCCAGCAGGCACGGGACCCATGTCTGGGCATACCCGTCCCACTCGGGGTGACAAAGCAAAAACAAAGAGGTGATGGCTGGAAGGTTTAGACTGAATCTTAACCACTGGCGTAGCTCTGGGCAACCTTCCAGGCCATCGTTTTTCACCTGCCAAGCCATTACAGAAGGGGAACCAGCCTTTTTGGCATGCCTGATGACCAGGTGCATGGGAGGTACAGGTTTCCACCTCACATAATACTCGACTTGGTCAGTGAGTGGGAGGATGACCTTACATCACCCACCCTCTGCTCCCAAGCACTCAGCCACCTGGAGAAGGTCCTCAATGTACTGCACTTTTTGGCCACCGGATCATTTCAGCGGACAAGTGCCATAGTGGGGGGGGTGTCACAGGCCACGCAGTCACGTGCCTACAACAGGTCTTGGCCATCATGACTGCACGCCCATCAGTCCGCAGGCACATATACCTGCCCAGAACACCTGCAGAAAGGCAGGCTGCCGTCCAGGATTTCTACAGGATGGCACAATTCCCCAAAGTCCTAGGTGCCATTGATTGCACCCATGTGGCTTTACGTCCCCCCAGGGCATCAGAGCATATCTATAGAAACTGCAAGCACTGGCATTCCATCAACGTCCAGGTAGTATGTGATGCCAAGGGAATCATCACCTCAGTATATGCCAACTATCCAGGGTCCACCCACGACAGTTTCATTTACAGAATGTCAACCCTAAACCGGGACCTAGAAGCTGCTCGGCATGGCGATACATGGCTGCTTGGTGAGTATAAATGCCACAGCACATGCATGCATGCCAGATACTGAGTAATGTCACAACCCTACTAATGATACCCATCACCACCTGCCCAGGGGACAGTGCCTACCCTCTGAGCACCCACATGATGACGCCAATTCGGAACCCCACCACGCCACCCGAGGTAAGATACAACACAGCCCATATTGCAACCCGGGGCATAGCGGAGTGCACATTCGGAGTGCTCAAGTCACGCTTTCGCTCCATTGAACGTTCTGGCGGGCAGCTGTTATACGCTCCCCCAGTAGTGTGCAGGATCAGAGTGGCAGCATGTGTCCTGCACAATGTTGCAACATGCCGGGGCCTGCCGGTGGACATGGTGGTGCCCCCATATCCCCAAACACATGCATGCCTGCTGCGCATGGGAGGGGAAAGGGCACGGGGTGAGGCAGCCGAACGCAGCTGGTGGCTAATTACTTAACTTAGAATCACACCCCTGTGGAGTGCACACGGCCCTGCCACATACCAGCTGACAATTGATGATGACACAAGGGACAGTGAACTGTCACAACCATACCAGCCTGAGATTGGTCACCTGGAAGTGTCACAATGTGTGCATCCCAACCTACAGAAACACCACCAATGCTGTGTCATCAAAAGGCACATATGCTGCTAAAAGCATTACCCCCTTGCAAAATACAACATGAGAACAGTGCCATGTCACCCAACCCCTCCCCAGCACCACCACCCAACACACCATGGCATGTCATGCTATGTGAGAGCAAACAAAGCAATCCCGAAAACCTGACACAAGTGTCACAAAGTACAGTGTCCCTAATGGAAACTGGCCACACACAATATGCTCCCAGTAATGTTGAACTAACAACACACATGACCAAATACTTACCAACAATACAATGCAGCTACACAAGCTCAAACATAACTAAAACATGACAGTACTAAGTTAAAGTATGGATGTTGGGAAAAAAAAACACCTCCTTGGGCTCATGGCCTGCACGGCTATGCCAATGTGGGAGAACTGATGCTGTCGCTCTCATTACCCTCTGCTGCTGCCACAGGAGGTGGTGGTGCTATGGGAGGCAGCCCACACAAAGCCCTGGTATGGTCCTCCATGGCAGCATGCATGTGGGTGTGGAAGGTCTCGTTCTGGAGGATTATAGTGCGGAGATCCCCATGCAGCACCTGACGTGATGCCCGGATCTCCTCCCGAGTTGCCTGCATCTCAGCTGAGAGAGAACGTGTGAGCCGCTCCAGCTGCTGTTCTGTCCTCAAGTTAGTGGAAGTCTCAAGGTCCACAAGAGTCTCCCTTAGGTGATGGAGTTCTACCCTCAGGGCTTCCCTGTGGCCCTGGGACTATTGATATCGATTGGCGTATAGTCTTCAGTGCCGCCCATCTGTCCCTGTTGGACGCCAACATGTCCTCCCTGTGTGATTGGCAAATGGAGTCTGTTGTCTGCTTTAGTAGCTCCATCTGCCTTTCAGGGGGGACAATGGAAGTGGCCACCATCTCCATTGCTTGAGCCATCATCTCAACTGATGCTGCCTGTTGGGTTGCCATACCGTAAATGGATTGTTCCCATGCGGTATTGCCTGGTGGCGTACGGCCACCGCGTCGGCGGGCACCACACCTGTTTGGGGCACGGCGATCTGCGCCTTGCTGTGCCGGCACTGCCTGAGGCTGCAGGACTGCATTCCCCCTCTGATCTGCTGGCCCAGGAAAAGGATCAGATGTTGTGGAGTGTGACCCTGCACCCGTAACCGCCAAAGGCTGACTAACCAACACTGACATCCCCATAGGGGGTTCTACCCCTGGTGCAGGTGGGTTGGACAGAACAGAACCCCTTCCAGAAACACTTACCTGCGACGCCACATAGGTCTCATCATCCGAATCAACACCTGAATAGAGGTCTGGGGAGGTGCACCCAGAGACACCCCTTGACAGAATCATCTGCAGCAAGAGTGGGTTCTCACCCACCACCACACCACGTCCCCCACTGGTGGCCGGTTGTGCCTCAGGTTCCTCCTGGGTCTGCACCATCTCCTCAACCTCACCAGCATCAAGTGCGTCATCCCCTGCAAAAACATGAAAGACAAAAAACGGAAACAGGCATTAGCACCGTAGCACACAAATAGGCCTGACAAGCTACAGAACCAGTACATGATTTACACATGTCCCACATGACTATAACCCTCCCGTGCATGCACTGTCACAGAGTTGGAAGGGGAGGCAAAAGTCTGACACTGATGACACCAAGATGGAAGAGCAACACATTTACTGCATGCTGGCTAGCACTGCCATCACACATTGGCCTCTGAGTGGCATGTCCTATACACATAAATGACACATGCCATCACACAGATGGCATGTACCATAGCCATGGTACATTCCACAAGTACATCCATATGTCAGTGAATGAGTACTGTCACCCATCCATGTGAGATGGACATGAAGAGATGAAAATGCCACATAGTGTGAAAAGATATGCCATGTGCCACACACTGCAACACATCCAGTGTACAAAAATACAGTGATTGCAGGGCCATGTACACATCAATGGTTGTGCACTTCAACATGACAGGAAACAACTAGCATGTTCCACATTCAAACAGGCCCAAAAACATCATGTGATCAGGACAATACTCATTCAGCCTGAATGGTCAAATCTTTCAACTACCAAGGTGACACATGTGGGCCTATGTGGGGTTCTTCACTGACAGAAGCATGTCACATATGTCACAATAGGGCTGAGGAATGTGTTGCAAAAATGGGAGAATTGAAACAATGAGCCTGAAAGAACACTGAAAAATACAAACAATGTTGTTGCATGATGCCGCCTCAAGGGCAACTGCTGTAATGTTGCGCGAAATTACTACTGTGGGCAGAAGGGATAGTGTCACACCCAAATTCAAGGCTGCAGAATGTTTTGGATGAAGCACATGGGTGACCCATACTACTCAGTCACACACACCCTCACCTGCCACTCAATCAGAACCCATCACCCAAACAACATACACATGCATTACACACACACGCATGGGCACTCACCGGACAATGTGTCATAATCGGGTAGTTCTCCCACACCTTGGATCTGTTCCTCTGTGACGAAGGTCCCAGCAACAGACTCATGTTCAGTGAGTTCGTTGTCCTCTTGTGGAGACCCACCGCCAGTCACCAGAGTAGCGGCATGACTTGAGGCCAGCTTGTCCTTTGCTCTGCGTTTCAGGTCGTTCTACCGCTTGCAGCAATCATCAGCTGAGCGCCTCACAAATCCAAGGGCACTTATGTGGTTGGCGATGGTCTGCCAGTGTGCCTTACGTTGACCAGGTGTGGTCTTGGACCCTGCAGTCACCACCATTTCGTGGCTATGTTGCAACACATAGCTCACAAGTGCATTAAGCTCCGTGTCATTAAAGCAAGGCTTCCTTGACGTGCCAGAGTGTGTAGCCATGCCTGGGGTCTCAGCCTGTCATGCCAGAGCACCCTTCTTCCTCTTTTTAGAAGGTGAAGCGGAGCCAGAGTGGCTAACGCCACTCTGGTCAGTAGGGGCAGAATCACCGGTGGACTGGGTTGTTGGAGTGTGCAAATGCACATTGACCATAGGACTTGGTGCAGGCATTTTCTGAAGTGTGATGTTGGCAGGGGGAACATCAGTATGATGGACCAGGACCGACACTGTCCTGGCTCGGAGAGTCAGAGCTTGGCGGATGGAGCTACAGCTGCCCCTGCAGCCTCACCACCCTGCATACTTGGGGCAGCAATGACATAGCTGCCCCAGATCCACGTGCCTTGGTGACAACTTGCACCGCCACACGTGGCCTAGACTTGCTGACCTGGAAGTCAGCCAGGGAGTCATCCTGTGCCAGGTCAGGTGCCACAATGGGCTGGTCCAACAGGGGCTGAGCTGGGATGGTATCAGCCACGTTTCCCTCGACCATGGGGGGGGAGCATGGGTGTCCCTGATTGGTCCTCCACACATGGGGGTCTAGGGGCACCCTGCAAATCCTGGCCACGTCCCCTACCGTGCCCACCACGTCCACCTTTTGAAGGTCGGCCACCTTTGCCTCCCTTACCGCTTGGTTGTCTCCCAACCATGGCACTGATGTTGTTGTGCGTATGGGAGGAGCAGTAAACTAATGTCCTGGGTAATTGGGGGTCAAATGGGTAGGGTACTAGATGGAATTCGTACCCTAGTGCTCTAACAAGGCTGTCTGTGACCCCTGGGGGAAGATGACGGGTCACGCAATGCACAGGCAGCCCAAAAACAAAAATAAACGTGCACGCAACCCCTCGTAGACCACATGCGTGGAAAAATGAACACGCACTATGCTGTGGCACCCAGAAACACAAAAATAAGCGTACGTGTGATACACGCAGCCTACGATGACCTCTGAAGGGGTACGCGACACACGGGGCAAGCACAGTTGCTAAGTACGTGCGGAACTAACCATCTGCCTGGAAAAAGAACGTGAAAAATACGCACGTGTGCGTGTTGGCAACACCCCTGCCAAAAGAAGAATTAGACGCTGTCTGAGGAGACAGGACAAAAGGAGAAGTGAACATTGTTTGAGGAAACAGGCCCAAAAAGTAGAAAAATGAAAGCTGTCAGAGGTAATAGGGAGTACGAACTTGAAACGCTGTGAAGTAATAGCGTGTGACCCGACAAGAAGTACAGAATCCACCCACTCGCTCTCCACAAAAAGCACATACAAGGAAATGGCGTCCTACACGTACCTTTTAAACCGGCCCACACGTACACGTCACTTATGCGTGTACGCGCCCTTTCCTCCAATTACACGCGCTGACACTCGGACGTGCAGCTTTTCCACGTGTGCTCTGTCATCACGTGCTATGAGGGAAACACCCGCATGCGTCACGTCACAGACGCGCTTACACGCTAAGGGCCTTTGGTCCAATGAAATCGCGTACGTGCGCTGACGCGCTTATGCGCTAAGGGTCTTTCCACGAATTACACGCTGATGTGCAAGATTTTCACGTTCCAAATCACTCCATATCAAGCTGGCCACGCGTTCACACACGGAAGACCACGCTCCTGCCCAGAAGGCCGAATTACTGCCCCCCAGAGCCCCGAGCATGCTCCAACCTGCCATCTGCTGCTGCCTGATTGCCTGCTGCCCACGTGCCCTGCCATTTGCTGCCTGCACGTCAGCCCGGCGTGCTGTTGCGGTGACCACCCCTGCTGGAACCGAAGACTCCCGACTGGGATTCCATCGCTGCACAGCCCAGCCCCAGGACCCAGTTGCCCACCCACTCCTGCCTCTGGCGTTGCCATGTCCAGCACTACACCATCTGGCGGCACTGGCAACGCCCGGCCAGAGAGGCAGAGGGCCAACAGCTTCACTGCCACCGAAGTTGGTGTCCTGGTGGAGCAAGTCCTGGGGCAGTATGATGCCCTCTTCGGAAGGTCACGCACCGACAAGGAAGGACGGACCAGGATCTGGACGGACATCGTGACTGCCATCAACGCGGAGGGGGTGGCAGTCCGCGAATTCCATCATGTCAAGAAGTGCTGGGAGGACTTCAGATCCAGGACCCTCAACAAGGCCTGGCGCCTCTTGAAGGCAGCGGATGCTAAGGGGCACCGGGGCCGCCTGTCGGAAGACCAAATGAGGGTCCTGGAACGCGTATGCCCAGTGCTCCACATCCAGGTCCTTGAGAGGCAGACCCGTCTGGAGTCGAGCGGTACGTGTACATGCATACTGATTGGAAGCTGTGCGTGTGGTGGTGTGCCAGTAGTGTGCAGGTTGCACATGTGGGTTTGTAGGGCAATGTATGGATGTGTATGTACAGGGCCGTGAGGCTGACACATGCAAGTCCTTTCATGTGTGAGACACATGGATGGTGTATTTGTGGGTAAGCATGCAGGCCAAACGCAGATGTGTGAGCACACATGTTTGAATGACTGTGTATGTCAGTTGTCAAGGTTGTGGTGTCACACATGGATGTTAGTTCCAGCTGCATGTATCTGCACTGTGTACATGTGCATTTATGTGTATCTGACAAGTGTGCAACTGTCATGCAAAATGGATGCATGTGAGACTGATATGTAGAAGACTGATTGCCAGATGTGACATGGATGCCGATCTCATCACTGCGACACTTGGTGGAGGTGTACACATGCATGTAAGTGTGGTGGCTTGTGTGCATGTCTAGTGCAGTCCCTGTGTCTCATGTGATGTCTGGCTCACCTTTGCCTGCTCATGCTGTTGTATGTGTATGGATGGTGCTGGCTGTTGCGATATGGCTGTGGAATAGCTCATGTGTGTGATTTGAAATGACATGTGTGTTGGGGATTGTGATTTCATGTCTGAAGTTTGACAATGACACTCGTGTGCAACTGTCATGTGTGTATGAGTCCATTGTACAGTGCCCTGATGCCTGTGTCCTACCTCTCCCTGTCTGCAGCGTCGACTGATGAAGAGGGCGGAGAGGGTGCTGTGGAGCACAGTGGCAGGGATCGCACCGCCAGCCGGAGACGCAAGGACTGGCTCCCCTCACAAGTTGTCATCTCGTCGGGGAGTGAGGAGTCCGGTGCCGCGTCCCAGGTCGCAGCTGCCAAGGGGAGGTCCAAGAGGCAGAGGTCAGAATTGGACTCCTCGGCAGCCAAAGGGGCAGCTGAGACCCCACAGGGCCCGACGGAGGAAGATGGCACGGAGTCATCCAGGTTGGTGGTGGGTTTGGTGGAGGAGGAGGCCGTGCAAGGGACAGAGTTGGGGTCTGGAGGTGGGGATTCCACTGGTGCTAGTGGTGCAGTGCAGGGGCAGGGACAGGAGGCAGCACAGGCCGCCGCGGAGGTGCCTGTGTGTAATCCTGTCCCCGATCCTGTGACTGCATCATCTTGCACCAGCAGGGATACCTACGCCCAGACCCGTTTTCAGGCAGGGGATGAGCTTACGACAACTGGCCTTCCTCTGCCTGCGGACGTGGCTATCCGGGACCAGGTTGAGCCTGTCCTGGGTGGTGTGGCATTGCGTCAACGGGCCATGCGAGGCGAAATGCAGTCTTTTCATGGGGAGACTGCATGTCGTCTAAAATGGCTTGTTGACCACGTCGACCTACTGGAACAGGTCACCAGGGCCGGATTCCTCCGTTTGCTGGGCCTTGTTCCGACCCCTCCTCAACTGAACCCCCTATGCGCCAGTCGTACTCCGTGCCATCTTCCCACCCATGTATGACCTGTGTGCCCTGTGGCGCTGCCTCTGACCCTGCGGCCAGGATGGTGGAGGACACATCCCTGCCACAGTCGGGAGTCGGACGTCCAGCAGGGGTGGCCACCTCAACAACTGCATCCCAGCCGGAGGAGGATGTGCAGGCAGCAAGAGCCAGGGCACGGGCAGAGGCACAGCAGCAGCAGCAACAAGGTGGGAGCCATGATGGCTCAGGGCCTTAATCATCGGAGGGGCAGGCATCGGCCAGAGGGCAGGAGGACCCAGGACGGGAAGTGTCTTCTGTGTGGCAGCGGTTAGGCCATGCCATAGATGCGGAGCGGCAGCGGGCAGAAGAGGCACGGCTCACGATGGTCAGGACGGAGAACTCCATGCAGAGGGCCCTGAGGCGGGCGGAGTGCCTCGAGGCAATTCGCAAGGAGTTGGAGGAGAACATGTCATCGTCCCTGCAAACCCTCGGGGTCATGGAAGAGGACCGCCTCTGGGACATTGAGCAGGAGTTCGATGATGCCCTGGCCCGGTACATCCAAAAGTGAGCCGTCGGACTAGCCCGCTGCCCTTGTAAATAGTTAGATAGTGTTAGGTTTCCTTTGGTTTTTTCTTTATTTTGGTTGCGCCTGGACAATGCACCACGTTTCTGTATATAGTTTTTCATTAGGTAGTATTTTTGATAGGTTTCATTTCTTCTGTTGGGATCATGGACCCTGGATTGTTCATCTGTATATAGTTCACTATTGGATTCATCTCTTTTTTTTGGATTTCCCCATGGAGCAATGGTTTTCCCCTTGGATTTGGTTTGTTGGACTGTGACTTTGGACACCTTTCCTTTGGATTATGATTTCTTGTTTTTCATTATTTTACAGACATGCAGCTTTTCTTTTTTTATTCCCATTGTTGTTTGTTTGATTTAAATTCCATTCATGTTGCTTTTAATACATTGTTTTCTTCATACTTCGATGTGTGGTTTTATCTCATTGGTTTCATGCATGTCATGATATGGGTTTTCACATTCACTTACAACCATTGTGTGTGTGTGACGGACATGTGTTCATTTACATACTTGCCATTGGGGTTGTATCTTGTAATTGCCTTTTCTATGTGGGTGGATGCAATACTTGGTTGGGTCTTTGGGCTGTGGAGGCTGGCCATAAGGGCCATGATTGAGGATCGTCATGACCTGGGGGGAGGGGGACATGAGTGGGGGCCTGCTAGCAGGTACCCTGCACTGCTAGGGGGTGGGGGTGCAAGGGGACATGAGTGGGACATGAGTGGGGGCCTGCTGGCAGGTGCCCTGCACTGCTGGGGGTGTGCAAGGGGACATGAGTGGGACATGAGTGGGGGCCTGCTGGCAGGTGCCCAGCACTACTGGGGGGGTGGGGGTGCAAGGGAACATGAGTGGGACATGTGTGGTGGCCTGCTGGCAGGTGCCCTGCACTGCTGGGGGGTGGGGGTGCAAGGGGACATGGGTGGGACATGTGTGGGGGCCTGCTGGCAGGTGCACTGCACTGCTGGGGATGGGGGTGCAAGGGGACATGAATGGGACATGAGTGGGGGCCTGCTGGCAGGTGCCCTGCACTGCTGGGGCTTGGGGGTGCAAGGGGACATGAGTGGGACATGAGTGGGGGCCTGCTGGGAGGTGCCCTGCACTGCTGGGGGGTGGGGGTGCAAGGGAACATGAGTGGGACATGAGTGGGGGCCTGCTGGCAGGTGCCCTGCACTGCTGGGGGGTGGTGGTGCAAGGGGACATGATCGGGGGCCTGCTGGCAGGTGCCCTGCACTGCTGGGTGGTGGGGGTGCAAGGGGACATGAGTGGGACATGAGTGGGGGCCTTCTGGCAGGTGCCCTGCACTGCTGTGGGGTGGGGGTGCATGAAGACATGAGTGGGACATGTGTGGGGGCCTGCTGGCAGGTGCCCTGCACTGCTGGGGGGTGGGGGTGCAAGGGGAACTGAGTGGGACATGAGTGGGGGCCTGCTGGCAGGTGCCCTGCACTGCTGGGGGTGGTGGTGCAAGGAGACATGAGTGGGACATGAGTGGTGGCCTGCTGGCAGGTGCCCTGCACTGCTGGGGGGTGGCGGTGCAAGGGGACATGAGTGGGACATGAGTGGGGGCCTGTTGGCAGGTGCCTTGCACTGCTGGGGGGTGGGGGTGCAAGGGGACATGAGTGGGGGCCTGCTGGCAGGTGCCCTGCACTGCTGGGGGGTGGGGGTGCAAGGGGACATGAGTGGGACATGAGTGGGGGCCTGCTGGCAGGTGCCCTGCACTGCTGGGGGGTGGGGGTGCAAGGGGACATGAGTGGGACATGAGTGTGGGCCTGCTGGCAGGTGCCCTGCACTGCTGGGGGTGGTGGTGCAAGGGGACATGAGTGGGACATGAGTGGGGGCCTGCTGGCAGGTGCCCTGCACTGCTGGGGGGTGGGGGTGCAAGGGGACATGAGTGGGACATGAGTGGGTGCCTGCTGGCAGGTGCTCTGCACTGCTGGGGGTGAGGGTACAAGGGGACATGAGTGGGACATGAGTGAGGGTCTGCTGGCAGGTGCCCTGCACTGCTGGGGGATGGGGGTGCAAGGGGACATGAGTTGGACATGAGTGGGGGCCTGCTGGCAGGTGCCCTGCACTGCTGGGGGGTGGGGGTGCAAGGGGACATGAGTGGGGGCCTGTTGGCAGGTGCCCCTCAGTGCTGGGGGGTGGGGTGCAAGGAGAAATGAGTGGGGGCCTGCTGGCAGGTGCCCTGCACTGCTGGGGGGTGGGTGTGCAAGGGTACATGAGTGGGACATGAGTGGAGGCCTGCTGGCAGGTGCCCTGCACTGCTGGGGTTTGGGGGTGCAAGGGGACATGAGTGGGACATGAGTGGGGGCCTGCTGGCAGGTGCCTTGTACTGCCGTGGGGTGGGGGTGCAAGGGGTTAATGCGTTGGTGATCACTAGTGCAAGGTGACATGTGGCTTGGTGGGGGGCATGCCCATGGTGGATGGGCTGCCTGCGGGACATGACCGGGGTGCAGGGTAGTCCCCTGTGGTGTGGGCTGCCTGCAGGGGCCGTGGAGGGTGTAGAGGGAACACCTGGGAGGACCCACATTGCCAATTCACGTGTAGGACTCCCCTGCACCCCAGAAATACACGTGCCCAGCTGGAATTGCGTGTGAAACTTCCCGCGAACCCCAGAAATACACGTACCCCACTCGCACAGGGCCTATCGTGTGTGAAACTTCCCGCGAACCCCAGAAATACACGTACCCTGCTGGAATCGTGTGTGAAACTTCCCGCGAACCCCAGAAATACACGTACCTCACTCGCACATGGCCTATCGCGTGTGAAACTTCCTGCGAAGCCCTGAAATATTGGCCCTGTGCGAGCAAACGGGGTACTTGTAGTTCTGGGGTACAGCGTGAAGTTTTACACATGAAAGGGCCCTGTTGAGCAGAGTATGTGTATTCCTGGGGGTCGCGGGAAGTTTCACCCGTAATTTCAGTAGGGTACGTGTATTCCTGGGGTTCGCAGGAAGTTTCACCCGCGTTTTCAGCAGGGTACGTGTATTACGGGTTTCGCGTGAAGTTTCACACGCAAAAGGGCCCTGTTCGAGCTGAGTACATGTATTTCAGGGGTGCGCGGCAAGTTTTACATGCGAAAGGGCAACGCCCATGCACAATACGTCACAGATGCGCCTACGCGCTAAGGGCCTTTGGTCCAATGATATCGCGTACGTGTGCTGACGCACTTACGCGCTAAGGGCCTTTCCTCGAATTACACGCTGACATGCAAGATTTTCACGTGCCAAATAACTCCGTATCAAGCTGGCCAAGCGTACACACACGGAAGACCACGCTCCTGCCCTGAAGGCCATTTTCCTGCCCCCAAGAGCCCTGAGCACGCTCCCACCAGCCATCTGCTGCTGCCTGCCTGCTGCCCACGTGCCCTGCTATTTGGTGCCTGCACGTCAGCCATCTGCAGGGGTGCAGTTGCTGTGTCCACCCGTGCTGGAACAGAAGACTCCCGACTGGGATTCCATCGCTCCACAGCCCAGCCCCAGGACCCAGTTGCCCACCCACTCCTGCCTCTGGGGTTGCCATGTCAGGCACATCTCCATCTGGCACCACTGGCAACCCCCAGCCAGAGAGGCAGAGGGCCACCAGCTTCACTGCCACCGAAGTTGGTGTCTTGGTGGAGCATGTCCTGGGGCATTATGATGCCCTCTTCGGAAGGTCGCACGCTGACAAGGAAGGACGGACCAGGATCTGGACGGACATCGTGACTGCCATCAACGTGGACGGGGTGGCAGTCCACGAATTCCATCATGCCAAGAAGCGCTGGGAGGACTTCAGGTCCAGGACCCTCGTAAAGGCCCAGTGCCTCGTGGAGGGGGGCCGGGGCAGCATGAGTACCATCCAGATGAGGGTCCTGGAACGCGTAGGCCCATCGCTCCACGCCGGGATCCTTCGGAGGCAGACCCGTCCGGAGTTGAGCGGTAAGTGGCCAAGCATTGCTGTGTGAGACAGGGCATGTTGCAGGGTGCTGGTTGTCTGATACTTGCCTGTATGTGTGACATAGGCCATGTACGTATGTGTGTGTGCAGGGACATAATGGTCATGCATGTGAGACCAATAATGTGTGAACTACATGGTTGATGCATGTGTTACAATGCAACATGCAGAGCAGCATGGGGAATGCACACATTAATGCATGGCTGTCTCTGTTATTGGACATGGATGGGGTGTGAGAGATGGGTGCTGCTGTCATGGACATGTATGGTGTCCATGTCTGTGTGTCTGACTTGCGTGTCTGTGATTTGGAAATGCCATGGATGCATGACACATGTCTGTGACAATGTTCAGATTCACTGATGCAGCCTACTCATCCTTGTATCCACTGTGTCTGGGGTGTACGAGGCCAGATGGATGAAACTAGGGTGAAGTGTGTGCATGTGACGGGCATGACCCATGATGCATGTGAGTTTCAAACCAGCATTGTATGTTTGAACAGTCCCTTGGACATGTATGCTAATGTTCATTGCATGCGCCATCCCTGTTACTGCATGTGTTTTGCCTGCACTGACCCATGTGTTGTGGAGGGACATGATGGAAGTGATGTTTGACAGTGCCACTCATCTGCTATTGCTTCCTGTCTAGGGGACCATTGTACAGTACCCTGATGCTTGTGTTCTACGTCTACCTCTACACAGCGGCAAGTGATGAAGAGGGTGGAGACAGTGCTGTGGAGCAAAGCGGCGGGGATGCCCCCACTGGCTGGCGACGCAAGGCCCAGTCACCCTCCCAGAATTTACCATTGTCCGGGAGTGAGGGGACTGGTGCTGCGTCTGCCACTATGGCTGCAGCGGAAGGGGTGGGTCAGCCCCCACAGGGGCTTGCAACGGCGATAGACGGTGTGGAGCCATCCAGGTTGGTGGTTTCCACAGAGGAGGAGGAGGCCGCTACTGAGCTGCACATGGGGCCTGGTGGGGGTGTTACCACTGGTGCAAGTGGTGCAGTCCAGGGCCAGGGGCAGGAGGCAGCACAGGTCACCGCGGAGGGGCCTGTGCATGTCGCTGTCCCTGACCCTGTGACTGCACCACCATCCACCAGCAGGCATGCCCCATCCCAGACCCGTCCACAGGTAGGGAGGATGTCAATGTCATCTGACACTCCTCCACCTGCGGAGGAGGGGACCCCTGGCCATATGGAGAAGGTCCTGATTGGTGTCGTGTTGCGCACGTGTGACATTCGTGATGATATGTGTGCTTCCCGGGGGGAGCACGCACTTCATCACGAAGAGCAGCGTGCCAACATGGCCCAGTTGGGAGTGTCCATGGTTGGGGTTTTGTACATGTGTCGGCCACTCTGGCGGCCCTCTCCTCCTCTGTGGAGACTATGCGCCAGTCGTTCTCCATGCCGTCTTCCGGCCCAGATGCCACCATGGCCCCCTGTGGACCTGCCCTGACCAACGCAGCCAGCTCGGTGGGGATCCCATCCCCGCCACAGTCGGGAGTCGAAGGTCCAGCAGGGGTGGACACCACAGCAACTGGACCCCAGCAGATGGAGGATGTGCCGGCATCATCGAGCAGGGCACGTGCACGACGGCGTCAGTGGATTCCATCAGCCTGGATGCCATCGTGCTGGCAGAGGCAGTTGCGTCGGAGGCAGTGGCAGGCTCAACGTGGGAGGCATCATGGCTCGGGGCAATCTACATCAGAGGGGCAGGCATCGGCCGGAGGGCAGGAGGACCCTGGAATGGGATTGTCTTCCATGTGGCAGCGGTTGGGCCAGCAGATAGGTGCGGAGCGGCGGCGGGCGGAGGAGGCACGGCTCACGATGGTCAGGGCGGAGAACTCCATGCGCAGGGCGCTGAGGCGGGCTGAGTGCCTCGAGGGAATTCGCAGGGAGTTGGAGGTGGACATGGCGTTATCCCTGCAAGACCTCGGGGCCAGAGAACACGCCCGCCTCCAAGACATTGAACAGGAGTTCGATGATGCCCTGGCCCATGACATCAACAAGTGAGCCGTTGAACTTGCCCGCCCCCATTGTATATAGTTCATTAATGTTAAGTTTAATTTCTTTTTTTTTTCATTTGGGGCGCATGGACTATGCCCCACATTTTTGCATATAGTTAGTAATTTGGTAGGTTTCATTGTAGGTTTCATTTATGTCGTTGGGCTCATGGACCCTGGATTTGCTATTTGTACATAGTTTTACAGTGGATTTTTCTCCTTCATCTTTATTTTTCTTCACCATGGAGCAATGGATATTACGCTTTTCTTTCCCTTTGGATTTGCTTTGTTGGACGGTGACTTTGGACACATTTTCATTTGGATTAATTTGGATTCTTTTTTTTATTTATCATTTTTTGGGACATGCTGCATTTTCATTATTATTGCCATTATTGTGTGTTTTTATTTCATTCCCTTCATTTTGACTTGATTACATTTTTGTTTCTTACTTCAATGTGTGGTCTTCTTTCATTGGTTTCATGCATGTCACAATGTGGGTTTTCTCAGTCATGTGTTGCCATTGTGTGGGTCGGACAGACTTGTACTCATGCGCATACTGCTTATTTGTGATCTATCATGTAATGGGGATTTCTATTTGGAGTGGATGTAAAGCTTGGTTGGTTGTTTGGACTGGGGTGCTGTGGTGTGGGATTTGTGTGGCCATAAGAGCCAGGGATCTGGATTGTGATGACGTGTTGGCTGGGGGACATGTGTCAAGGCCTGCTGGCAGGTGCCTGTCAATGATGGGGGGAAGGGGGTGCAGGGGGCCATGTGTGGGACATGTGTGGGGGCCTGCTGGCAGGTGCCCTGCACTGCTGGGGGGTGGGGGTGCAAGGGGACATGAGTGGGGGTCTGCTGGCAGGTGCCCTGCACTGCTGGGGGGTGGTGGTGCAAGGGACATGAGTGGGACATGTGTGGGTGCCTGCTGGCAGGTGCCCTGCACTGCTGGGGGGTGGGGGTGCAAGGGGACATGTGTGGGGGCCTGCTGGCAGGTGCCCTGCACTGCTGAAGGGTGGGAGTGCAAAGGGACATGAGTGGGACATGTGTGGGAGCCTGCTGGCAGGTGCCCTGCACTGCTGGGGGGTGGGGGTGCAAGGGGACATGAGTGGGAAATGAGTGGGGGCCTGCTGGCAGGTGCCCTGCACTGCTGGGGGGTGGGGGTGCAAGGGGACATGAGTGGGAAATGAGTGGGGGCCTGCTGGCAGGTGCCCTGCACTGCTGGGGTGT
This sequence comes from Ambystoma mexicanum, assembly GCF_040938575.1. Classification (NCBI taxonomy): domain Eukaryota; kingdom Metazoa; phylum Chordata; class Amphibia; order Caudata; family Ambystomatidae; genus Ambystoma; species Ambystoma mexicanum. The sequence continues at coordinate 194,258,418 of NC_090933.1, read as the reverse complement.
GGGGGTGCAAGGGGACATGAGTGGGACATGTGTGGGGGCCTGCTGGCAGGTGCCCCTGACTGCTGGGGGGTGGGGGTGCTGGGGGACATGAGTGGGGGCCTTCTGGCAGGTGCCCTGCACTGCTGGGGGGTGGGGGTGCAAGGGGACATGAGTGGAACATGTGTGGGGGCCTGCTGGCAGGTGCCCTGCACTGCTGGGGGGTGGGGGTGCTGGGAGACTTGAGTTGGTGATCATATTGCAACGTGACATGTGGCTTGGCTAGGGGGCATGCCCATGGTGGATGTGCTGCCTGTGGGACATGACCAGGGGTGCGGGGTAGTCCCCTGTGGTGTGGGCTGCCTGCAGGGGCTGTGGAGGGGGTAGAGGGGACACCTGGGAGGGCCCACACTGCCAATTCATGTGTAGGACTCCCAGCGCACCCCCGAAATACGCGTTCCATGCTCTGACAGCAAAATCTCGTGTGAAACTTCATGCGCAGCCCGGTAATACACATACCCTACTCCAATCGCGTGTGAAACTTCGCGTGCACCCCTGAAATACACGTACCCAGGCTAATCGCGTGTGAAACTTCCCGCACACCCCAGAAATACACGTACCCAGGCCGACCGCGTGTGAAACTTCCCGCGCACCCCTGAAATACACGTACCCTACTCCAATCGCGTGTGAAACTTCCTGCGCACCCCCGAAATACACGTACCCAGCCCAATCGCATGTGAAACTTCCCGCGCACCCCTGAAATACACGTACCCAGGCCAATCGCATGTGAAACTTCCTGCGCACCCCTGAAATACATGTACCAAGCCCAATCACGTGTGAAACTTCCCGCGCACCCCTGAAATACACGTAGCCAGGCCCAATCGCGTGTGAAACTTCCCGCGCACCCCTGAAATACACGTACCCAGACCATTCCCGTGTGAAACTTCCCGTGCACCCCTGTAATACACGTACCCCACTCGCACAGGCCCTTTTGCGTGTGAAACTTCACGCGCACCTTAGTAATACACGTTCCCCGCTTGGCGTTTGCTGTTTGGCAGCCCTGTAAACTGGTCCAGGGTTAGAGCAGCCCTTTGCGCTGAATTGGGAATCTTGATGGCTTTTCCTTGCGCGAGGGCGTTCTTGGGGGCGTAACTGGCTCTGCTGCAGGGTCGCTGCGCCACTCTGCGCCACGGCTGGTTTTGGAGGCTAAAATCCATGAATACGCTGTGCGCAGAAATCGATTTTAGCGCAAGCGGCTGGCGCAGACATTCGCACGCGCACACTGTGCGCCAGCCGCGTGTGCCACTTTTGTGCGAAATTCTATGAATTACTGTGATAATGTATTTCTACTACTCATGCAGACTCTCTTCTCATTTTCAAAGCAGCCATCCATGTGCCTGCTTGACATGGCCACCCCCACCCAACATCGCCTTGGCTAAAATACACAGACGCATTCTAAACTCCTCTGACATATTTTCCCATACCTGGACTACGGTACCCAGAGGACGTTTAACCTACAGCCCATTTGACCATACCAATGATGAAAGCCACTATACAAATGATGATGATGATGATATGTCCTGTGCTGCCTTGGGCAGTCTGGAATGCAAAACACTCTGTTATTGTTCTGTCACAGCTTTACGCAAGCTGTGGTGAAAGGTGTTGTATTTCTTCCTCAAATAGGTTGTCCTCAGACAAGTTGTGAGTAGAGACGCTATTGTGTTACATGGATCGAAGTTTCTTTGTAGGTGTTTAGCTTCTGCTCACATCTTAGAAGAACCTGGTGAGTCCCCAGGCCAACTGACTTCATGAAACCATGCCAGTGTGATGTGACATTAACTGTGTGTGTTTGGGAATGCATGGAAAGGAACATGTATAAAGCATGAAGGTCAAACATAATGGATTAAAAGCTCACAGTTTCAATGGTCCAAGAGGAACACAGAAAGGCTGCCGGGGCTACCAAAGCCTTTACAAGCCAGGACAGTTCTCCTAGATTACTTGTGTTCCTTTATTTTCATCTTCCTCTCAATCTGTCTACCAATGTACAGGGCTGGACTGCCCCACCGGGACACCGGGACATCCCCCGGTGGGCCTCTGGGCATAGGGCCTCTTTGGCAGGAGCGGAAGGATACAAACTTAGAGGAACAAGGTTCACACGCATTGCACGATCCAGTCCCTGCCTGCAATCCTTCTGCGTGAACACAACCAGTGTGTCTGCTGGGTGCCCCCAGCGCTGTTTGGCCTGGCTGGACATAACAACGGGGTTCAAAGCAAAGCGGCTTTAACTCCCCCACCTTCTCGCCACAGAAGAATGATGTGTAGAAAGAAGTGAACCTCCGCAGTAAGTCACTTCATGCAGGCAGCCTAATGATGTTTATTTAGACATACCGCGCTGGCTGATGGAATAGCCACAGCGTTCCCTTCCCTTCCCTGGGCCGAAAGTTAAGGAGTGACGTGGCCGCCCCTCCCTCCACCTCTTCCTGCTTTAATTACAACCTGTACTTGACCCTTCCGGGCCTGGCTCTGACTCAGGCACTACGGGCATGAGGGGTTGGGGCACCCAAGAATCGTGCACAGGGCGCTGGTAGCATTTCACTGGGTCATTTGACTACAAAGAGGTCAGTAGCCGTGTATGTGGGGGGATACAGGGTCTTGTGGCTTACGTAGGAGACCTCCACCAGCCACTAAGCATTCATTCATACAGATGTCTGTGTGCAAAGCGCTATAGAGGCAGTAGCCAAGCAATCTCGGGTTTGGACAATGTGTGTGACATTCAAAAACGAAAGAGCAGGTTTTGTATGTATGCATGTCCTCGTTGATAACTAAGCATACATATATAAACAAACACATATTTCTGAACATGACTGAATACATCCAATGTGTCCCCTTTCCTCGATGTAGGCATATTTCTATGCATACATTCATGTGTGGATCCATATATTTAATGTATGTTTTTTTTAATAAACACTGGGGAAGTTATTCATAAGAGAAATGACACACCTCGAAGTCTCTCCAGTCTAGAAGTGTAGTTCCTTTCCTATAGCGAGGGGATGTCGGCAAGTGCATAGCACCAGTTGAAGAAGGGTGTTGTAAAAAGAGACCTAGACCGAGGCCAGTTGCCAAGGAGCAGGCATCCACGAGGTGCACCGCAAGGTCCTAATGCCCGAAGAAGCACAGAGTTTGCTTGTTTACATTTTGAACACACGCATGACATTTTCCGGAGGGGTTGTCGGTGGTCATTTAGTGAGTGGTAGTGCAGGGGTCGGAAAAACCCTTCATTGGATGACAGTGGGAAATTATTTCTAATTTTAAACAATTACCCTGATGGGCTGGCTTTAATGTCTTGGGGACGCAATCTGCTGAGGTAAAGAGCAGACGCGGGAGGGGACACAGGCGAAGATGGGCAGAGAGATTGTGGTGAGCGGGGAAGGCCGCGTGTGGTGAGAGATATTCGTTTAGGGAAGAGAATGAGGAGACAGATAGACCACAGTGCAGGCTTGAGCGGTAGCCCAGTCTGCTGAGCACCAGGGCAGGGACCGGGGCCTTGGCCACATCGTGAATGAGGTGTGGGGCGGGGGGCATTTCCTTATCTTGGGTGAATCGCAGGGTGTTAAAGGGCCAAGGTTGCAGTGAGTAGGTCGGGAAGATGGGAGATGGGAGAGTGGCATTAGCATTAAAGACGGAGGGATGTGGAGATTACTTCATTCTTGGAGCAGATTAGCGTCAGGCAGCATCAAGCTATCCAGTGATGGATGATGTGTTGTATGTTACCTGTTCCTATTAATGTGTTTGTGCATGATTCTACCCATATATGATTTCACCTGTATAGATGCATGCTTGCTACATGTTTCTATGCACCCTGATATAGTTTTTTGTGCATGCATGTTTTCGGGTATGAATACATATGTTTTAGAACATGTATTTAGGAATGTGCCATAGTACAGCTCCATACATCTTCATGTGTAATGCCTTCATGTGCTTCTATGCATGTTTCTGTTTGCATGGTTCTGTACCTGCATTAAGGTATGCTTCTACACATGTCTGTACACATGTATAGGCATGTGTGTAGTTTTACACACGCATTTAGGCCGGTCTCGGGATCAAAACTTTATCAGTCTCAGACTGACCTATAGGGCAATAGGCCCATGACCGAACCAAAAACTCAAAATGTTGTTGTGTGAGTTTTTTTGGTCAAAGTGGTCCAGTTTGAGTTACTTCACTATGCAGCTAATAGTTTTTACCAGTGTTGCTGAATACATTTTCTTTAAAAATGCACAATTTGCATCACATGTTATCAAAAAATGCCCCCCCCCCCCGGGTGCTATTCAAACAGTCTGTCACAAAAGGAATGAATAACCATTTGCAACTGTGGGCGTCTTTTTCATTGGTGCCCGAGACAATTTTATGTCCCATCCCAACCCTGATCTTTAAAGATGACATGTTGCAAAGAGGTGTGGCATGCATGTGTGTCACTGAAATAGGGCGGCATGTTCCAGCTTTGTGTACGTTCCCCTTCTCTGTAAAGTAATATAATGTGGAGTGGCCATGAACGGCGCAAACCTCTGCCGTATGAGCAGCCTTGTGGGGCGCGGTCTGGAAGATGGGAGTGGAGGAGCTTAATGAGAGAATAGGGTGGTGCAGGTGGCACTACTGAACTGTCCATAAGTGCAGATCGCAGGACCCATCAATAAAGATCCCAATACTGTAGTTTTCTGAAGGACGCCCATCCTGCTTTTGAATTCAATTATTTTATCTACTCACTCTATTGAAAAGACTTCCCTATAGTAAATGGCAAAAATCTAACAATGTGGAGTACTACAAAACAAATACTTTAACTCGAAATGTTTGAAACTGATGTTGTGATTTTAAGCATGGGTGATCGTGACACCTACCAGCAAAGACCAGTATTATCTCATATCTTTTCATTCAATTTCAGCACAGAGAGAGCTCGTTTGTTGACCCGGACTCAAGCTTTGTTTTTGGCCAATGTCAAGGCTGAGCCTTAGACAGCCCCGGCCCACTTAAAGTCCTTGCAGGGGCTTAGCCTGATGGGTCAATGTATAAATGAGGAACATTTCACTTCATTTGAAGATCGGCACAGATCGCAAAGGCTTCTGGAAATAGCTTTGCGTCTGCAAACTCCTGTCCCACATTCCCTCAATTTTACTTAACAACTAGTGTGGCTCTTCCCAGCAGAGTCGCAATACACCTCATACAAGGATTTGGCACTTTGAAACTACTCGAGTGATTAATCTGGACAGTATAAGCATCGTAACATACAATAACTCCATCTCCCCTGTTTCATTATTTCCAAGATGATAATAACATCTATTTCTTATATAGCACTACACACCCATATGTCTCAGAACACTGATATAATAGCACGGCTGGAATGACCTATAGTGAACTCTGGAGATTTCCCAGTTGGCCTCTGAGCCTTGGGCCTCTTTTGTGTAGTATTTCCAAATGTTCCTATAGGAAAAGGGTTGAGATTTCTGAAAATGTGTAATATGGGGCCACTTTGAACATTATTTCCAGGGCCTCTTTTGGTTGCCAGTCCACCCCTGCCAATGTATACACATTTCTCTGACTTTAGGATCCTGTAAGGACAAACCACATTTCTAAACCTCCCCATCCCCGTTTCAGGTCACTTTATTTCAACACAAACACATGTGCTTCCTTGCACACCACCTCCCCTGTAAACCAGTTCATCCTCGTCCCCTAGCTCAAGGCACATGTATAAACATATGGTACTCATACTGTCATTAAAATAAAAAAATAAGGGTTTTAGGAAGGACATTTTGTAGAGGTGTCTACCAAATGCTAATTATTCACGTCCGAAGAGAAAATTAAGTTTGTTGTGTGTGCTATATAAACTATCATTATTACCCACTAGACCCCAACAGAAAGTGTCTTCTCCAAGCATACAGTCTCCTCCACTCAATAGGTGTAAGCACGTGCCACAGAGATGTTTGTAACGTGGAGGCATAAACCAAGGCTTGAATTCTAATGTGATATGTCCATTGATTCATGTGCCTGCTGAAGAGATACTCATGTAGATTCTGCACCTCATGGCAGAAAGGCAGAGTTTGAGGCTGTGGAAGTCTGTAATGCTGTGACCCAAAGATTGCTTATCATCAAAGTACTTGCTAACTTCTGCTCCTAGTTCCCATAAAAGGCCTGATTATCCACCCTTATGTGCCTAATAATAGTTTAATTCAACCATTCTTACCCACTCATCAGTCCATCCGCCCATACATACAGGCATATATATTTTTCACTTAAATTCAACCAATGCAACCATATTCACCCTCTCATCTCGCTGTCGTAGATGAGCTCAAAAATCCACAGACATTGTAGATTTAAAGTGTTTTATTAAAGTTTTTAGGAAATGATCTGGGAAGACTGGGATGGTTGAAAATAATGGTGTCCCTATGGCTCGCTCAACCTCCCCATAAACTCCCTCCAGTCTAGCCCAGGTGTAACAAACCCCCAGAATCATCCAGACATACCCTAAAGCAAGGTGACCCCAACTATCTTAGTCTTCCTAATTTTTACTGGAAAACCTAACAGACATGCCCTTTCTATCCATTTCCCTTTGGGACAGTTAAAGGGATACCTCTGGTATGATGGACTACCCAGCATCACCAGGGTTTTCTCTTACAGTCTCTGCCTCAGGATCTGCTCAACCAGGCCCTCGAAGCATGGAACCTTTTTCCCCGATAACATTTCTGAATATCTCTCCTCATAAACTAGGTGGACAATGTGGGGGTGCCAACCTTGCTGACACAAGTGCCAGAACCAAGAGTTGGCCATGTAATGGTCAAAGCGATGAACACAAAAGTGGAACGCATAAGAGGAGGGGGATAATCTTGATCCTCCGAGTGTCATACTTGCTTAACCACGTGTACAGGGGGCTCACTGGAGGAAGCCACCTCTATTTTGTCATGGACACAGTGTTCCACAATTACGTAAGGAGATAAAGATAGAGGGAGTGCATTTAATTTTCTTCCAAAAGCTAGACAGTGGACATTCATGGGGTGCCAAACTATATAACTATATATATATATATATATATATATATATATATATATATATATCACTACAAAAAAAACTTTGTCGAGGGGACGTTATGGTTAAGTTGCCCTACCAAAAACCTGTAAACCTGTGCAGTTCACTAAAAAAAATAATTTCAACTTCCCCTTTATGGTTCAAATTAAAACCGACAAACCCCTGAAATTCGACAGTTATGGTAACCTAAGCCCCCACACCTGCCAGCGCCCCTGTGCACTTCTGACACTAACACCCAGACCATGAAAGATGTCATCTCAAATGTCGCTGATGACATCACTGACGACATCACATGTTTAGTCCCTTTGTTTTCGTTCCCTGCCATATATATATATGTACATTCAGTAAAAAAACATTGTTAAAGGAATGTTTTACTTCACAGCAAAATCAAAAAAACACTGCTCATTCCCCCATTATGGTAAGCTAAGCAACCATAACTTGCACCATCTACGCGCATTGCTAAGACTAACACCCAGGACATCAAAGATGACATCACAAACATCATTGATGACAAGAGGAAAATAGACGTTTTGACAAAATATCCATCCCTTCTTCCCCTCACAAATCTTCTCCTCATAACCATAATCCTAATTCCCCCATATTTGTGTCAGTGTCCACTTCCCCCGCTATTTCTTTGGAGTGAAGTGTGTGTGTATGTGTGTGTTTGGAGTGTTTTTCTACAGTAGTTGTAGTGAAAGAGTGTGAGTAAAAAAATATTATTTTAAAAAGACATAAAATGTTCGTGAACAGCGCACCTGTTCGACCTATCCGTAAGGAATGGAATGTGGGTGCTGTAAAGGCAGTACACCTACCCTTACTAATGTCAAGTAAGATGGACTTGATGTTTGACCGCACCATTTGTTGAAGTTGTGCATACATAAACAGAAAGGGGCGTCCTAAGGACATTATACCTCGCTGTACCGCTTGTAAACGAGATGAACATGTTCGTAGAACACACCAGATGTCCGGGATGGCTGTAAATGAGCAAAATGGGAGTGTGTGAAGGACAATATACCTGTTAGTATCGGGCGCAGGCAAAATGGTGCTGTCCGTAGAACAGGCGCGGTGGCCGCCGGGTTCATAGGCAAACAAAATGGAGTTGTCCTAAGGACACTGGAACTGTCCATACAGTGAACATATCATGTATGCACATGCGCAGTACAACCGTAAGTATAGCGAACTTCGCACGTGTCCCTAACTGTCCGTCTCACTTGTGTCGCACTTTGAATTAGTTTGAGATCCCGAATACTGTCACCCATGCTGAGCGTGTGGACTAATTTGCGCAGTTTGTGTGCTTCCGCAACAGTCCAAAAGAACTTGTAGACACAAGGCAAAGTATTGTAGAGTGTAAAAATATAATTTCACATATCCCAGACAATAGCTGACCTGAGGACTTGGTGTGTAAAATGTTTGTACCGCTTTGCAGTGATGAAGACAGTCACGAGGGAAACCCCTCCACCCCTACAAATGGCCACAACACCGAGTGCATCTTCATTGTCCTTCTAGCTATAGCAGATTGAGGTGTACTGCCTTTACTGCTGTAGTGACCAAAAGGAAACTAATCGATACTGCTTCCATGGCTGCTGTTGGTTCATTAGCCTCTGCACCACCCCCAAACCCGCCACCACCACCACCTCCCCAAGGAACTGCAGAGAGATATATGGGTGAGGATGTAGAGAGCGAGGAAGAAGAGGAGGAAGAGAATGAAGTGGAGGAACCCGGCACAAGGAGCACTCGCCGGGAGTCGTGGGTGTGGCGTTTGTTTTCCATTTATGGGAACATACCAAAAGCACATGCAAACCTGGTGAAGTGTAACCAGTGCTAGGTGGTGCTGAGTCACGCGAGACTTGGTTCATACAGCTTTGGTACGACAACCATGAAGCGACACCTCACTTCGTTCCACACTGCAGACATTCGCAAGGTGGTGCCATGTGAAGAGCGTAGTCGATTGAGTTCCTCCACAGCATCCTCCGTGTCCGATCCTCCCACCACAAGAGACACTCCTATGGAGGAGCGCCTCCCTCCAGCTGCCTCACAAGCCATTCGCAATGCTGTTGACCCTTACCTTTCAAAGGTGACAATAGTGTGTAAGTATTGTGATGCAGTAATCTGCAGTGGGGAGAGTTTTCAAAGTGCTTTTGAGGCTACGGTCACAGAGCACCAGAAGATCTGCTCCTTACCTAAATAAAGCTCACCCTATATCTTTCTCTGTTCACTTGCCCTTTCTTATCCCCGTGGCTGGTGTCCCTTCCTTACCCTCCTTTGGCCTCTTCTCCTAGTGTGTCGCGTGCTGTGAATCAATAAATGTGAAAACAACAAAAATTTCAGAGCCGCCTTTCTCAGTTTAAAGATAAAACTATGAAGTGATGGTCGTAGACCTCAGCGGAGTGGTGGAAAAGTTTGTTGACTGTTTTAGGGGAAAAAAGGGAGGGTGCAAGTGGAGCAAACACAATGAAGTGTACGCTGGGAGTAAGTGGTGGCTCTGAAAAGAGCCTTTCGGTGGTGTGTTGTGTGGGTCAAAAACTGTGGATTGGAGAAAACGGATTGTCAGATAGGTTAGTGTAAATTCAAAAGAGGTCGCAATACATTTTGTACATTGCAAAGAAAAATCTGATTGCCAGCATATGTGAGGTGGACTCCATCTCTGCGGAAAATGAAAGAGCTGCGAAACAAAATGTTTTCATTGTGGAAGGAGGACATGCCAACATCTCTTAAAAAGGCACAAACAGCCTTATTCCCATTGCGTCTCGCTTTCTCCATTTGTGGACCAAAAACAGAAGAACGCAGCCATATTTGTCTTTGTGCAATACGGGAAAAAAGTATTTGACAATTTGGAAACATGTCCATGAGCTTCGCAAGTCCTTCCTTCATTGCAAATTGCAAAGAAATTCCAGAGACATGGCCTGAACTGTTTCCTCCGCAATTAATGATAAGTATATCTGGAGGACGCTCTGTCAGTAAAGTAACACAGAGAGGTACCAAGTCCAGCCACATCGTGCCACGCACACCATGCCAGTGCACTTCCACATGAGGAAATCCGAGATCTGCTGATAAACTGCAGCTTTCTGCATGCACCTTCAACCAATGTATCCATGAGTCTCCCAAAATCCAGATAATCTGTTTTCGAGCATGGAAAGCCATGGCTGTGTGGTCTCCTGACAGGGAGAAGATGGTCTTACTAAAGTGCATCGTTCAGAACACACCTACTGAACTTTATGGACCAATCCCTAGCTCCGCTCATTCCCATTTGCATGCATCTCCACCCCTGAATCCCCGTTGGTGATATGCGGTGTCTGCAAAGTACCGCCATGTTCACGGACATGTATAGGATCAGAGCGTTACGTCGGTACATTAAAGTGTTATTTCCCTTTTTCCCCTTTAAGGTGGACTCTCAAAAGAGCCATATTTTTTTTTTTTGGCCAGATACCGTACAATCATCTGTTATTTTATTTATTTTTTTGAATGTTTTGTCCTTGCTTTATTCCTACAACCATTACAGAACCTTCTCTAAAGCAAGTCTTGCGTTCCAAAAGAACATCGCATTTCCCAAAGAAGATAGCGCAACACCATCTGCTTAAAAATAATCCACATTGCTTGAAGCAATGTTATCGTGGCTGCAGAAAAACATACCAGCTCGTAACATGAATGCACGCATGCCGTGATTGATGATACACCTCCCAATACTTTGATCTGGACAGAAAACAGAATTGTTGTCCCATTTTACTCTAGGGAGTAAAGCATGGAAAATGACTTTCGTTGTTGGGAAGATGGTCATGAGTGCTTCAACCAACTGTACGAAATCTGCCAACAAAGTATGTGAACTCACATATCCCAAATGGGAAGCACCGTAGTGCAAAATTACCCTATGAGGAGTGGTCATTGTACGCATGTCTCTGCAAACCTGCAGAATTGCCGCAGCATTGGCATCAGTATCAGCGCTCCACACCACCTCCACTCCTCTCACATCGAAATGGTGTGCCACATGCCTAATCTCGGCTTAGTGTTGTAAGCCATGCACAAAAATGTCTCCAAGCACCAAAACCCTGACCCTCTCCATCTCTGCCATCTTCAGTGTACGCACCGTCTTTCGACACAAAAGAGTAATGTGAACATCTGATTGGCTGATGCCTACAGTCCCCTTTCCATGAAGGATTTGCTGTAAAAACCCATATGTGACATGCCCTACCTGCGGACAAGCGTTGCCTACGTGCGGCACGTAATCTTACCCAGTCCTACCACCCTTTCCACAGCGGTAGCAAGTCGAGTCCCTCATTGGACACAACTAAGCAGTCACACAACCATCCACCAATCACATTGAGCATCGCCAATTCTAACTCCGTCATCAACATTGCGCACTTCAAAATTACTTTTGATGATTCTGAATGGAAGTTGCATATCATTGCAAAGCATCAACTTCACAAGCTACGATGCAAGTATTGCGAATTTCTACGTACAGCTCCATGCATGCGCACATGCATGAGTATACAATACAGGTATGTATATTGTAATCAGAGAACATGTGCAACCCTTATGATTTAATTTAGACAAATCAATGCCGCTAAATGTGCATAGGCAATACATACCAATGCTCCCCCTTTTAAGTGCAAGATGTCCGATTTATCATTGACAAACCGCACAACTGCTTACTGTCTTCCGCATAACCTATAAATACGTTGCAAGCATGCCTATTTAGGGCAGAACTCAATTTTGTATGTGAAAATGTCAGAGTTGTGTACTGTGTACGGGCTACAGTAATACTACTTGCAATGTAATTGCATGAGAAAAGTAAGCACTTCCGATTGCTGTGGTGACATCTCCCTCTGAGGGTCTCCCGAATTCTCGGCATCGTGCTTTTAATTTGCAAGTAGAACATTTTTCCCCATCTATTACTGTGCCCTATCACTTACAAACCTCTCTCCTATACATAGTACACTGTGTAGAAACCTAGGCATTTCCATAAACTTAAAATTGTTAGCAATTTTGAAGGACTTTCAAGTACCATATTGCAAATACCATGCAAAGACTGCACAGAGTGAAGTGAAATGCACACATGCACTGGGTTGAAATATGGAAGTAGAATGCTGTGACGGAAGAAGCACAATTAATGTGTGCACGGAAGAAGCACAATTAATGTGTGCAGTATCATCACTGCTGTAAACACACAAAGTAATTGATTTTTTTTTTTGCACCGCAGTGAAGACTACTCTCCTGAGAATCAACAGCATCTACACTGCCGACGACATATCCGAAGAAACCTGGTTATTTTGCAAAAAAAAGTAAGTACAGTACTACCTTTATATTGTAAATACTCCTCAAAGAGGCTGTGTGGGTTATTTGTTTATTTTGGGTGCCAAAGCAAACATTGATTTCTAAACCATTCTACCTACAGATACCCATTTATTGAACAAAGAGTAACAGGCAGAATGGCTCACAAATCCCTGTGTGTTTGGAACTCAAATAACATACGTAATCCTTAGAAGGTTAGATTTAGAAAAGAAGTTGCTGTTGCAAGTTTATGGCATTTCGTTTATTAATAATGGTTCTCGTCACAAGTAGCCCACTTTGTACTCTCATCTGATGCACATTCTAGTAGTATACAAACAATAAAGTAGCCTTACGAAATCATTGCAAGAGTCCAATGCACATCGGCACACCATGACAAAGAGCTTTCCCATCAGACTCATGCACACATGCACACAGCACACAGACATTGGACAACAGACCAAAGTATACCTTTTTTTTCAACAGACACCAAAGAATGCCTATCAAAAAGCAACTCCATAGAAAGGAACGCAAAAGTATAGCAAACAAAAATAAAAGTGCCCAATGTAAGAATCCACCTGTTGTAGAGTTTGTAGAGAATGTTGGAACAAACCAGCTAATGTAGTTGGTTAGCAAAACAAAGGAAGTCTCAACTACCGAAACTTTACCTTCTCCATTAAAATGTGTCACAAAACACAAAAATGTTGTCAAAAAAACGACTACCAGTACAGCTAACAATGCTCCTAATAATCCTGAAAGTGTAACAAGAACGCATAGTAAAAAAAGTATTTTATCAAAAATGTTTCGTCACAGAGTCCTTCAGAATCTACTAAGAGAGGACCAAAATCATCCTCACCCCTTAAAACCTACCGTAGAAAGTTAATCCTACAAGCTCTCGTGGACAGTGCAATCCTTCTCAAAAGGAAGTTGTTTATATTAGTGTTAAATAGGATGAAAGCACTAACAAAACTAAATACTAAACTACAAAAGAAACTCAGCAATAAACGGAATGTGAACACAAATAATTTCTTACATGTTTGTGATGGTGAATGGAGTCACACAACAACCACAGAACCATATTTTAATGAAGAAGCATACAAACAAAATCAAACAAACACAATTACCATCCATAGCAGTGGGCGAGGGTATGAGAAAATCAATACTACCATTATGGAACAAGAAACACTGCTTACAAATGTATTCTGTGAAAACTCAGAATTACCTCTCGATTCAGCAGAACCACACCGTCCAGTATACAAATGGCCGTGCACATCAATGTGTACCATTCCAAACAAAGCGTTCAAATCTTTACGTCAGTTCCTCAATCAAAAGTAAAATGAAAGTGCTGCAAAATATGGATTTTTGTCCAGTGCGGAAATACACAGGACTAAAAGGACATTCATTAGCCTGCATTTCTGGGCCTATTTGCAAAAGCACCTTCCATGATATCAAAAGGATATCAATACATCATTCCAATGTAAGAAATCTAGTGTATAAAATATACTATGCAAAAAGTCCAGCTTCAGAATTAGGCAACTTAAATACCACTGTTCTGCATGGTACACCCAAATACTTACAAGAAGAAATTGACCGTATTCAGAGAAAGTATTTTGGAAATGAGAGCCACTTAAAAAATGCAACAGTTTTAGAACATAGTAGCAACAATTCTGCACAGAGCAACCTTCCATTACACACATACAGAAAATAAATAGTAAAATGTAAAAGGTCATCGGCTGAAGTACCAAACCATGTGTGTGTGTGTTGCCACAGAACGTTTTGCAAAAGTAACACAAAAAAATGTGGACATAGCATACAAAATAGAAGACAATGAAGATTCTAAATGGTTTGAATTAGCTCTCTACCTTTTAGCAGAAAACAAATATGAACTAACCGAGCACCTACTATGTTGCAGTTACTGTACTACAAAATTAGACAACAACCACACTCCTTCATGTGCTATAACAAATAATTTGGAATTGTTTCCATTACCAAAAATCCTGCAACAGCTCAATTTTTATGAGAGCATAATAATTCAAACAGTTCACCCATTTCAAGCAATTATATGCCTCATCCGAAAACAGCAAAATTACCTTCCGCTGAATTGGTGAAAGGCACTTGGTGGCAAAGTAGTTTATTTGTCCTTAGAGCTAACTTAAAATGAACACACTCTAGGAGTGGAACGTTCAATAGATTATTCTTTAATAGTCTTGGTAAATGGAGTACCAACAAATTACAAAACAATTTGGCAACAATTAGTGTACTTACACAAAGTTAGACAAGCATTGCAATATTTAAAAGACAATAATGAGTACTACAAGGAAATAAATATTGATGAAAGCTTAAGGGAAACAACTGAAATAATTCAAGAGCCATCAGAAACTGGACAATTCGAACTTCTGGATCCTGCTACAGTATCCACTCTTTTGGACCATTACACAATTCATCCATTGCATTCCAATGAAAGCATAGATGATGCACTAGAATCTTACCAAATGCGACAAACCAAAGGGTCACCAATGAGTATATGGGAAAAAAGTATAGAAGCACGTGCTTTTCCACTGCTATTTCTTACTGGCAAAGGTGGAAGATATGATGATAGACCCACTCAGATTGGGGCATCAGAATACCGTTCATTACGAATGTATTTGCAAGATCCCAGATTTAGACAAAATGTAGAATACATATTCCACCTACTCTATGAAAGTGAATTAGCAACACTCTGTTACGGATTTGCACACATTCTTAAATCTGGTACCCACTTTCAAAATATGTCAGCTACGCAGTTAATACAAAAAGTACAGGAAAAAGATGAGTTTTTACAATCAAGTATAACAAATTTGTTTGCAAACATGCGTGGTACAAAGGAATACTGGTTCTGACGGCACGGAGACGTGTGTTGTATGATCAGAAACCTTGGACCACCAACTTGGTTTGTGAAGCTAAGCTGTGCCAAATATGCATGGGAAGATTTACAAAGTTCCTACGCATAGCAAACAGCAGCAAAAACAACATAGATATGTTAACACCTGGAGAACTTTGCTCTCTAGACCCAGTTAATGTGTCAAGATATTTCCATCATCGTTTCATTGCCACGCTACACTTTATTTGCAATAAAACTGTTCCTCCCCTTGGAGAAGTGCAACACTTCTTTTGGAGAAAAGAATATCAAGAGAGAGGAGCACCACATATTCACATGCTGATATGGATCAAAGGTGCACCGAAATTTGGTCACGACAGTGACAGCACTGTTTTGCAGTTTATACAAAAATATGCCACTTGTGAAATCCCTTCTCAACAGACACATAGTGAGCTGCATGGGCAGATTTTACAATTTCAAAGACACAAATGTGGCAAATATTGTCACCACAAATACAAAAACAAAGGTAAATGCTACACCAAATGCCGCTTTGGTTTCCCTAGACCAGTTACAGATACAGGTGAAGTAAACAACTTCATGTCTTCAGTTCAACATAGTGTTAAAGGTATATCACCTAAGAACACGTATTACATAAAAAGAAGGGAAGAATCAAAATATATCAATGATTACAATGCAATCATTGCCCTCTTATGGAATGCAAACATAGATGTGCAGTACATTGCAAACAATTCAACTGCTGTTGCACGATATGTTACAGCCTACTTAACAAAAGCAGAAAAACAGAGCTTCAAGACGTCTGGGATGACCTAGCATCAGACAAAACATTATCACAGAAATTGTACAGCCTAGGCATAAAAATGATCTCTCATAGAGAATGTGGCACCTATGAAGCAGCAGATCATTTAACCGGTACTGCTTTGTATGGAAAATCAGACAACATAGTTTGGCTCAGTCCTGGTCCTGCAAAATCTAGAAAAAGAGTGCTAAAATCATATGAGGACATAGAAACAATTGCCAGAAATGACCCCAACAGCCAAGACATTCTAAAAAACAATTTACTAAACACATACTATCCAAAAAGGAGTAGCGCTCTGGAAAGCATGTGTATATACCACATAGCTCAAAACTTTGCATACAAAAATAATGTAAAACCCAATGAAAGCAAACGTAGATATAGAGTGACCGATTGTGAAGGGATCTTAGTGAAACTTACCAAACGAAGCTTAATGAATTAAGTAAAATTGTCATTAAAAACTCCTCAACAGAAAGAACGATATTACATGTCTCTGTTACAACTTTTCAAACCATGGAGAAAAGAGGAGGACATACTAGATAACTATGACTGCAATGAAGATGCTTTCAAAGCAAATGAAAGCACTATCACCGATGTGAACTTTACGCAGTACAAAACAATGTTACACAATGAGCAGCAACAGGAAGAAGAACTTCAGGCCCAACTAGATAAGGACTCTTCCGACAGTAGTCAACCTTCTGTAACAGGAAGTCAAGAACCACTAGGACAACCATTAATAGCAAATACGGCTGAAGTAAAAAACACCATGTATCAGTATCAAGAATATACAGAAGACTGAACTGTACAATGAGCAAAACGTAACACGATCAGCGCACCATTTTTGAAGACTTAACAAAACAAATTGCACATGGTGTACAACATGAAAATAAAGAATGTACGTGCCAAAATTACAAACCTACACTGCTGTACGTCAGTGGTGAAGCTGGATCAGGGAAAATTCTTAATCAAAATCATCAGCAAGTTTCTTCAACAATTGACAAACAACAAACTGTCAGCTGTTGTAACAGCCCCCACAGGTTTAGCTGCCTACAACATAGGCGGTGTCACTTTACACCGATTACTACTGCTTCCAGTAGAGCATCAAAATAAATTTGACTACTACAAACTTTCTGCAGAAGCTGCAATGGAATTACGCAGAGTATTGAAACACATGAAAATGCTACTAATAGATGATGTGAGCATGGTCTACAACCTAATGTTGGCTTTGATTCATCTCAGATTGCAAGAAGTACTTAAAAGTAACAACGAAGCACTCTTTGCAGGGAAACACATTATCGTTTTCAGAGATCTTCTACAATTGGCACCAGTGAAAGGTGAACCGATTTTTAAAACCTTAGGCCACAAACTCTGCCGGAAAACTGTTGGTAGCATAGGTAATGTTAACCTTTGGCAACATTTTCAATATAGAGGATTAACTGAGAACATGCGGCAATCTGCAGATCTCACTTATGCCAACATCTTAAAAAGTATTAGACTTGGTGTATTATCGCAAGAAGCACAAGTTGTATTGAAAAACCGGCACATACATGCACTTTATGGTGACAATGCATGTGCAAGTGATGTTATGGAACAAATAGCACACAAAAATGTCAATTGTATGGCCTTAATGCCAACTCTTGCAAGCTGTTTCAAATTCAATGAAACAATGTTAAATAAAGAAATGCAACCAATACTGGAAATTAGCGCCACAGACAAACTAGACGTATGACAGTACCCATGTGTGAGCAAGCCACAACAAGACTAAATAGTTTAGAAAATTCAATCTCCAACGCAGCTGGGTTGGAAAAAATATTGAAATTATCCTTAAATTGTAGAGTAATGCTTAAACGTAACCTTAACGTAGAGCAAGGGATAGTTAATGGAGCACTGGGCACAGTTGTTGGCTTTCAATCATACCCATGTGATAACAACATTCAGCTTGTCAATATTTGCTTTGATAAAGTTTCAGAAGTGAAAAGAATAGGGTGCTCAATTGCTTGATTCCTTCTCTTCAAAGACATGTATGTATGTAGAGAGCAATTTTCTCTAACTCTTGCATATGCAGATACCATTCATAAATCCCGAGGTCTTACCCTAGACAAAGCACTGATAGATATAGGAAACACAGTCTTTAAGGAAGGCATGAGCTACGTAGTATTATCACGCTTACATACACTTGACGGTCTATTGCTAATGAACTGTGATGCAAGTAAAGTCAAAGCTGATATTCCTTGCATTCTAGAATACAAAAGATTACGTTCACTCTAGACCCCTCATCTGAAACAATACCCTGTTCCAGATAAAGTAAAACGTGGTAAAAGAAAACTAAATGAAACAGAAATGCAACAGAATCCAACAGCAAATTCCGGAAAGTAAAGAAAAGAAGCTAAAGTTTCATCAATTACCGCAAACATAGAAGAACCTATTAGGGAATGTAAACCAGGGACGTCGGCAAAGAAGCAACAGAAATTCCGAAAAATGCACTCAGATACAGAACTTGCTGGACCATTCAAATTTGCAAATGAAAGTGGGGTAAGTTGCTATGCAAATGTAGCAATGAATATTCTATTTCAATTGCCACCAATTTTTAACAGTATTTACCTGCACACTACAGACCAATTGTGTTTGCAAATGTTAGTGCTGCATAGAAATGCAACAAGCAATACTGACAACACATACATTGTTCATGGAGTAAGGCAACAAGCAATACTGACAACACATACATTGTTCATGGAGTAAGGCAACAATTGGACGACTGTGCTGGAATGGTGGGATTCACTATGAACTCACAAGAAGATCCACAAGAATTTCTAATGTACATACTATTAGTATTAGAAAACAAAAGCATACCTGTAAATGAAATCTTCCAGATTTCATACATGTGGAAACATACGTGCACTCTCTGTAGCAAAGTGATACAGGAAGAAATCCCAAATGAGCGATTTGTGTATGTTTCCATACCAAATTGTTAGAGCATTCCATTTCAGCAACTTGTACAAAATGCAAACCATGGCAGATTATGTACTATTTGCAATTCAGACAATCGCTCCACCTTACTGATACAATCACATAGTACCTACATAATAGTTATGCTTCTACGTTATAATGCAGATGGCACCAAAAACAACTGCAAACTTACTGGATTCACACACGGTCAAGTGTCACTTGGAAAGAAAACCTTTACCACAGTAGGTATAATCTACCGTGCAGGAACTACAACCAATGCAGGTCACTACACTGCATATATTAAAAAGAATTGTGGATCGTTTGAATGTAATGATAGCAGCTTTACTCTAAAGCAGAGATTGCCAGCTAATGTTACAAATGCGTATTTAATGTTCTTAAAGCCAAAATTTACGAAATAATGTGTATTTCAAGATTTTTAAAAAGAATTATGTGAAAGACTACAAACAGTTAGAATACGCCAACAGGTATCTAACTACCCAAGAGGATGTAAGAATGACACAAATAAATGAATATCACAGATTGTTGGGAACAAATACACAGGTAGAATACGCCCCCAGGTATCAAACTGTTGTTAAAAATTGGCAGGAAGGCAACAAACATAATATTAATGGGAAAGATGAAGGAAACAGGATATAACAACGACACAAATGAATGAATATCACAAAGCTGTAGGAACAAATGCACAGTTAGAAAACACCTACAGGTATCTAACTGTTGGTAAAAATCAGCAGCAAGGCAACAAACATACCATTAATCAGAAAGATGAAGGAAACACTCAAAGGGAAACAAGGAAGTAGTTAGTATCATAGTAAATTAAGTTTTTTTTTTAATCCGACAAGGATATTTTTTTCCTAGACCCAAGGATTAGAAAAGCAAACACAGAAACTGAGCGCAATGCACAGTACACTGGTTTGTAAACTAAATATGAGGGTAAAAAAAAGGTAAACTGTCTATTAAGCAATGTAGTAAATTTAAAAAAATACAAAGACTAACAAACCTGTTCTTTTACCACAGAAATGGAAAAAAAGGATACTTCCGCCAAGTACGATAACCATTGAAAAATTGTATGTGGATTCTGAACAAAGTAAGGAGTAAGTATATTGATAGTCATTTTCTACACATGCAAATCTACACGTCTAATCTATGGTACTAATATGCTGCAGTGCCTGTAGGCTGGCCCTTGCATCTTCGGTGTGTAACCTACCATCTACGCCTTACGACCAAGGTACAAGGAGTATAGGTCCTAGCCACAATCATTTCTGCATATCAAAACCATGGTCCTTGTAAATTAGCTACTTATAAATTTACTTTTCGGACCTTCGTCTGCAGCCATGCAGGCAAGACACTATGGCGTCCACACAACTAGCGCATTACACCACACCCATATTCACTTGTAACTCCACTGCTTATGACTTCAGTCTTGGGTGCATGGCCTTTGGGCATGCAGTCAAGAGTCTGGGTCCTGACTAGAAACACCACAGCATATCGGAATCATTGTGCCTTGTCATTTTACTATTTACAAAATTGGTTTTGGGAGCATGGCCTTCGGCCATGCTCCCAAAACGCTACGCCCTCCCCACAACCATCTTAATGATGTTGCATAGTACAAGTATACCAATAGCTGTGATATAGTTTGTAGCCACAGGCTACAGAGGTGAGTTTGAGGCCGTAGCATTATGAATGTATGGGTATACAGTATTTAAAATGCATAGTTACTTACAGCTGCAGTGCTTATTACTTTGTTCAAATACTCTGCATCCTGGCCACTACTACCACACCATATGACATCCATTGTGGCATATAAGTACACTACGAACAAATGTACTTTTGGGGGCATGGCCATCGGCCATGCACCCATTATTGCAGCCCCTCCCCACAGCCGCCAGAGTGATACACTACCACACCATATCGTACCCATTGTGCCTTGTAAGTACACTACATATAACTGTGCTGTTGGGTGCATGGCCTCTGGCCATGCACTCATGACTGCAGACTCTCCCCACAGCCACCTGACTGATGTTCAATACTAGGGGTGTCTCTGTAGCTCTGAAATGCTGCACTGTTTGTGCGCAGGGCCTAAAATTTTAGGTGTATGGCCATACATTTCAATATCTGGTTGTGAAGTGTCTTATAACTCCAGTGCTTACAAGTTTCCTGTTGGGTGCATGCTTGGGTGTATGGCATATAGCCTGCAACCCTGCACCCAAAAGTACACATCTTGTCCACAACCACCGCACTACATGAAACCCATGTGGGCTTGTAAGTGAAGAGGTTATAGCTCTGTTGTTGGGGGCATGGCCTTCAGCCTTGCACCCAAGAGTACACACACTCCCCACAACCAGGCAATCGATAAGCATTAGTAAGGGGGTATCCATGGGTGTGACATGCTAAAGTGTTGGTGGCCAGGGCCTAGAGTTTTGGAAGTAAGGCAGTCAGCCTTCGGCTGACAGCCATGCATCCAAGACTCTAAGCAAAGGCCACAACCATCGTAGCATGTGACACCCATGGTGTGGTATCCTTCAGTGCTTCTGGCCAGAGGCTTCACTCCTAGCTGTATGTCCATAGATCTTACTTGGGATGGGTGTGCAGTGGCTTCCACGTCTAGTACTTATAACTTTGTTCTTGGTTGCATGGCCAAAGGCCATGCACCCAAGACTGCACGCACTCCCCACAACTTTCTAATCGAAACGCAATACTACGGATGTATCCATGGGTGTGACATGCTGCAGTGGTTGTGGCCAGGGCCTATAGTCTTGGAAGTAAGGCTTCGGCCGACGCCCATGCATCCAAGACTCTAGGCCCTGCCCACAACCACTGTAGCATGTGACACCCATGGTGGCGTACTAATGAATATAATAATAGCCATCGGGAAAAGTAATGCAATCACGGCATGTTGTCAATTTCAATGTTGGCTACCACTGCGCGTGTGCTTTCAACAGTTAGAAGTTTCCTGTCCACTGCATGGACTGAAGTGCTATCGTTATTACACCCCTCATTTTCTGTGCGTAAAAACTCTCCATGGAAAATACATCATGAAGACCGACCCCCAGAACAAATGCATTAATCACCCATGTCTTACTGTCTGAACCTTTCCCAACGGTCTGTGACACAGCAAAAGAGTTTTATAAATAGAGCATATGTACGCTGGTTGTTGCTCCGCTTTCGGCGGATCCAAGATGTCGGGCGCATCCAAACAATCTGACGCAGAACACGTCTCGCAGCAGCCAATGGGAAGAGACGTCGCATGTCCACCTCTTGACGCCTTCCCCTTAGCCAATCGGTATCTTGTCCCTGGACCGAACAGCGAAGTGTGACCACGAAGCGGACAAAGCTATCACTAATTTTTTCAGACCTACTTTTTGATAATTTTAAAGAAAAGTACTGCACGGAAGGTCACCAAATTTACAAAAGCATGCTTTCTCGACCAAGCCCGTGTACCTGCTGCAGATTTCGTGAACATCCATCCAGCGGTTTGAACTGTAGCCGTGCGCAAAGTTTTTCCCCCATTCAGTCTATGGGAAAAAAAGATGTTTCGGCACCCACCCTCTAACATTTGCCCCCCTGGACCAGACATCTCCAAACTTTGCAAAAACATTCAGAGTGGCCCATATACTTTTTTTGCAAAGAGTGGTGATGATTCGTCCAGGGGGAGAAAAGTTATAAGCCACCCAAAAAGTTCTCTTCATATGGAAACAGCAACTTAACCATAACTACACGTACATATGTATATATATATATATATATATATTTCCAATCCTTTCACTCCGACTGCGCAGAGTGATGTTGAGCCACACTCACGGAGTGGGCTTCCAAATGCAGGCTCCCAGCTCAAATCCACAAATTGCACCATAGTCCAAATGGAATAAAAATCATTCTATTTTATTTATCAAAAATTCGTTAAAAAACTATTTCATACAAAAAACCTCCAACCCTTGCCCCGCCTAACAAAGGCGCTCCGCAGATGACGCATTTCGCTACACCTTGTAGCTTGGTCACATAATATATATATATAAGTAAGTATTCCATACTAGCAGGTGTACCCGTGCTTTGCATGGTCATTCTTACTTCAGTCCTAGTTTGAAGTTTTTTTAATGAATTAATCCAATGCCTCTATGTAGACAATATTGCTAGTCTTTCCTGCAGAAGCTAGTGTGAACAAATTGTGTTTGTTACCAACTCTGGAGCAAGCCACATAAAGCTAATCATGAGAAAAACATGAATTTCGTAAATTGGTTCCAGCTACTTTGAGTTAGAGCGTTGAGATTGTACAACAACATTATTGGTGTCCCGACCTACAGCCGAGGTAGCAGTGACCTCAAATATGTGCCGTACGTGTAGGGCTGAAGCGTCTAATCTTGAAGTGCTGTACCCATATGTGCTGTAATCATGTAAGCTCCATACTTGTTGAGATGGCATACATTCAATTTCCATGAGAAATGAAGTTCTTGTATTTATCATTGGAGATTTGCCACAATGTGATGGACAACGTCATTGTGGACACTCCTAAAGAAACATGCACTGTTTCCTGTCGCATCACTACAAAAGCACTGTATTGTGTCACCCACATAACTTCAAAAGTGACTGCCAGTAATGTCAGCTAGAATGCTGATAGAGTGGAAAGTTTAGGAACAATGAACTGCTGAGGTTTTCATGAACTGCTGAACTTTAAGAAGAATCAATGCAGAAAAACGGCAGAATTACAGCACAAAGAGGCATATGGCAGGGGTAAGCATTGCAGACCGTTAAAAATAAAGAAATCTGAAAAAGGTACTTTTTATACGTGTTACATTGTCAACAGCATGGAACCTACCCACATGCCAAATTCCAGGTTTGTAGCATGTTGCGAAGTATGCTGAACATTTCAAACAGACACACGCATATCCAAGCTTTGCAGACCGCATTAAAAAAAGAAATTAGTAAAATGTATATGTTATGCTTTTTACATTGTCTACACCATGGAATCTACCCATATGCAACATTTCGGGCTTGTAGCATGTTGGGAAGTAGGTTGAACATTTCGAACAGACACACACACATATCCAAGCATTGAAGGCTGCAAACATTCGAAAAATGTATATTGCATACTTTTTACATTGTTACATTGTCTATGCCATGTAACCTACCCACAATCCACATTTCAGGTTTCGAGCATGTTGGGATGTATGCTAAACATTTTGAACAGACACATACACATATCCAAGCATTGCAGACAGCTTAAAAAAACGCTTAAAAAATAAGTAGAACAATGTATATTTTATATTTTTTACTTTGTTTACACCATGGAACCTACTCACGTGCCAAATTTCGGGTTTGTAGTACGTTGGAAAATATGATGAACACTTCGAACAGACACACATATCCACAAATGTCCCTTGTATATTTAGAGAGGGAACAGAACTGATACACACATATAGCAATACATTGTTTAAATGTTGGCAAAGGTATGGTGATGAGCATAAACAGTAAATAGGGTTATGCACGTAAAAAGATGGTACACATGAAGAATTATGTGAACTTATGAGGTCACATGAAATGTATTGATCCCCGAAACATTGTAAGCATTGTGCAAATCTATAGTTACAATGTGAGCTGTGGAATAGTAAAGACATTTAAGTATGCAATGATATGGTACCACAGAGCATGTTAAATGTTCAGCAAACACAAGCCTCCACCACTACTACACACATTGAGCCATCACAGCCAAAAGGCGATAACTACCTGTCAGCAAAGTCAGACTGGCCTAACGTTCCTTCCATGTGACCAATAACAGCATTATGGTTTGTGCCATTTGCATGGTGGGCTCCGATATGGGCACCGCAGGGCAGATTACGCAGAGGCGAGTGGGACTCAGCCACTGGCAAGAAGACAAATCTGGCACAAGTCCAGCAAGAACAAGCACAAAGTTGCGGGCACCAGACGAATCTGATGGAGGCCTTGGAGAAGCTAACATTTTATGATCGCAAAAATCCTTTTTCCCAACTGATTGAGGCTGTGGATTGAGGAATCAGAGACATTGCACCTCCCTATGGACATGCGGACCAGTCTGCATGTGACAGACTACATAACAGTGACAGCCCACTAGGTGACATGTGTGAAAGAACACTGCACTACGTCGGCAGGCGATGATGATCTGCAGACAGGTCAAAGGCGCAATGAAGACTGGCTTTGTTCCAGAGCTCTTAATGATGGCTTTATACATCGTGGCTGCCTTTAACCTACATCCCTTGTTTTGCCCAGTTGCTTTACATGGTCGTTAGTCGCTTCCCAAAGATAAGGTGCCTAACTGGCATGTTGATCTGAATTTCGCCCACTTTAGCCACTTATACATGCAAGCAATGCCTTGACCGACTACCAGAAAACGCTCCAGCTGCCAGGCCATTAACTCAAGGTAGAGGTGGTCACCCGGTGGAGCTCAGCCCTCTGTATGCTTGAGTACCTCCTGGAGCAGTGGCTTGCCATCATCGATTATACTTTGGCACCTCAGCATGCCAAGGCACTTGCTCGTACTGCTATGTGAGCGACCCACTGGGAGTAGATTTGCCTAGTCTGCAAAATTGCAAGGGCTATTGAAGAGGCAAGCGTCAGGGCCAGTCAGAAAGGAGCGGGACTTGTGGAAATCATTCCACTGATTTGCCTGCTGCAGAGGAGCCTGGAGAACACGCGACAGCGGGTTCACTGTCCGTAAGTGGATTCAGAGGAACTTGGGAGCCTTTGTGCCAAAATGACATTCTGCCTGCGCAACGACCAACGCATTTGTGCCATGAAGAATAGCGACATCTGCCAGCAGGTCACATTTCTGGAATAATGTTTGTGGGACCCTATGGGGTCTTATTTCATGGAGAGCATCTTCAGAGCATACTCAGTGAACGTTGCAAAAAGAAATGATATCCAAAGCACAGGAGGCATTTGGTGGTTTTTGCACCCCAGCTCGCGCACCTTCAAGCCATGGTGAGTCGCTGCAAGGACCCAGGCCAGGATAGTTTGCTGCACACTGGTGGTTGAAGTCTCTGGTGTGATGGACAGCTTTCAAATCCAGCAATCTCTGCAGTGGCCGTGTGGAAATGGCCAACCGCCTGGGACATGCTGTCACGTTTATGCAGGACAAATGTCACATGGGGGCAGAATGTGAGCCCCAGCAATAATGGTAGGATAACATGGCAGTGTGGCCAGTGCTCAAATGTGTTCCAGTGGAGATGTTCAGCTGCCAGTTGGCAAGTGTCAAGCAGAGAGAGTTTTAGTGCTAATGGGGTCATTGTGCCTGTGCACTAAAAGTGTATAGAGGCTCGCTTTCCTGAAGCTGAACTGCCACACAATCCCTAAGCACTCATTGATCTCAGAGCGAGCAATCACAGTGAACAAACACACAACAGATGACGACAACGATGATGCTTGGTGCCCCAAGTACTAGTCCTGTGCACCATTTACCTTTGCCTCATCGTATATAAAAGATTACATTTTCTTGAAGAATATATCGTGTGGACTTTAGTTTGTTTTGGACTGGGGAGCAGAGAGTTGGGCTGGTGTCCAGATAGTGAGTGAGTGCCGTTATATTTTTCAAAGGTGTGGGCTGGTCAAGGAGGTGTTCTCCTGTCCTCCTGTTTTGGTTGGTTGTCCCACCCCTTCCTCCGTCCATCCCATTCTCGACTCCAACGTAACACCTGTTCTGTAAGACAAAAGACAAGGAAAAAGGTGTGACCCGTCACAGCATGCTGGCTCTCCGAAAAGATCAATGGTCTAGGGAACAGGGAGTGGGGCTGCTGCGCAGAGAGTGAGTGAGCATATTTATCTTTTTTCAAAGGTGTCTCCTGTTCACGGTGACATCCTCCTGTCCTCCTCCTTCTCTGATGGTTGTTGGTCCTGCTCCTTCCTCCATCCATCCCCTTCTTAATTTCAGCACAACACATGTTCTGTAAGACAAATGACAAGGAAAACTGTCTGGTTAGTCGGTACAAGCTCGCTCTCCGAAAAGGCCCTTGGGGACAGGGGACAAAGAATGGGGCTGGGGAACAGAGAGTGAGTGAGCATACTTATTTTTTTTTCCAACGGTGTGTCCCCATCAAAATGGTGTCTTCTTATCCTCCTCCTTCTGTGTTGTTTTGTTGTCCCCCTTCTTCCTCCATCCACCATCGTCTACTTGTCTTCCATTATTTACTGATCCCCTGCCGGGTCTTCTCTGCTGCATCACTGTGCCATGATGCTCTGCTCCTCTGCCCATGCAGATCTGTACACCTCTGGGCCGTGGTTCCTGAGGTGGCTATGGGTGCACACATGATAGTTGAAAGCAGCATCTCATCGCAGCTCAGCAGCAGTCCACAGTACAAGCAGGTGTTCACCAAGCAACCAGGGCCGGCTCGCTTGTTTCAGGAGTTGGACCGGGGACACCATAATATAGTGTGGCATGCATCTCCAGCTCCCAGCGAGATGATTATAGCAGTGTACTGGTGACCATGCGTGACCGTGGGCCATCTGTTGAGCCACTGATTATGACAGAAGTGTCTGTTGTCGTCGTCATCATAGTCTTTGCCGCTGTTGTTGCTGCTGGTGCTGCCCCCACTGTCATTGCTGTCACTGCCAGCGCGGTCATGTTTGCTGGCTCTGTAGACCACTTGATGCTATAGTGGCGGGAAAGATGATCAGACATCCCTGATTCTTCCCTGATGGCCTCACTCTTACCACGTAGGTCATAGATGACGACAGCACCCTCCCTTGGTGGAACATTCTCGGGTACAGAGTACTACCCCAGATCAATGACGACACAGAATAATGAAGTGGCTTCAGTATTAAGGGCTGCTACGGTGGTGTTGATGCTGAGAGTAAGCAGCACGGTTTATAGTCATTCCATCGACAGCCAAAGCATCGAATGTCATACCATCTAAAAAATGCTTTTTTTTAAGATGGTTTGGCTGTAGATGCTTTGTTTGTAGATGCAATGACCGGATACCAGTAGGGGCACAACATGGTGGAGTGTAAATGGAGGCAGCCAACAGCATGCTGACCACTGGGGTAAGGGGAGTGTAAGTAGTTATTGTGTGCACAGAGAGGCTGTAAAAATGCACAAGGGCATGAGTGAGATTTTCAGGGGAGCAGGAGATGGCAGGCATTGAGGGGATTTGCTAGGAGGGGGTCAGTGGATCTTCAGGTAAATTAAGGTGGTGAAGCACATGGCGTGGCCCCGAAGGGGCTTTGGGTGCCAAGGCATAACATGGTGGAGGGGCTGAGCCCCCCGTTTCGCCTTCTGTGTTAGCGAGAAGGCACAAGAAGGGGAAATTGGGCCATAAAACGTGACTCCTATATGTAGTGCTTGCGAAGGGCAAGCAGTCTCTTTACACACCCACTTCTCCTGCAACAGGACCAGTTGTGTCATCAGCTGGAGTACATTGTGTGCAGAAAAAGGAGACCAATGCAGTGGAAGCTTAACGGGAGCATGTCGATGCATGATGAAGACAACAATCAAGGAGGAAGAAGCAGACCACTGTAAGGGCTGCCCGCTCATCTACTGCTACCGCATGCTTTGGCAACAAGGCATTCAAAGCCAAACACACCGTGCAGCAACAGAGGTGAGTCCGGGACGTGCAGCTCCAAGGAAGAGAGGTGTACCCCCGCCTGGCCAGGAGATAAGACCAGGAGGTGTTGAGCCAGTGCAGGTTTGTTTGTTTGTTTGTTTGTTTATTCATTTGTAATGCGCACCAGACCCATGGGTATCAGCGCGCAGCAATTACAGGATATGCAAGGCTTATGATACAGGTTATGAGCAGGAATAATACAGATACACAACAGGCATATGTCAATAAATACATTAAATAGAGTATACAGATACATTACAGGAGTCTAAGTAATGCAGAGATCAGGCCTACAGGCCGGTAGATTTGAGCAGGTTGATGTAACTAGTATGGTTGATCTTTCCTAATAGGCAAGGAGTTCCAAAGTTGGGCCGCTTTCATGGGGAAACTGCAGCCACCTGCCTTAAGGAGCTTAAATCTTGGGATGATGAGGCAGTTGGTGCTGATAAGTCTCATGGGTCTGGTAGATGATCTCCTGTGGAATCTATCCCTGAGATAGTTAGGGTCAGCATTATGTAATGCTTTATGGGTGAGAGATGCAGTTTTTAGTTGGATTTTATTGTGGGTAGATCTTCCGGCAACACCAAGTGCCGGTCTTAGAGCGTTGTTTTGGAGGATTTGTATCCTCTGGATGATTGATTTGTTGCCACTGATGTAGAGGGTGTTGCAATAGTCTAGCCTAGAGAGTATTGGGGCTCTGACCAAGATAATGCAATTGTCATCTGAAAGGAAGGGTTTGCCAGTCCTAATGAGCTTACAAGTGTAGGCAGTGATGGCGGCCATGTAGTTCACTGGTTTGGCAAAGGAGAGGTGGAATCAAGGTAGAAGCCAAGGGTCTCTACCGCCTTGGTCACCTTGATGAGGTTAACATCAATTATGAAGGATGAGTATTCCTGACCTAGTTTTTTGAAGTTGGTGTGGGTGGCCAGGATGATGAGCTTGGTCTTGTCATCATTCAGGCATAGACCGTGGGCCAAATCCTTGTCGTAATCCCCAGAAAGTGGGAGGAGTATCTGAGTATCATCTGCGTAATTAGTGTAGGTGATACCCAGAAGGTCCAGATAATCAAAATGGGGCTAAGTGAAATATATTGTATAATGGTGGGGAGACACATGAGCTCTGGGGTGCACCACACTTGATAGGGATAGGGTCAGCCGCTGCTGAGGGGGAAAAGACCTTAATGGTCCTGTCGCTCAGGAAATACTCTGTCCAGATAATGGCCTCTTTGGAGAAGTGGGCAGCAGAGTCTAGGTGGCTGCATAAGACCCTGTGGTCCACAAGTCCGAATGCGGCCTATAGGTCTAGCAGTAGGAGGAGGACTGTTTTCCCTTTATCTCTTAGCTCATCGACCTGTGTCTTCAAGTCGATGAGGGCGGTCTCTGTTCTGTGTTGTGGGGGGCGGAAGCCTGATTCTCTTGCTCCTGGGAGTTTATGGAGTTCCAAATATTTTTGGATCTGAGTGTATGCAACCTTGTCAAGTATTTTGAGCAGGAAGGGTACTGTGGTAATGGGCCGGTAGTTGGTAGGTATGAGTGGATCAAGGGTTTGCTTTTTTAGCCGTGGGAGCACCGAGGATTGTTTCAGGTTGGTGGGGGTAATGCCAGATTCAAATGAGGCATTGATAAGTTTGGAGATAAAAGGGGCAAGATCTCTTGTAGCATCCTTTATGAGATGGGCTCGGCAAAGCTCACCCTGGCATTTGGATGGCCTGAGTGAAAGAATAACTTTTTCTACCTCAAGAGTGGATGTTTTAGTGAAGTTGAATCTGGCAGGAGAGTCAGGTAGTGTTTCCTTAGAGGGGAGGTTAGGAGTGTTATTCGGTTGGAATAGAGAATAAAGGGAGGCTTTTTTTGGGCTATTTTATTTTGGAGAGTGGTTACTTTGTTAGAGTGTGCCTGTTGAATATCTGAGCACCATGTCTTGTTTTTAGTGCAGATGTCAGGCGTGTGGATGGGAAACTCTAGTTCCTTTAGGATGGTGAATGATTCCTTCATACTGGAGTTGGCGTTAGAGATGCGTTCATTGTAGGAATTACGTTTGGCCATGCAGATTTCAGATTAGTTTGGTTCTGTTGGCTTCTGACGGGAGTAAACTCCTGGAGGTTTCGCACCTCCTCTTTAGAAGTAATAGGTCCCTTAGCTGTGGGCTGAACCACTTGTTCAAGTGGGATTTAGGCTTGCTTGGTCTGAGTTTGAGTGGGGCAATACTGTCAAGTGAGGTTAGCATAATTTTATTGTACTCATTGACCAACGTACCTGGATCTAGGTTGTCTGCAAGCGAGTTGAGGGTTGGGAGGATGGTGGGGATCACTTTGTCTGCTGTGATGTTCTTTTTGTTCTTTGTTAAACAAGGTGGGACAATCGGTGTGACTAACGGGAGAGGCCTGGTTGTTGAGAGTGTGAAGGACAAGAGGAAGTGGTCTGTCCAGGGTTGCGGAGAGATGGAGGTGCTGTTGGCAGTGCAGTTGTAGTCAGCCATCCAATCAAGGGTTCTCCCTTTGATATGTGTGGGTTCGCTGTTTTTTTTTAGATAGGCCAAGTGCGGACAGAATATTGGTGGTGGTTATTGCATATTTATCTAGAGGGTCATTGAATCCTATTTTGAAGTTGCCTAGTAGTAATAGTTGAGAGTTGGTTTTGAGATTATTGGAGAGTAAATTGTAGATATCCTCCTCAAAGGTTCCAAGTGGGCCGGGGGGTCTGTATAGGGTAGTAAGGGTCTGGGAGTTGACTAGGGGGAGTTTAACAGTGAGGACTTCACAGGATTCTGTGATTTGGGAGGGAGCAAGTCTCATAGAGAGGCAGGATTTGGAGATAATTGCAATACCTCTGCCTTGTGTCTTATCTCTATCCTGTCTAAGTATTTTGTAGCGGTCTGGGACAGCCAAAGAGATCATAGGTCCTGCCGCTTCATGCAACCATGATTCAGTAATGGCAAGAAAATCTAGGTTGTCTGCCAGTATCAGGTCAGAGATTTCTGTTGCATGAGCAACCAGGGACCTAGCATTTATTAGAGCTCTTTTAAGTGGGTGGGCAATGGTAGTGGTTTATGCAGAGGTGGCGTTAGTAAAGGTTGAGACAACTTTCTTAGGCTTGTGCGCAATGAGGGGCGAGTGAGGCTAGTGATGGGGTTGGACCTGGTAGAATTATTGCTGATAGGGAGGTACATTTTCTTGTTTGGCATGGGCAGTGATCTAGTGAGGGGTTCAAAGAATTTGGTCAGTCTGGAGCGGAGTCTGGTGTTCCTGGAACTTAAGGTGCAAGGGTTACTTGGGAATAGGTTCAATGGAGTGGAGTAGCTAGCTTGTCCAATGATAGGAGGATTGTAAGCCGGCATTTTAGTCTGGTTGTGGGGGCTTGTAAGTCAAAGGGGGGAAGCCAAGCACAACACACTAGGGAGCTAATTATAAGTAGTGTGCTAACGGCGTAGAGGCTGTGAATTGCGGTGTGCATGTTGTGATAAGATCTTCTAGTACTGGCTGGGACCTCTAAGCCTATGCAGAATAGGCTAGTCCAACATTGGTATTGATAACAAAGTATAGATTATCAGCTTTAGCAGTTAGTACACACTAGGACAATTGGTGAGGTAGGCTAGGCCAACATAGTATAGATGGAGGGCATCCGCCGGGCGGGATAAGTCACAGTATCATAATAGGCTAGCCCATCTGTGCAGGCAGTTAACATGGCAGACAGGTCTGACACATATAAAGGGCATCATACCAGGTGGCACGTTGGTCTGGCAGGTGCTCTGTGAAGTTGGGCGACCACCAGAAGGTACAGACGGGTGCTGACGGCCCAAGCGCAAGAAGAGCGCTGCCCTCCAGAGAGCGGCGTTCCATGTTTGTATCCTGGGAAGCGGGAGATTGAAGAATCCACGGGTGGCGGACAACCAGTGGTTAGAAAAAAGGTCCCTCCAATGTTGTTAGGCATGGTGGCCATTTTGGGAAGATGGATTAAGGCCTAATATGTGCAAAGGAATGGTGCAATGGAAAGTGCATTGCACAGCTAGTGCAACACAGCACCAGGGACACAGTGCAAAGAGTTGGCACACTACTGATCACTGAATCTGCATCTGTGGGAATAAAAACTGCTACTGGCAAGTGGCAACGTGTGTGGAGCTTATTGAGGGGAGCATTGCAGTTTTGCAGGAGCAGCAATCTTCCTCGTCTTAGTGAATTTAATTTTAAAAAAAGGAAGTGCTACATTGTGAATGGAGGCTGTTTAAAGGGGCAAGGAAGGAGATTGTTTGAAGAGACTGAGTACCGCAGACAAGCAGGCAGAGCAAGGAGTGCCCATAGCAGCACACCAATCTTCCTTGTCACAGTAAGGTCAACAAATAAAAGGTGTGCAGCATTGAAAAGTGACGGTACTTAAAGTTGCTAGGCAGGAAGTTCTGAAGAGCCTGAGCTCTGGGGCAGCAGCAAGAGTGGAGGAAGAAAGAAGAATGGACAGTGCGGAGGATATGGTGGACCTACTGAGGAAAGTCAGAGTAACCACACAGGAAAAAGGAGTTAAATGGCTTATAGCTCAAGACACAGCTAAGGAAATGAATGAACAAGAAGGTGTATTGGAAGACACGGGGGGGGGGGAGTTTGTCCCAGATATGCCTCAACAGAGTGGGCTATCGCAGCCCAAAGAAGAAGAGCAAGACTATGCAGGAGTATTCCGAGGCAACCAGACAGACTGGAGGATGCCCCAAAAAGAAGAAAAAGCACAGAGGAAGAAGATGACCCTCTGTCAAGAGGCTTCAAAGAGTGAGAAATTCATCAGTGAAGGCGGCAGAAGCAAATGGCGAGAGGGAAACACAGACCCGCTGGGGGCCTCAATGGCAGTGGCAGAGCAGTATGCATTGGTTGAGGGAATTGTAAACATTGTAAAAATGCATGTTGAAAAAGCACTGAAAGGATTGCATGAAAAGTTGCACGTTGATAATGTGAAATTCCTGTAAGGATAACTAGGGTGTGCAAGCAGGGACAAGTGTGGACGGCAATGCTAACATAGTGCTGGGGGAGAAAAGGAGGGTCTCTACAGTGGGAAAGGAACCAGCATCATTGGGGAAGGGTGCACAGGCAGAGGAGAGAGAGGCACTTAGTTGGTTGTCGCATGAGGGGAGCGTAGCTTTTGTACTGAGTGGTTTAGACCAAGGGGAAAAGGATGTAGCCAGTACTCTAGCAATGGGGTTTCGAGGGGAAGCCTGGGGGCTCAAGAGGAGAGGCAACCAAGGGGTGGACAGGTAATGAGACGCACTTGCTTCAGTAGTAGGGGTTAAAAGGGACCCAGGATGCCCACCCATGGCCACACGGGCAGCAGGCCTAGTCTAGCACGTACTGTTGGAGGCAAAAGAAAAGATATGGAGTAAGGTGTTTATTGACATGTTTACATTGCTCAAGCAGGTTCGGGTTGGGCATAATGAAAGAGGCCAAGAAGGAGGATGACAGAAGGGAAGGCAGGAAGAGAGTGAGGAAGGAGAGGAACATTAAGAATTGGCTGTATGCCTTCAGGAGATAAACCTTCATAATGGGTGAAAAATACCTGTGTGACACTGCCGCACTGTTAACGTATGAGCAGTGCATCCACGAGGCGCACAAAGAATATGGGGATGATGCATGTTTCAGGCTAAAAATGCAAATGTATCCCATCATGAATTGGGATGACAAAGATGTGTCGGGGTACATACACAATATGGTAGCCAGTAATGTGCACAACAACATCTCAGGGGGTGAGAACCAGTCATTTAGGAAGCAGTACCTGAGTTGAAGGGGAAGGCGGTATCAGAATAGCGAAAGAGTAAGGGGGCCCTTTTGCGGCAAATTTGGTGCCTGGTACAGGGGTTACGGAGCAGGGAAAGACACTACCTGTTGGAAATTTGAAAAGGGGAACGGCACCTGGAGAGCCAACTGCAAGTTCAGGCACGCAAGCAGCAAATGTGGTGTAGACCACATGGCCACCCGGTGAGGAGCAAAGGAGCAACAGTAAGCAGAGGGAGCATGCAAAGCAGAAGGGAGGGGCGAACCAAGTTAATGGAAACATCCCCAACCCTGATCAAGCTTGAGACATTGCGGCCGCTGCGGAACACATATCACGAAACAATAGCAGCAGAGGCACTTTTAAAAGGTTTCTCGGATACATTCATGATACCAAGCCACAATGTTCTCAGTGGGGTGGTCCCCAAAAACATGAAATCAATGGCCATCACACCAGAGATAATTGATCTAGAGATTGAAAAGGAGATACGGCTAGGCAGGATAGAAGGGCCATTCAAAGGGTCCCTGTTCACGGAATTTGTGGTTTCTCCCCGATGGGTTATTCCAAAGAACGAAAACTTTGACAAATGCATGCCTATGGGCCGTGCTATCTCATGCCACTACATCAAGCTATTCAGCACCTTCATTGAGTGGGCAGTGAGGAAAAGATATTCAGGGGCAAAAGTGGCACACTTCCTGGAAGATTTTCTCTTTGTTGGGAAGGAAGGTGAAGAAGGATGCGAGGCAGCACTAAGCTCATTTGAGCAATTGGTGGATCATTTAGGCATCCCACTTGGAAAATAAGCCAACAACAAACCTGACTTTCCTCTGCAAGGGAAAAAGTAGAGCGGTTTAAGCAGGAGAAGCAGAACATGAGGAAGAAAGAGAACTCAATCTTAGAAGAACTGCGGAAGCTGATGGGGCAATTGAACCTTTCATGGAAGGTTCATCAAGGCTGGCAGGGTATTTGCAAGAAGGCTTGCCTGTAAGACAGTGGTGTTGGCACAGGCTCCTCACCATGTGTGCCTGGGGATGGGAGCGAAGAGTAACCTCCATGTCTGGGAAAGTTTCCTGGAATCTTTTAAAGGGGTGTCGGTACGCAGGGATCCATGGCAGTCTAGCGAAGAGATCGAGCTGTTCACAGACGCTTTTGGAGCATTTCTGGCAGGAAGTTGGTACGCGATCACAGGGCCATGGGTATGGATGGAGGAGAGGCTAACGAGTAACATAAAGTTCCTGGAGCTGTTTCCCATCTCGGTCAGCTTCTACATCTGTCAGGAGAGATTGGCCAATAAGAAGATCATGCTGTGGTGCGCTACCCAAATGGTAGTGCAGGTGGTGAATACCGGTGCAGCGATTGCCCGTTGGTGCTGGCCCTCTTGTGTTTTTTGACACTTACATGCTTGTGACTGAATACACATGTGAGGGTGAGCCATATCCCAGGTGTCTAGAACAGCATAGCTGATGCTTTGTCTCATTTGCAGTGGCAAAGATTCATGCAGCTCACACCGGAGGCAGAAGAGGAGATGACAGTAATGCCGAAGTGGCTCTGGTGGATGGCGAAGATGTTCTAATGACACTCATGGACAATTTGTTGGCCTCTGGTATGTGGCAGCGGAACAAGGGGCATATTGATAACTTCCAGGCAATAACGAGGCCCAGGCAATAATTGCAATGCAGGATGTGACACAATTCATAAAGGAGGCCTGCATGGCAAAGAAGAGCAGGGCAGGGGCAGCTACTACCTTAGCAGCAGTGACATTCTTCAGCAGGAAGATAGAAGCAGAAGTCCCCACGAAAAGCAAGGTTATAAGGGCAGCCATGAAGAGCTGTGAGTGGGTGGAAAGCAGG